>NC_141159.1:21349487-21949487 GCF_053477565.2 Lygodium microphyllum
GACATGGGAGTGACCACGTTTGGTAACCACCTCAAAGTCGAACTCCTGAAATAGAAAGAGCCATCTCGTCATTCTTCCCTTTACACCTGATTTTTTCATCAAGAAGGATAGGGCCTCATGATCCACATAGAATTGGAAATGTGTCGACAGTAAGGAGTATTGGAATTTCTCCAATGAGAACACCATTGCTAGGCATTCAAGCTCTATCATTATGTAGTTTTGTTCTCTCTCAATTACTTTTTGGCTTGCATAATAGATAGGTTAGTCTAACTTCGATGTGCCTTTTTCTGGCATAAGAGCACTCCTAGGCCTTCAACAAATGCATCATTGTGCATGTGGAACTCCTTTGTTCAATCAGGATGTTGCAAGGTGGGTGCTTCAATTAGACACTACTTCAAAGAGTTGAATGCCTCATCACAATCAGTAGTCCACGTAAACTCTACATCTTTTCATAGGATCTTATGTAGGCCTACCTTTGTCTCACAAAGTGTGCAATGAACCTTTTGTAATATCATACATGGCTAAGGAATCCCCTCAACTATTTGAGGTTGGCTGGTGGTGTTAAAGCTTCAATCTTCTCAATCTTTGCAGGGTTTGTTGCTATCCCTTGTGTAGAGACAATGTGGCCCAGAAGAACTCTTGAAGAGACTTTGAAGTTGCATTTTTCGGGGTTGAGAGAGATTCCATACTCTCAATATCAGTCAAAGCACTGCTCTAGGTGTCCCCAATGCTCACAAAATAGGCTATAGACACAAAAGTCACCTAGGTATATGTCAATGAAATCATATAGATGGTTTTGGAATGCAGCCATCATCACTCGTTGGAAGGTAGCAGGAGCGTTACAGATCCCAAATGGCATCACTCTATAAGGAGAGGTTCTCCATTCTATTGTGAAGATTGTTTTGGATTGATTTTCTTTTGTAATCTGGACTTTGTTGTATCCAATGAATCCATCCAAGAGGAAATAGAGCTCATGGCCATCCACTCTATCCAATAATTGGTCTATGAAAGGGATAGGGAAATGATCCTTCTTGGTCTTGGAGTTCACTTTTTGAAAGTCCGCATATATTCTAGCTTTCCAGTCGTCTTGGGTACTATCACGATGGGCAAAACCCATTCACTATTGGCCAATGGATAAATAAATTCAACTACAAGGAGCTTTAGCAATTCGGATTTCACAAGGGTGGAGTAATTTGGATTCATGCACCTCTCTCTTTGCCTCAAAGTCTTGGCATCAAGTTCCAAGTTGATGTGGTGTTGATATACCGTGGGATTAATCCCCTTCAAATCTTTATACGACCATGCAAACATGTCCAAGTTCTCCTTCAAGAGGTCATGCATGATTGACAGCTCCTCTGTTGGAAGATTGACAACCACCTTTAGGGGTGACATTTAGTATCATTAGCATCCACGAATGTTAATTTCTTTTTACCTTCCACTTCACGAATGAATGTCCTAGAGACTACTTCTAGATACAAATCTGACTCCTTCAAGAAGGGAGTGGTCTCCTCTTCCTGATGCTTCATAGGATTTGATGCCCTTTGTTAGTGAGAGGTGGGTTGACCCCTTGGGATACTGAAAGGGTATCAGGGTTGTTTCGAGTTTGGTTTAGAAATTAGTTACCTCATGGCTTGAGGACTCTTCTTTTGAAGATGTCTCTAATAACATCACACAACAACAGGAACCTTCAGAGTTCTATTTAGACTGCAGGATTGGTAGTTGTTGGCATGATGCATGGTCATTATCCTTTCTTGAGAAGGGTAACTTCGAACAACAAGAGTTTCTACTAAAGGATAGATTTTTCTACCTAATCCATTTCTTATAGGGTACCACAGTCACTCTCTCTAATGACATGGGGTCTTCTGTTGCTTTTGAGGCTGTTGGAACTTATTCCTCATTTGTATCCTCTACAGGTAGGATATGTTCTTCTGGTACACTATCATAATCTTCTTTTGCAATGTCATCTTCATCCTCTTTAGACTGTATTTTTGCCTCTATAGGGCTCCGTAAGAGAAGAATATACTCTCTATTATGTCCTCTGCCTTTGCTTTTCCGTCTCTCTTTGCTTCTGGTTTTGTCTTTCTATAGTCCCTGTCTCTAACTTTGCTACAACCATGTAACAAGGAGAAAAATACATCCATGCTTCTATCTTCCTGTTAGAGGTCAACTCAAAAGTCAATTTGGGTTTAGGAAAGAGGTATTTATCCATTAACAAAGACTTTGCTTCTTTCGAGAATTAGCTTATAGTGCCCACTGCCACGGACTGTGCCTTTGTTTTCTTGGGCAAGATCTATTTCATGGCTTTTTCATCTCCTAATATGCCATTTGATACTTCGTTGGAAGAGTCTGTGAATACTTCAATGGAACTAGATCCGTTACCTTTTTGCGATCCATACAACTTCAGGACCACTTTGTTGGGTCCTCTTACTAGGGTTAGTGTTTCTTTAAACTAATCCATCTATGCCCTTGCTTTCAAAAGTCATGGTCTTCCTAGTAGTAGCAGAGGGTATGAGGTCTCATATGAACTTGGTTTTACCACCAAATAGGTCCAGCAATAGTCTCTTCTTGTGAGGGTTGTATGATAAGCCACTGTGTAGGTTGCATTCCTTGTAGGCCTAAATCCTTCATTGTCACATCCGTCATTATGTTCCCTGATAAACCTGCATCAATCAATGCATCTATAAATCATTCTTCAATCCACACACCAATCTCTGGGGTAGTAGGATCAAAGAAGGTGTTAGACACATCCGCTTCTTTCACAGGCTCTGTGGCTTTGTTGGACTTGATTGCTATTGAGAGAGCAATCCTTAGGCCCCTTTTTCTAGTCACTATGCTTTAAATTGAATTTATTTCGATAGCTAGGAGACAACATTTTTTTTTTCTCGAAATGTTAGGTTTTATTTGAAGGTGTCTAGGTCTTTTACCAAGTCATATTCTTTAATAGGATCCGTAGGCTTCTCCAATTGGGTAGGGAATGGGGCAACATCCACTTTTATCTTCCCTCTTTTCTCTAGAAGTGACAACATATGCACTTCTTCTACTTCTAGAGGTACTTCAGCATCCTCCATCTCTTGGACCTTTGGTTTTGTCTCTCTAATTGTCTCTATGGGGCTCTATGGCACTGCAGTGCTCTATACTACATTGTTCTACTTTGTACTATTCTATTTCTCATTAAGAGGATCGAATTTCATCATTTTGGCAGAGGGAATATTCTCTTTTGGAACTATGGATTCTCTTTTCTTGGCATATTGTGAAAACCTCCAACTCCACCAGATTGGAGGCAAGTTCCTGGTTCTTCTATTGGGCATCAGTGGTAGCTTTCACAGGAGCTAGACTTGGAGAGTCTTTTGCAGCGTGGCCTTCTCCTTTGCATTGACTACATAAGAGTTTGTAGTCCATAGACCTTCTAGGATTTGGGCAGTTTAGTGAGATATGACCCTTTTCTCTACATATGTAACACTTGACTTTTGATCTCTGGCCACCACCAAACTGTTGTCCTCTGTAACATTGAGAGGGAAACCTCCTTAGGTCAAAATTAGGAGTGAACCCTTTAGGCTTTGGTTCGATATTCTGGGTGGTCATCTTGAATTCCAAGAAATTGAATCTTGCTTCTTCATCTTTCTTCCTTATTTCATGCATCTCCTTCAGAGAGTGAACATCCTCTATATGGTTCTTCCTTAAATAGTACAAACAAAAAGCTCAAAGGATGTTGGTTTTTGTGTATATTCTGTGGCTAAATGTCCCACTTGATGGCACTTTCCACACCATGTATTAAATTACATCACATCTCTTCCACCTCTTGTAGGACTGGATATGTTGGTGGTATTAACCTTCAGAGCGTCTATAAGTATTTTATAATCACATATATCAACTCCTTCTTGATGCTTTCGATTGAATTGGACAGGTAGTCCCTCAAAATTTTGCCTCCTAGAGTTCTTGCAGTAAGATTTTGGGAAGCTTATGTAATCATTGCATAAATAGGTTGGGTTGGTCCAGAGGGTCATGTGTTTTGATTTTGATTCTGATTCAAAGCTCTTGTTGAGATTGGGGGTTGGTGGTTTCAATTGGTAGGGCTCCACTGTTGTTGTTAACTTGCCATAGGGGGAGCTATTTGAGACTACTATTGTTGTGGTTGAATCATCATTTAAGGTACTGCCATCTACGACCACTATGGATTTGGTACATTGTACTACGACATTGTTTCCATCAAAGGCTGGGGGCAGGGAACTGCCTTGGAACTTCATTTGGTGGGTATACCATTCCTAGCATGGGAGGAGGTAAGAATCCTTTTCTTGATGTCATCTATATCCTTGCTTCAACCTCATCGTACAGTCTTGCACCTTCCATTGCAGCTTGCAAGTTGACTGGTCTTCTCAATTCCACAAATCTACGACATTTTGGTTGTAGGCCTCTAAGAAAAACTCCCTTCTGGATGCCTTTATCTAAGTGATGGTTAGTCCATCTCTTTCGTCTGAATTCCATTATAAAGACATATGCTTCCACCCGTTCACGAAAGGACTGTTCATGAACTCCTCTTATATCCATTCTTCAAAACCTTCACACTGAAATTTAGTGAAAAATGCCAATTTCGTCCCATGTACCAAAAGTCCATCCAGCTTGTCTCTCATACCAAAGAAAATGCTATACCTTTGAAAGTGGTAGAAAATATCACCAACCAATCCTTCAGGGTTCTAGCATTGTTAGCTACACATGCTACCATGAAATTTGATACATGAAGATTAGGGTCTTCATTGTACTCTCCCTTAAAGATGGGCAATGAGACTACGTTCACTTGCCTGTCTCAATATTTCTAGGACGGATCTGACTACGAAGGGGATCTTGAGTCACCATGGGGACTTCTGTAAAGGTGTTGTTACAAGGGGGTCAAAGGAGGCTTCTGCTCCTAGTTCATTCTCAGTTTTAATTTTTGCCTTCTCTCTTCTCAAGTACCTCTAGACTTATTCTAATGCTTGTCTCTTGATCGCGTCATTCATCAGGGAGTTAGCTTTAGCCAATTTGTCTATACTTAACAAAATAGAATCAAAAGGGCTTCAGTCTTTGAAAGACTCTGTTGCCAACATTTTTTCTACTTTCTTTTTTTTAACGTAGACTTTTAATTCAACTTTCATTCCACTATACAGAGGGAAAGATATTGAGCTTTGAAGGTATCAAAACTCATTCTTTTGAGTATCGTTATGGTGCCATTATCATAGTAATGCCAACTTCTAATGATTTCAATAGTGTGTGTTATGAAGAACACTTTGTTTACTAACTTCTATTGGGTTGCTAATTGTACAAAGAGAAGGTTATTAGTGCACCAAGCATCCCATGTATCTTACTATTGAGCATCCATGAGCTGGTGAATGTCCCACTAACCACAATTCTTGAAGCTTATTCACAATTTCACACTTGATAATGTCTAGAAACTCTTCAATGAAAGCCAAATCTCCCATGGATGGTCATTGTCTCTATTTTTTCTCTTCAGTTTGCTCCCAAACAATTTTCCACCAAGATGCATGTCTCTATTGCTTCAACAGAGAGAGGAAATAGTCCACCACATACAGCCTACGTCAAGATGATAATATGTTTCCGCCATTTTGGGATGAATTTCTTGTAGAAAGTGGCTTTGGAAATGATAATTTTTAATTCTTTAGTGGTAGAAGGAACTTTGTAAGCATCCATTAAATTATTCTCCTCTTAACAATGCCATTTCTTTCATTTTTAGCCCCTTCTGATGCCTATTGATGGCAGTTTTCATCGGTGGCAACTGCACACAAAAAACATGAAGCCCCAAAAGGAATACCAAGAAAACGATGAGTCCACTGCAATAAAATCTATCTTGTATCATCAAGAAGCATTCATTTCATATTTATGTGACCACAACAAGGAAAAAAAAAACAATCTTCTCAAATCTTCACGCGTCTTATTCTCCCATGGATTTATCACAATAAAACTTCAACACATTATTCATATTCTTCATAGAATTCATTAAGAGACTACAAAAACACAATAGAATAAACCACTTTGAATGGAAATCATCACAAAGCATTCTTCTTCAAAGGTTCCATAGATTTCTCACACAATTTCTCACTTATAGATACATTGTTCTGCATAGATTTTTCTATCTCTTACTCACTCACTCTCTCATACATGCTCTCTCTCAATGGTACAATGGAATAATCAAGAATAATAATCCATAACCCCTCTTTGGTGGTGGATACCCCTCCCAAGATGTATGTTTACTATGAAAGGTCACCGGAGCCACTATAGTGTCCTTTCACTACTTGCTTAACAATGTCATTGTCACTTTAGTCTTCACTTGAGTCTTCAACAACTACTTCTTTCACTTATTTCAGGTAGTTTGGACTTGTATTCATCTCTTCTTCCCAACGTTATAAAAATTTCCCAAGCTACACATTCATTCCACATAACACTTACAGAGGCATACATTTAAAAAAAAAAGAATAGAGATAGAGGCTCTACAAACAATCAACAAAGGGTTAATATAAAGTCATTAGAAAGCCTTTAGCTAAACTAAAACCATTGAAAAACATAAAAAATTATTCAATAAGCTTCCAAATACTCTCAAATTCCATCAATCATCATTCTATCGGGAGTTAGGACATCAACAGAAACATGTCAGAACATCATTCTCTAGTACTAAAAAATATTAGGATCTTCTTAAACCTAATCAAACTTATTCAAAACACTCCCAAATCAAGTAATCATTAGACAAAATCAATAAAAAATAAACCATAAAGTCCTAAAAAATAATAAAAATCAGCCAAAAATCAAGTCATTTCACCCCTCAACAAACACCCTACAATCGTGATCAATAGTACAAATTGCCAAAAATTTAAAGCATTAGGAATATCAAATCGACACAAAATAGTGAAATACCAAGGTTACTTGGTATCAAGGTCGAGATAAACCTAGCATATATTGTACTAATCATGAAATTTTAGTCATGTTAGTGGTCATCTTTAGAAAAAGTGGACATGAGGGAATGCATCATACTTATTGGGATACAGATAGACATGATAATTGCTTCACCATGTGAACTTCTTTAGTGGACATGACAGAAGGAGTACAAGGTAGTTGCAAGCAACCCATCAAAGGACTATGGCCAAAGTGTCTCCATTTTTTCTACCTCTTTCAAATCCATTTGTGCCCCTACAATGTATCTCTTTTCTATGATATGGTCCCACAATAAGCTATCCAAATTTACAAATGCTTGATTTGTAAGTGTATCCAATATGGCAGCTCATAGAAAATTGAGAACTGTCACATTCTGTTTGGATGTGACTTCTCATGGATTATTTTCAACTTGTACTAGCACTAGGCATTCATTCATGATCAAGGTCATCCAAGAAAACCTTCCCTCAATTCATGGCCCTCTAACAAGAAATTGATGTGTCCTTGATTTATATCTTATGGCCCACACAATGCATATGTATGATAACTTGAGGTAACCAGACCTATCACAATATCCCTATCTAGTCAACAAAAACTTAAATGAGCCATGATAGATATTAGCAAACAACAAGAATGGAAGCCTAGTCACCTGAGCACTCTCGGAATCCTAGAAATTCATGTATGGTCCACATAATAATAGCTTGTATATTAGCGAACTATCGACTATCATACTTTCTCATGTCTTCCACAGTGACCTCCTCCTCCCACAAAATCTTGAGTTGAAACGTAGATAGGTATCAATACTATATTAGAGAATTTGGAAATCTCTCAAGTTTCATTCTCAAATTAGAAATAAATGTTTGACCATGTGGCGAACACTACAAGTTTATACTGACGTTAAAAGCGAAGAAAATGTTCATAAAGAAATTCGCCCCCGTCGTCGCAAAAAACATCGTTATTGGTGATGCCATAGAACAGTCGGTATTAGCATCGTTATCAGCGTCGCTATTTGTGTCAGTATCAACGTCGCCCGACCCAAATAACAACACTCATAATGACGCTTTGTGATGCATTTTGCGATGCTAATAGCAACACATGTAGTAAATTTGTGACACTAATAGTGACGGTAACACGGATTTTTTTTTTTGGGTGGCAAGCCAGCTTGCACATATAGCACTAAGTGCTTCATTTGGGCCATACAAAATAGTTTCAGTAATGTATACAATGCTCATGTAAATAAAGGTAAAGTGTACTTAAATCATAACACTAATAGATGAAATAAATACATGATCGTGTAATGAAAGTAACCGGTACAATCATGGCAAGATAGTACTACTACGTAGAAAATTTCTACATAGATCGTGTGACCAAAAAAGAAGAGTATGTGAGCTCTGGGGATCCAAGGGCGAGCTATAGATCCTCGCCATCCAAAACCTCGTCCCACTACGAAGGAGCATCAAACAGACTTTGCAAAAAAAGAAACAACTACACATCAGTCCACCATACAATAATGCATTTTAATTAAACTTAGTAACTACCGATAAGAAAGATGAGTGACTTACAAGGCCGCTACATCAATACAATCGATTGATCAATGCAATGAGATCGTGCCTCTCTGCTTTATCGAGTCTCAAGGTTGGTGGGATCGCGATTTGTAATGGAGTGCTGTAAAGAAAACAAAATACGATTGTTAAAAACACAATTGCCAGTATAAAGGATATTGCAAAAAAATAAGCAAGCAAAACAAAATAAAAACTTACAAAGTCCTCTTGATATGTCCTGTGGCTGCCACTCCCAAGATGATGGACCACTCCGGCCTTTAGTCGTGCCCTCGCCACCTCCCACTGCTGTCTCCAATGTCTTGCAGAATTTGTAGCCTCCTCCCTAAGTCGGCACCAATCATCCGCGTCTAGTCACTTGGGCTTTGAAGCTCCACTCTTGAGTTCCTTCTGTGCGTCAGATCGTCTGTGTGACATGTATGCACACATGCGCTCCATCATCCAGCCCGTAGAAAACCTATCTGTTGTGATTGCTGGTACCGGTAACTTCTCATGTAGTAAGGATGCTACTATGTAGTCCTTGCTCCCCTCCAGTATGTTCTTCCAATGATCCAAGATGTTGTGCCGAAAAACTTGTTGGCACAACTCTCTCATGCGAGCCATCACCCTCCCCCCCTCATCATTCATGATGATGGATCCTGACCTATCATCTATAAGGTAGGTATACCCCTCTGGGGTATGCCTAAGATGGGTCCTCTCCCACTTGGGACCACGCTCCTGGGCATATCCAGGAGACCCGTGTATATTTGGTGTACCCACTGGGATAGTATCTCTCAGAGTAGCACCCATAGGGGTGCCACCTGTGGACAATTGAGCAAAAGCCAGAGTGATTGGAGTAGACATCCCCACAGGTGTGACAAATCCTGAAGGTGATGCAACTCCACTAGAATGACAAGATGGAGACACTACATCGGTACCTCCACAACAACCACTTGAGCCATGCTCTCTTGAACTGCCACGAGAGTGAGGATTAGTACTTATATCTTGAGCCAACCATGGGCTTACTGCATCCAGATCTCCGCAGCATCCCCTTGAACCACTCCCTCCCTCTAGCCCAAGTTTGGAGCATCGACTTCATCTGTTGTTGCTGGAAACTAAAGCATCAGAGCGCGCCGAAGTAGATCTAATAGAATGACCTGATGGTGTTCGAGAGAGCTCCTGGTCCACCATATCTCTGAATCTCGCCATTTGATCTAGAGACATACGTGTGAAGATCTCCTCTAGCTCCTCATCGCTCATCCCTCGACTCATCATGATGATCTAAATATCCCCAAATGTCACCTGCAAAGACAAAAATTGATGTTAGCATAATCAATATAAATAACACAAAGCACTGTAATATAAATCTTTTAAAAATGATCTTACTTAAAATGCATATCTTATGTACCCTTATAAGCGATTCGTCAATGAATTGAGTAGGTGGATGCTGCAAGTATGAAGTACCCTATGGTCCCATGTCAATCTCCTGACACAACTTCACATACACTGGAAGGTTGATAGACATGTCACCACAAAAGGATGAGTCCATCTCAATCTCAAAGAATTCTTGGACTCTTGTATTTCCATCATTATTACCCAATGCTGGCTTCTCTACATGCTCCAAGCTTTTGGTGGCCTCCACCCCTTGCAATATCGACCCCTCTATTTGCATATTGTCCTCATCTATGCTCAAAACATCGCTTTGATCATATACACTCACGTTTCAGGGAGCTGGAGGTATAACATACCATCATCGAGGTTGTCGAGGGTTTGGATAGAAAATTACAATGTTCACAATCACGTACAAGAGAGATTTAACTATTGTGACATGTACCATGTCGTAATACAATTAAAAAACTCATGAGTTCATGCACCTGTTAAAAATGGGATGGCCATACAAACATGTCGCACAAATCCATCCATTTTTTTTTGGAATCTATTCCAAGAAATCCAGATGGACCTCGTCGAAATGTTGCTCCAACTCCTTCAAGTACCACTTTGAACCACTGCACATCGAATAGGATCATGGAGAAGCTATGGTAATCCACTGTGACAATACTTTGCAAGTTCTCAAAATACTCCATCTCATCTATAACCGTGTTTGGATCCATTGCTCGTCATGGGCAATCTTGCTCGAACCTTGCCATGATACCACAATTTGTTGTGGAGCGTATTTTATTAATACGCTCCACACAAAAATGCCGTCTGCATGACCACGCTGCACGATATATTTTGTATTGTACATTGAAACACTCAATTAGTTGTCACATATAGATATAGATACGACAAACCCTAAACACGTCATCATCTTTGGACTACATTCCCTCGAGATTTCCCACTCCTCGGTTGAGAGCTCCGCCCCTTCGCGAGATGCTACAGTCAAAGCTCCATGTAACCATCACGTTGATATAAACAACAGCATCTTCTTCATGCCCTCGGGATATCAAATCGGTCAATGACATGTACTACATTGAAATTCAAATCGGGCTTCCTCTCGATCTTTCGTAGCTTGCTAGTACTTAGCAAGCCACGTCTCCATAGAGGCATGGTGCAATATACAAAAGCGATTCACTTTCTCCTCCATTGCAGCATCCATTATTTTTTATACCCCATTTTCAACCACCACATCTCCGATCAGCCTATCATCATCCTTCAGCGACGATCGTAGCATACTGTTGTTTGAATCCACCGTTGGTAGCCATTGTGAAATATGCACTAATGCCTCCGATACCAACCAACCTTTAGCCATGCTACCTTCTAGCTGAGCTTGTTGTCGCAAAAAGTATTTCAGGGTTTTCATGAAGTGCTCCAAGAAGAACATCCATCACGTATGGACAAGTCTAGCAATCTCCACTTCATCTATAAGATGCACAAGAAGATGGATTTGTATCGTGAACATGCTGGTAGACAGGTATTTCTCAAAGAGACAGACCGTCTCCACTACTCCCTGCCTTGCGGATTCAATAGAGTACATCTTAATCTCCTTCTGTGAGATCCATTGCACTAAGTCAACAACCTGTAAATCGCCCCGCATATTTTTGGAGTAAGGCATCCTGCGATCACGATCGGTAGTACAAACTACCACAAATGAGAAAGCATTATGAACAATGATTACACTCCAAATAACAAAATATGCACGCCACTTACAATCCATTCGTAGTATAAACCTGACATATCTTATGCCAATCATGGGATTTTAGCCCTGATAATTGGTTGTCTTTAGAAAACGCGGACCTGAGAGAACTCATCATACTCGTTGGAGTGCGGATAGACTTGACTATTTGGTTCATAATGAGCTCTTCTTTAGTGGAAAAAACCCAAGGAGCACGAGGTAGCTGCAAGCGACTATCAGTACTCGACTGCGGCAAAGCACCTCCATCTTACCTACCTCCTTCAAATTCATTCGTGCCCCTACAATGTCTCTCTTTCTTATGATGTGATCCCATAGCAAACTACCCTCGTTCTTGAAAATATGCATGGGATCCAACAAGTGGTTGATCTGTAAGTGGGTCCAATATGGAAACTCGTAGAAAACTGAGAACCATTGCATTTCGTTTGGATGTGACTCCGTGTGGACCATTTTCAGCTCATACCAACTTTGGGGATTCATATGTGCTGGAGGTCGTCCAAGAAAACCTTCCATGAGTTCATGACCCTTTAGCAAAAAAGCGGCGTGTCCTTGATATACCATCTTCTTCATGGTTCGTGACCTTCGGGAGTCTAACTGTGGCCCACACAATGGACATGTATGATAACCCGAGGTAACAAGACCTATCCCAACACCTCTATCTAGTGAATACAAACTTGAACGAGCTATGAAAGCCTACTTACTTGAGCACTCTCCGAATCCCTGAAAGTCATGCATGGTCCACATGAGAATGGCTTGAATATTGGTAAACCGTCAACCATCGCGCTTGCTCATATCTTGCACGGTGACCCCATCCTTCCACAAAATCTTAAGCTCATCGACTAATGGACGAAGATACACGTCCATATTTTTGACTTTGTAGCGACAGGGAACGAGTAAGCTAAGGATGAGATGTCCTTTCTTCGTAGAAAGCCATGGAGGGATATTGTAGTTGACAAGGACTATACGCCACACATTGTAAGAAGTTGAGTGCAAACCGAATGGGTTCATGCCATCCATAGCAAGACCGAGACAAAGATTCTTTGGATCTCGGACAAAGCCTAGGAAGGTAGAGTCAATCTGGCTTCATGCGTGTAAATCTACTGATATTCGTTGAACTCCATTTGTGGACCTATTCTGCACATGCGATGTTGTCAAGCTCGTGAAGTCAAACATACGAAACATGTAGTTTATGTGGGGGATAAGCGAAAAGTGTTTAAGACCTTTTTGAGAGATGGTTTGCCCTTGCAAGTCTTATCGGTACATGTGAGCACCACACTTTGGACATGCCTCCATAGTCTCGTATTCTCCTCGAAACAATATGCAATTATTGACACATGCATGGATGCTGTTGTAGTCCATGCCAAGCTTTCATAAAACATGTCGCACATCATCACTAGACTCAGGCAAGTTATTTGCAAGTGGTAATATATGATACTTTAGTAACCCATTAAAAAATCATAAAACACCTTGAAAAAGCACAAATGTTTTTAATAATAGTGTCGAAAAGAAATCAATGAAGTGTACGTACAAGGTACCTGAAGACTCGGTCACACTCGCATCACTCCACCCATATTTTGCTTGCACACGTAGGAGTGCAAGTAGTGTCTTCAGGTGAGATACTTGGCACCCATCATATAACAATATGGATGCTTTCTCTCTAAGTGGATCAAAAGTCTCAACATCCATGGGCATCAATGCATCGATCATTGCCTCCATCTCAGGCTCCAAGATTGTAGGTAAGTCTAGAAGGCTGCATGTCTCCTCTGGTATTGATGGTATAGATCGGGTAGTACCTTCCAAGTGGTGGATTGGCTCAAGCACTCCATCCATCACACCCTCACGAACTCTTCTAATTGGCCAGAAAGGGTGCACTCCTCCTTGGGATGAGACATCACCTCCCTGCATAGAAAATTGGCCAGCCATACCCAATGCTTTTGTATATGATATTCAATTAGCTTGCGAATACAATGCATGATTGATATACACTTTTCTTACCGTTTGCTCAAAATCTGAGATCGCTTTATCAATGATCTTAGATTGAAACTCGTCGAAGCGTCATACGTGTTCTATAGACAATCGACATTTTCATCTAATTGCCAGCTTACATTGAGAGCAAGGACATGGGACACGCTAATTAAGATACGCCTCACGATCTTGAACATCACGGCCTTCATCATTTTCCATTTGATCTATGGTATGATAAATAATTATTTTTTTAATCATGATTTTTTTATTTCTTACATTGTTTGAGAAGAGATTTATGCTCTTGTAACTCAATAAAATTAATGTATGTAAAGTCTCCACCCACCTACAAATTAACGTATGTCGGAGTGTTTCTCGTCTAGTGGTATGGCACCAGACCTCGCCACCACACTCTCTTTGTTTTTTATCCATTCATTCTCTTCTCTCCTTCCATCTCTCTCTATTTTTCTCTTTCTTTATTATGTTTTATGTTTGTTCCCTCTCTCTCGTTCCTTCTTCCTTTTTCTCTTCCTCTCCCTCTCTCATTCCCTATAACAAAACATCTCTCTCTCTACCATTACCACTACCACTACCACTACAATAAACAAGAAAAGAAGAAGAAGAAGAAGAAGAAGAAGAAAAAAAAACAACAACAACAACAACAACAACAACTACTACTACTACTACTACTACTACTACTATTAAAAAAAAAAAAACAAGAAAAGATAAGAAAAAACTACTACTACTACCACTACTACAATAACAACAACAAACAAAAAAACTAAAAAACAATAAACAAGAAAAAAAAAGAAAAAAAAAACAACAACAATAACAACAAATAAGAAAACTACTACTACTACTACTACCACCACAACAACAAACCACTACCACTACAATAAACAAGAAAAGAAGAAGAAGAAGAAGAAACAACAACAACAACAACAACAACAACAACAACAACAACTACTACTACTACTACTACTACTACTACTACCACTACCACTACCACTACCACTACCACTACCACTACCACTACCACTACCACTACTATCACTACTACCACTACTACTACTAAGAAAACTAAACAACAATAAACAAGAAAAGAAAAAAAAAACTACTACTACTACTACTACTAAGAAAACTAAACAACAATAAACAAGAAAAGAAAAAAAACTACTACTACTACAAAAACAACAAACAAGAAAACTACTATTACTAATACTACTACTACTACTACTACTACATTACTAATACTACTACTACTACTACTACTACTACTACTACTAAGAAAACTAAACAACAATAAACAAGAAAAAAAAAAACTACTACTACTACAAAAACAACAAACAAGAAAACTACTATTACTAATACTAGAACTACTACTACAATCACGACTACGACTACCACAACAACAATAAATAAGAAAATAATAAATTAAACAACAATAACTACTACTATCACTACCACTACCACTACTACTACTACAACTACCACAACAACAACAGACAAAAAAAAAGGAAATTAAACAATAACAACTACCACTACCACTACCACTACTACTACTATGGCTACCACAACAACAATAAACAAGAAAAAAAGAAAAGAAGAAATAAAAGGACAACAACAATAACAACAACCTCTCCCTCCCTCCCTCTCTCCCTACCTTCCCCTCTCTCCCTCTCTTTCTCTCTTTTCCTATTATGTTTAATATTTTCTCCCTCTCTCTCTCGTTCATTCTTTCCTTTTCTCTCTTCCTCTCCCTCTCTCATTTCCTCTCTTTCTCTCTTAATACACATGATTTTTAACAAAAACAAGTAAAAGAAAAGGAGAAAAAATAAAAACAAAGCAAGAGGCCGGAATAATGCACTCACCACAAAGGCATGAGGATGGATTTGGCGGCTCCTCTTCGCCCTCCATACACTTCCTCCTCTTCTTCATAAACGGCGGCGGCGGCGATGAGAAGCTTTCCTTCTCCCTCTTTCTCTCTTTCTCTCCCTCTCCCTCTCAAATGCAAGATGGAGTTCACTCTCCCTTTCGCTCTCTCTTTATTCGTTCGTGCAAAATAATGCGCTCAGGTTTCGGCCCGCATTTTTTCGTCTGAGTACCATCACTATCTACATTGCAAATAGCGACCCTGCTAATTTGCGTCGGAAAGAGCCGTTGCTATGCCTCCGTATCCTTGTAGTGAAAATCATAATCCCTTTTTACAATATGAAACTTGGTACTATCATCTATATAGTATTAAGAAAATTTTCACCTTCAAGAAAGGGGATAACAATTTGACCATGTGACCAAATATTAACCATCCTATAAATTCTCAAAGTATATGAAAATTTCCAAACTCCCTAATATAGTGTTCATCCATGTACTTGACTATATAGTGTCCAAGAATAAGCAAGCTAAGGATCACTTATCCTTTCTTTATAGAAAGCCATGGCGGAAGGTTGTACTTTACAACGGCTATGGGCCACACACTCTAAGAAGTTCAGTGAAGACCAAATGGACTCATGCCATCCATAGCAAGACCATGGCGGCGGGCCGAAGTTTCCTTAGCTCTTGTGAAAAGCTTGGCAAGGTGGAGTTAAAGTAGCTCCATGCATGTAAATCTACTGATATTTACTGGACTCCATTTGTGGATTTATTTTTTCATGCCACATTGTCAAGGTGGCCATGCTTAACGTATGAAACATACGATATATACACGTTATAAGTGGAAAGAGTTTGAGAACCTTCTAAGGGACGATTTGTCCTTACAAGTCCTGTTGTTGATACCTGTGAGTATCACACTTTGGACATGCCTCTCTAGTCTCATAGTCTCCTTGAAACATCACACAATCATTGACACATGCATGGATGCTATTGTAATCCATGATAAGCTTTCGTAACAGTCGTCATGCATCATCACAAGACTCAGACATTGTGTTTATACGTGGCAATATATATATGTGATATTTTAGTAATTTTGAAAAAAAAACAAGTACATTTGAAGAGCATAAAAACGTTTTTATAATGGAGTCAAAGACAAAGGAGCATAGTATGTACTCGAACAACTTGGTCACACTTGCATTGCTCCATTAATATTTTTCCTATACACTTTGGAGCGTAAGTAGTGTCTTTAAATGAGATACCATGCGCCTATCATATAATGGCATGGGCACCTTCTATCTTAGTGGATCAAATGACTCGGCATCCATGAACAATAATGCATCAATCATTGGCTCCATCTTGGGCTTTAAGATTGAAGGAAGGTTCGAAAGGCCTACCATCTCTTCTAGTATCGAGAGAGTGTAGTTAGGAGCATGTCCTTTGATGGGTTTATCGGCTCATGTACTCCATCCATTGTACACGCATGAACTCTTCTTACGGGCTGTAATAGATGCATTCCTTTGAACAGAATGCCACCTCTCTAGAAATTTCTAGGGCATATATAATATTATTGTATATGATATTTAATTACAGTGGAAATGTAAAGTTTGATTGGTACACACTTTTACGGCCATTAGCTCAAAGTCCGAGATTGCTTAGTTAATGATCTTTGATTGAAGCTTTCTGAAGCACTGCACATGGTCTATAGACAAGCGATGCTTTCATTGAATTGTCAACTTGCACTAAGTACATGGACACGAGATATGATGATTGGGATACGCCTCACCATCTTGGATGTCATGGCCATCGTTATTATCCATTTTGCATATGCTATGGTAGACAATATGCTTTTATTTCTTTCATTTTTTTGGAGAGGCCCAAGGAGGTACCAAAATATGCTAAAAAACTAGGCTGTAGAGGCTAGCATCTACAATGCCCAACCTTCAAAATCTATTGAAATTATTGCTCTTCCACCCCAAACAAACACCCATACCCATCCATCACGCACACAAAGGCTCTGCATCCTCACTATCTTCAAGATCTCCCTCTTCCGTTAGAATAAACAGGAATGCACAAAGAGAAAGAGACAAGAAAGTTGTGCCCAAAGAGAGATAGGGAGAAAGTTGTGGAGGGGAAAAGATAAAAGGAGAAGAGAGAAGAAGCTAAAACTTCTCTCAACCACTTCTTTCTTCCCACAACTCCTCCATCTTCCTTTTTTTATTATCAAAATTATAATTTTTACACTGCCATTTTGCTAAGGTCCAACGACCTTTCTATTAGAAGGGACATCTAGTTTTTTTCCTTTCCAAATTGCATGGGTCATGACTTTATAGTGGTGAGTCATGCCATTTTTACATAATGTTTTTATGTTTAGGAGCACAAATATTATAGAGAAGATAGCCAAATGCTAGGCATATGTCCATGTAGAGTCCACTTTAGTGCCTTATTTTTGCACAAATCTTGACTCTATCATTTCTCCTACCTTGAAATGTGTAGCCTCCTCACAAATAATTAATTGGAGAAGAACCATGATCGGCTCTAGAAAGTCTTCATCTTCATCTTATTTCTTTCATTTTCTTATTCTTGAATTTTTGGTTCTCTTTTTTCCATTGGTAGGGGAAGGAAGGGGGAAATAAATTCACATACAAACACAAGTAGGTTGTTTATCTAAGTTCAATTGCACTACAAACAAAGGATAAGGCTCTTCACATAATTATGCAAGCAAGTGTAACTACACAAAAACAATACAAGAGGAAATGACATCCACATGAAGTACATAAATCAACCCATGTAAACATATTCAAATTGAAAACACCCTCACAAAGGATTATCATTAAGTTTTACACCTAGTTGATGTAAGATTTACTTAGAAATAGGAAAAGGAAAACAAAGTTTTATTGAAGGAAAGAAACCTATTAAAAACTAAATAATAAGTGTGATATATGAGGAATATAGGGTTTTTTCTTTTGGAGTCGAGGGAGTATTGGAAAGAAAAGGAGGGAAATGGTCTCAGGGTAAAGTGTTGAAGTAGCATCCTTGATGTTGTCCTCTTCATCTGCTTCTTCTTTGAATCAAATCTCTTGCTTTAAGAAGAAGGTTGAGCCCTTCTCAGATTTGGATTTTGGGCAATAAAAAGGAATATCAAATGAATAATTTTCTTTTCTCTCCATCATATTGTGACTGGAGGCTTTGCTTTTCTTCTCTTGCTTTACCATCTCTTATCAAATACCCTCTCCTAGCAGCCCAAATGATCATAGATTTACAATGTTGGTAATTTTCTAAAACATGGCCTTTGAATCGACCATCAAATCCTCCTATATGGCATTGCTTTTTGAAGAACATTTTGTGCTTTTATTTAATAGCTTGTCTCTTTGGTCTTCTATTTGGAAGAAAGACATTTTTACTTTTTCTGATCTTCAAAGTAGCGTTCTCTTCTTCTTATGTAATTGCATTCTAGATGAAAACATTCTCTACCTCTACTATATGTTGAATCTTTTGGTCTTCACTACAATAGTATGATTTAGAAGAGACCAAAGACGTTGCTTGAGAAACGAGTGCATGACACTAATGACCACAACTAGAATTTTCTACAGATTTCAAAAGCTACCCTACCCCCTGGCACAATTGCCAAAAATGGAGAGGCCCAAGGAGGCACCAAAATATGCTCAAAAACCAAGCTTTAGAGTGGCATCTACAATGCGCGACCTTCAAAATCTGTAGAAATTCTTGCTTTTCCACCCCAAAAAAACATCCATATCCATCCAACATACACACAAAGGCTCTGCATCCTCTCCATGCTCAAGCTCTCCTTCTTCCATTAGGATAAATAGGAATGCGCAAAGGGAAAGAGACAAGAAAGTTGTGCCCAAAGAGAGAGAGGGAGATAGTCATGGAGAGGAAGAGATAAAAGAAGAAGAGAGAAGAAGTTACAACTTCTCTCAACCACTTCTTTCTTCCCATGACTCCTCAATCTTCCTTTTATTATTATCAAAATTATATTTTTACACTACCATTTTGCTAAGGTCCAATGACCTTTCTATTAAAAGGGACATCTAGTTTTTTTCCTTTCCAATTTGCATGGGTCATGACTTTATAGTGGTGAGTCATGCCATCCATATTTACAAAGTGTTCTTATTTTTAGGAGCACAAATATTACAAAGAAGATAGCCAAATGCTAGGCATATTTCCATGTAGAGTCCACTTTACTGCCTTCTTTTTACACAAATCTTGGGTTTATCATGTTTGTCTTTTCCCAATTTTGTCCTAATTTTCTTAATCGCTCTCTTTTCTTATCTTTTTCTTTATCTCTCTATTTGTGTCTCCCTCTCTCTCTATTTATTTTCCATCTACCTCTCCACAAATAAAAGTAAATAGAGAAAATAAGAAACTTAAAAAACAAAGAAATCATCAGGGCCAAAGAGATTTCACTATATGGATAAAAATATGGTATTCTTGTCTCCTCCACTTTTGAGATAGTAAAGTCCATTTTGTGGTTCTTCCCTCCTATTTAGCCAAATTCTTCAAATCCTGACTAGTTTTGGTAGTCCCAAAGACCCTATTTATTGATAAAAGCTAATAAAACATCTGACAAAGACATGACAACCAGAGTTAAGTTAATTCAAACTGTTTTGAAAATTGAGAGAATTTTCAAAGTTCTTCTTGGAGCTCGTAGTATGTTTAATTTGTCTTCTTGAAGTTCGCCCTTAGATCCTTGGCCTCTCTCTTTAGGTTTCTTTCTCTGCACATTGTTTGCATGCTCATTGTCTTTTACATGCATCCACAAGGTTTTCTTCTCATTCAATAAACTCTTGCACCATCTATAGCAAAAGCGCAAATGGAGAATAGGAGACAAAACATTTACTATAAATGATTGGATTACAATGCTAACATCTTGTAGGGGCTCTCAAAAAGGTGAAAAGAATGAAATGGGAGGATATCAAATATCACTAGAAGTGACACATCATTGCTTTCGAAACTACATCTCAAGGCTAGTTTGCTTTGGTGCAACATGTTTACATGGCTAGAGATATGTACTTGGCTCAATGGGAATGTTTTTCTTAGCAAGCACACTATAAGTTTGAGTTGCAAAATATATATGAATATATTGTTTTGTTTGAATCAAATTCTAAATAGTGGACTATTAGTTGTTGATATCTTTCCATCAACAAGTTTTGAGTGGCAACCTGTAGAAAGCCTCAGCGGAACATTCAATGCCATTCACAAAGAATTTGTAGACATTATTTATGATGATCAAACTATGAATTTTTTAATGAAAGTAGAATTTTTGTATAGTATGCACAATATGTGGTTCCCTCAAGAGTAGGTGTGTATGAATACCTTGAAGATTTGTAGTTACAAGTCTCTCATCTTTGGATTGGGAGATACCGAATGAAACAACAATGGATAGTTCTAAACTCAAAATTGTTCAAGATATTCAAAAGGCTATGACTCCTGGAAGGATCTCGAGAAGAGTATGCTTATTGTGGTTTTTAACCTTGCTTGTTTATGTAGCTTGCTTCAAAACAACATGTTTACAAAGGACAAAGGCTTCATGGCTAAACAGAAACTTTTCAGAGGAAGATTTGGATAAAATTTTAGGTCTGTCTCGGAAAGCCAAGGAATCTGACCACAAAGGTAACTTTATAAGGTGCAATATATGCCCTCAGTCATTGGGTTTATCCTATAATATATCTTGACAATCCCTTGTCATAGGTTTTGATTACAAAAAGATACAAATTTAGAGTGGGTGTTGGGGTTTCTTTAGATTCAGAGATTGATTGTAAGGCACTGAAACTTACAGTGCAAGTTACTGCACAAGAAGTAAAGAAGGTGAACACTACTTCAAAGTAGAGTCTTAAGGATGTAAGAGACACCTTGGAGTTTCTAGACAATGTTACTCCTAGATATAAGTTCAAGGTAAATGGTACCATAATTGGAAAAAGAAATGAGTGCTCTTTACCATGTATGAGATGTTTGCCTCCTAGTGTTGTGACTTTTGGACCATGAATATGCACGTATAAATAATTTTGCATTTTTCTTTTGCTCACATATATTGTTGCCAGAAACATAGAATTGTACATATTGATAAGTATTATAAAGGAACTCTTGGTATAAACTTTGCAGTGATTCTATAAATAACAAATCATCTTTCGTGAAACAAAATGATTTCATTATATCATAGGGAATAAAATTGTAGTACAATTTTATAGGAAATGCTTGGTATAAACTTTACAATTCTTTGTGATTCTATGAAAAAAAAATCATCTTACATGGGTAAGACTACAATGAGATTTCATTACATCATGGGTTTGAATATTGTACTACAAATATACAAGGGGAATTTACTGATGTACAAATAGAAAAATGAGCTATTATTAAGCTTCTCTTTGATCTTCAGTTTCTCTTCCCTCAACTTGTTCTTTGGCTTCTCCTTGATCTACAGCTTCTCCACCCTTAGGGTGAGCTTCTCTCTACTGATCTTCAACTTCTCCATCCTCAAGAATTTTCTCCTTCTTTGGAATACTTGCTTCATCTTCATCACTTTCATTCATTAGCACTAGTTTCATCCTAGTAGGTGTTTTCCTTGGTTGCTCAAAGAACTTGATTTTCTCTGGCACTCTTTTCTCCTAGGGCTATAGAGGAGATGGATTAAATTTCAATGGAGAAAGCTTAGGCATCCTCTTCTTTTTTTGAACCCCTTCTTTTCAACCCTAAGGAATTCTTCTTTTTGGTGTTTAATATGCCCGTGCCTTTCTCCCCCCCTGCATACAGACTCCCCCCCTTTTAATGGGAGAAAAAAGTTGTTGTTAATGCAAATTTTTTTCCCTCTCTCTCTCCCCGCCGAAAACATGTTAGGGAGAGAGAGAGAGAGGGAGTGATGTGGTTGGTTATGGGGGCATGTAGCCCCCAGGTGGGAGGGGTGGCGGCCATGCCCACCTCCTCCCCCTCCTATAAAAGGGGAGGCTCCTCCACCTTCCTCGTCGACTGTCAAAACGGCCCCCCCTCCATCTTTTGTGCAGGCGTCCCCCCCTGGCCGTGACGATAGAGACCCCTTGCTGGCAATTACAGCACCAACCCCAGCAGCAACAACGCCCCTTCCCTCCGGTTCTACAGCACGCTCTCCCCCCTCTCCGTCTAGGGTACATTGCACCCCTCCTTCATCCGATCAACAGCCCCTCCATGTGATCATTGTGAGGGAGAGAGAGTAGAAGAAGAAGAAGAAGAGAGAGAGAGAGAGAGAGAGAGAGAGAGAGAGAGAGAGAGAGAGAGAGAGAGAGAGAGAGTTGGTGAGAGGTGAAGGTTCGAGGAGCCACACGCAAACCACTCCCTCGGTAAAAGACCCCCATCTAACAATCTTTCCTACTCGAGCCTTTCGTCTTGAAGGCCGTTAAGGTCCGATCTATCCAAAATCTGCATGGAAATGGCTCCCAAAAAGAAAGTCACGGGAAGCGTAGGTGCCAAAGCTACCATTGGTACCGGTAATGTGGGAGAGGAAAGCGGAGCGACCAACACAACGAATGCCCCTGCGATCACGAATCAAACCTAGGTTCTCTAAGCTTTATAATTAATTATGGAAGAAATGACGGGGTTAGCTACGTGCATGGAACAAGGACGAGTCTTAGGATTTTTTTAAGTCTAAGCGCTAGGTTGCATGTATGAAATGATAGAGTATGGAGTTCGCATAAGCTTATATGCATGAAATGATAGCTTTTACACATATAGAATGAATAGATTTTTGCATCATTTCACATAAAATAATAGCTTTTAAACCAATTTAGTGCATGAATAGTCATTTAGAATTCATGCTTCGCGATCATGACTAAAAGAAACACATGAAATGATAGTTTCAGTTTAAAGGATGCAATTGCACTGATAGATAGAAACCTAGATCTTCATGAGATCCACTGCATTAGGAATAAGTATAATTGCCTGCGAATTTTTTTATCGATCATGCTATGGACTATCGCAAATGGATACGCTCCTAGCTTAATTGAAGTTGGTGACCTAACCCTGAATGGATTGTTGACCCAAGTTATGCTTGGTTGTTTGAAAAGGTTGTAAATCCCTTGAGCAAGTGTTTTGATACATCCAAGGTAAATTCTATTTGTGCATGCAATGGGATTGCGCTGCCTTGAAGCAAGAGGTTGTGCATTCAACTGTTTGTTAATGTGGTTTTGGATGTTAACCCAAGTGGGGTGTGATTGATGATTGCATGGCCGAGTCTGAGATGACTGATTGCCATGGAAACAAAAGGGATATTTTCCCTAGTAATTGTTTTTAAGGTGGTTGATTCAGTTGTGGTTGATTTCCTAAAGGGATAATTAAGGAAGGATGGCGCTAGCTACCCCTTATGAATCGCCAAACCCTAACCAAGGGGATTGTGAATCCGCGTCGAGAATGTGGACCGAACCCATCGCGAGAGGTCTCTCGTGGAAATTACTTGGCGTAGGAGGATGCTTGGGTGCTAGTGCGGGC
Organism: Lygodium microphyllum; assembly: GCF_053477565.2. Lineage (NCBI taxonomy): Eukaryota > Viridiplantae > Streptophyta > Polypodiopsida > Schizaeales > Lygodiaceae > Lygodium > Lygodium microphyllum. Next base: position 21,373,374 of record NC_141159.1, read on the forward strand.
TCTGGCCATAAATCCCAATGCCTCCGGGCGCTACACAAGTGTTTTTACGTGACTAAGATGGGATCTCCAGGCCTTGATACTAGTTACAAGGCAAAATCTTGGTAGGATAAACCTTTGGGTTTTATTGCCGGGAGATGGAAGGATTTTTCTGCGGAGGTAGAAAGGAACACTTAATTCTTCTGTATGGGCAGGAGACAAACATTAATCTAAAGATAAGTTAAGGAAGTGTTTGATCTTGTTTTATCTTGTCTTCATGTCTGTGCCCTAAATTACGTAAAGGAACCTATGATTAACAAGTTAATTACGAAAGCTAGTTTTATGTGCCAAACATAATGTGGTAGGTAATTAGATAACTAAAACAACCCCCGAGGGAAGTGTGGTGGATGTGACCAATGGGTATATCCTACGGAAGGGTGGTCTCAGTTAGCTGAGAGCTTTCTCTCAAAGGAAATGTTAACAAGGAATATTAGGAAAGGTCGAGCGATGACCTTGGAGAATGTTGGTTAGAACCCTGGTTCATACCATTTTAGGGGTCCAGAATGGGACTATGCCAAACATGCAGAGAGGTCGAGCGATGCCTCCCTCTCGTTTCCCATTCTCTTTGAACCAAGTGCGGTATGAGTTTGCTTGGGTCCAATTGTATCTAGGCAAAGTGGAGCAGCTGTCGACCGATGCTAGAAGGCTGTTAGGAAGACTTGACTGCTAGGAACCCGGACTTCAGGTCGATCCCAGTGGGAAGGGCCGGATAAGTTCCGTTGCGAGGCAGACTCAAGAGACCCTAGTTGGCAAACCCCGTGTCATTCCTTGGGAGTGGCGAGCGGCGTCTTCTAGATTGATATCTAGATGGGCTGCTAAGACGTGTCCCGCAATTTGAGGTGCGGGCATGTTACAGTTGGTATCAAAGCTAAACTTATTAATGATACATGATTGATTAATGTTCGGTTCATGGACATATCCTAAACACAAATAACCTAAGTGGTATGGCTTGATTGCCAGGCACCTTCTGCACCCACGAATGCTGACATGTAAGAGAAGAAGTTCCTTATCAAGCAAATTAAGCCACCCGAGTTTGACGGGGCAAGGGAAGGAATATTCAAGCTGACGCCGAGATCTGGATTGAGTCCATGGAGGACTATTTTGAGGCAGCAAGAATTGCACCTGCTAACCAAGCCATGCTCGCCAAACTTAAGCTTACAGGCGAAGCGAGACTTTGGTGGAAAAAGTGGTGTAGAGACCAAGTGATCTCGGAGGGGACATTCACTTGGGATAAGCTTAAGGAAGCTATGCGAGGGAGGTATCTGCCACCTGCCTACCATACACAAAAGATGAATGAATTCTATGAGTTGAAGCAGCTAGGATTATCCCTTGAAGCATATCACTCAAAGTTTGTTTCACTCCTAAAGTATGCACCGCCAAGGGATATGACACAACAGGTGTCAAAATTCTGTGTTGGGTTGAATCCACCCATAAACACTCGATTGGAATCAATGCATCCAACGAACTTGCAAGACGCTTTACTCCAAGCGAATCCAATCGTCCAAGAACTTAAATCAGGCAACTATGTTAAAGATGACTCACGAGATCAAGACAAGAGGTGCCACAAGTGTGGAGAGATAGGACACATTCGTAGGAGATGCCCCAACCGCCGATGTTTCCACTGCAATGAACTAGGATACATCCAAATAGATTTTCTTGAGTTGGACCCTGAGAATCAGAAACATGTGGTCAAACGAAGCCATCTAAACTCTACTTTTGGCTCATATTACAAACCATATGATGATGAAGGCCTAGAGCCTCTTGTAACCTTTGAGGATGACTAGATATCCTAGGAAGATCTTCTTGAGGTAATAAGTCTTGTACTTGGAATAAATCCTATTGAATCCTATGAGTTGTGACAAATTTTTATTTTAAGTTGAGAATTTGAGTAATCAGAGTAGCGCAGCAGATGCATGATGGGTCTTAACCCACAAGTCATAAGCCCCATTAGTGCTTGTCTCCCCCAGTTTCTTCTCGAGATGAGGACATCTCGATTCCTCTAAGGGGGAGAGGATGTAATATGCCCGTGCCTTCCCTCCCCCCCGCATAGGAACTTCCCCCCTTTTAATGGAAAAAAAAAGTTATTGTTGATGCAAATCATTTTCCCTCTCTCTCTCCCCGTTGACAACACGTCTGGGAGAGAGAGAGAGAGGGAGTGATATGGTTCGTAATGGGGGGCATGCAGCCCCCAGGTGGGAGGGGTGGCGGCCATGCCCACCTCCTCCCACTCCTAAAAAAGGAGAGGCTCCTCCCCCTCCCTTCTCAACTATCAGAAGGGCCCCCCCTCCATCTTCTGTGCAGGTGTGGCCCCCTAGCCGTGACGATAGAGACCCCCTGGTGGCGATTACAGTGCCGGCCCCAGCAGCAACAGTGCCCCCCCCTCCGGTTCTGCAGTATGCTTTCCCCCCCCTCTCTGGGGTACAACGCACCCCCTTGTGTCTGATTAGTAGCCCCTCCGTGTGATCATTGTGAGGGAGAGAGAGTAGAAGAAGAAGAAAACATACATATATATATATATATATAGAGGGAGAGAGTTGGTGAGAGATGAAGATTCAAGGAGCCACACTCAAACCACCCCCTCGACGAAGGACCCCCATCTAACGATCTTTCCTACCCGAGCCTGTCATCTTGAAGGCCGTTAAGGTCCGGTCTATCCAAACTCTGCGTGGAAATGGCTCCCAAAAAGAAAGTCGCGAAAAGCGTAGGTGCCAAAGCAACCATTAGTACCGGTAATGTGGGAGAGGCAAGCGGAGCGACCAACACAACGAATGCCTCTACGATCACGAATCAAACCCAGGTTCTTTAAGCTTTATAATTAATTATGGAAGAAATGAAGCGGTTAGCTATGTGCATGGAACAAGGATGTGTCTTAGGATTTTTGTTTACTCTAAACGCTAGGTTGCATGCGTGAAATGATAGAGTATGGAGTTCACATAAGTTTATATGCATGAAATGATAGATTTTACACGCATAGAATGATATAGTTTTTGCATCATTTCACATAAAGTAATAGCTTTTAAAGTAGTGCAGTGCATGAATAGTCATTTAGAATTCATGCTTCACGATCATGACTAAAAGAAACACATGAAATGATAGTTTCCGTTCATAGAATGCAATTGCATTGATGGATAGAAACCTAGACCTTCATGAGATCCGGTGCATTAGGAATAAGTATAATTGCATGCGAATTTTTTTAATCAATCATGCTGTGGACCATCGCAAATGGATATGCTCCTAGCTTAATTGAAACTAGTGACCTAACCCTAAATGGATTGTTGACCCAAGTTATGCTTGGTTATTTGAAAAGGTTGTAAATCCCTTGAGCAAGTGTTTTGATATATCCAAGTTAAATTCTGATTGTGCATGCAATGGGATTGCGATGCCTTGAAGCAAGAGGTTGTGCATTCAACTATTTGTTAATGTGGTTTTGGATTTTAATCCAAGTGGGGTGTGATTGATGATTGGATGGCCGGGTCTGAGATGACTGATTGCCATGGAAACAAAAGAGATATTTTTCCTAGTAATTGTTTTTAAGCTGGTTGCTTCAGTTGTGGTTGATTTCCTAAAGGGATAATTAAGGAAGGATGGTGCTAGCAACCCCCCGCGAACCGCCAAACCCTAACCAAGGGGGTTGTGAATCCGCACTGGTAATGTGGACCGAACCCACCGCGAGAGGTCTCTTTGTGGAAATTACTTGATGTAGGAGGACGGTTGGGTGCCAGTGGGGGCTCTGGCCGTAAATCCCAATTCCTCCAGGCCCTACACAAGTGTTTTTACGTGACTCAAGATGGGATCTCGAGGCCTTGATACTAGTTACAAGGCGGAATCTTGGTAGGATAAACCTTTGGGTTTTATTACCAAGAGACGGAAGGATATTTCTGTAGAGGCAAAAAGGAACACTTAATTCTCTTGTATGGGCAGGAGACACACATTAATCTGAAGATAAGTTAAGAAAGTGTTTGATCTTGTTTTATCTTGTCTTCGTGTCTATGCCCTAAATTACCTAAAGGAACCTGTGATTAACGAGTTAATTAAGGAAGCTGCTTTTATGTGTCAAACATAATGTGATAGGTAATTAGATAACTAAAACAACCCCCGAGGGAAGCATGGTGGATGTGACCAATGGGTCTATCCTATGGAAGGGTGGTCTCGGTTAGCCGAGAGCTTTCTCTCAAAGAAAATGTTAACGAGGAATATTAGGAAAGGTCAAGCGATGACCTTGGAGAATGTTGGTTAGAACCCTCGTTCATACCGTTTTAGGGGTGCAGAATGGGACTATGCCCAACAGCTAGAGAGGTCGAGCGATGCCTGCCTCTCGTTTCCCATTCTCTTTGAACCAAGTGCAGTATGAGTCTGCTTGGGTCTAGTTGTATCTACGTAAAGTGGAGGGGCTGTGATGCTTGAAGGCTGTTAGGAAGACTTGACTGCTAGGAACCCGGACTTCAGGTCAATCCTAGTGGGAAGGGCCAGATAAGTTCCATTGCGAGGCAGACTCGAGAAACCCTAGTTGGCAAACCCTGTGTTATTCCCTTGGAGTGCCGGGTAGCATCTTCTAGATTGATCTCTCGATGGGCTGCTAAGACATGTCCCACAATTTGAGGGGCGGGCACATTACAATTGGTATCAGAGCAAAACTTCTTAATGATACATGATTAATTAATGTTCGGTTCATGGACATATCCTAAACACAAATAACCTAAGTGGTATGGCTTGATTGTCAGGCACCTTCTACACCCACGAATGCTAACATGCAAGAGAAGAAGTTCCTTCCCAAGAAAATTAAGCCACCGGAGCTTGATGGCAAGGGAAGGACTGTTCAAGCTTACACCAAGATCTGGATTGAGTCCATGGAGGACTATTTTGAGGCAGCAAGAATTGCACCTGCTAACCAAGCCATGCTCGCCAAACTTAAGCTTATAGGCGAAGCGAGACTTTGGTGGAAAAAGTGGTGCAGAGACCAAGCGATCTCAAAGGGGACATTCACTTGGGATAAGCTTAACGAAGCTGTGCGAGGGAGGTATCTGCCACCTGCCTACCATACACAAAAGATGAATGAATTCTATGAGTTGAAGCAGCTAGGATTATCCCTTGAAGGATATCACTCAAAGTTTGTTTCACTCCTAAAGTATGCACCGCCAAGGGATATGACACAACAGGTGTCAAAATTCTGTGTTGGGTTGAATCCACCCATAAACACTCGATTGGAATCAATGCATCCAACAAACTTGCAAGACGCTTTACTCCAAGTGAATCCAATCGTCCAAGAACTTTAAATCAGGCAACTATGTTAAAGATGACTCACGAGATCAAGACAAGAGGTGCCACAAGTGTGGAGAGATAGGACACATCCGTAGGAGATGCCCCAACCGCCGATGTTTCCACTGCAATGAGCTAGGACACATCCAAATAGATTGTCCTGAGTTGGACCCTGAGAATCAGGAACATGCGGTCAAACGAAGCCATCTAAACTCTACTTTTGGCTCATATTACAAACCATATGATGATGAAGGCCTGGAGCCTCTTGTAACCTTTGAGGATGACTAGATATCCTAGGAAGATTTTCTTGAGGTAATAAGTCTTGTACTTGGAATAAATCCTATCGAATCCTATGAGTTGTGACAAATTGTTATTTTAAGTTGAGAATTTGAGTAATTAGAGTTGCGAAGCGGATACATGATGGGTCTTAACCCACAAGTGATAAGCCCCATTAGTGCTTGTCTCCCCCAGTTTCTTCTTGAGATGAGGACATCTCGATTCCTCTAAGGGGGAGAGTATGTAATATGCCTGTGCCTTTCTTTCGCCCCTCCCCCCCCTGCATAGGAACTTCCCCCCCTTTTAATGGGAAAAAAAAGTTATTCTTAATGCAAATTATTTTCCCTCTCTCTCCCCCCACCGATAGCACGTCGGGGAGAGAGAGAGAGAGGGAGTGATATTGTTGGCAATGGGGGGCATGCAGGCCCCATGTGGGAGGGGTGGCGGCCATGCCCACCTCCTCCCTCTCCTATAAAAGGGGAGGCTCCTCCCCCTCCCTCCAACTGTCAGAACGGCCCCCCCTCCATCTTCTGTGTGGGTATCGCCCCCTGGCCGTGACGATGACAGAGACCCCCCTGTTGGCGATTATAGCACCAACCCCAGTAGCAACATCGCCCCCCTCTGGTTCCGCATCATTCTTTCCCCCCCCCCCCCCCCCATCTGGGGTAGAACACATCCCCCCTGACATCTGATCATCAGCCCCTCCGTGTGATCATTGTGAGGGAGAGAGAGTAGAAGAAGAAGAAAAGAGAGAGAGAGAGAGAGAGAGAGAGAGAGAGAGAGAGAGAGAGAGAGAGAGAGTTGGTGAGAGGTGAAGGTTCGAGGAGCCACAATCAAACCACCCCCTCAGCGAAGGATCCCCATCTAACAATCTTTCCTACCCGAGCCTGCGTCCTAAATGCCGTTAAGGTCCGGTCTATCTAAACTCCACGTGGAAATGGCTCCCAGAAAGAAAGTCATGGGAAGCGTAGGTGCCAAGCCAAAGCTACCATTGGTACCGGTATTGTAGGAGAGGCAAGTGGAGCGACCAAAGCAACGAATGCCCCTACGATCAAGAATCAAACCCAGGTTCTTTAAGCTTCATAATTAATTATGGAAGAAATGAAGGGGTTAGCTACGTGCATGGAACAAGGATGAGTTTTAGGATTTTTGTTTACTCTAAGCACTAGGTTGCATGTGTGAAATGATAGAGTATGAAGTTCGCATAAGTTTATATGCATGAAATGATAGCTTTTACACACATAGAATGATAAGTTTATCGCATCATTTCACATAAAATAATAGCTTTTAAACCAGTTCAGTGCATGAATAGTCATTTAGAATTCATGCTTCGCGATCATGACTAAAAGAAACACATGAAATGATAGTTTCTGTTCATAGGATGCAATTGCACTGATGGATAGAAACCTAGACCTTCATGAGATCTGGTGCATTAGGAATATGTATAATTGCCTGTGAATTTTTTTATCGATCATGTAGTGGACTATCGCAAATGGATACGCTCCTAGCTTAATTAAAGCTGGTGATCTAGCCCTAAATGGATTGTTGACCCAAGTTATGCTTGGTTATTTGAAAAGGTTGTAAATCCCTTGAGCAAGTGTTTTGATACATCCAAGTTAAATTCTGAATGTGCATGCAATGGGATGGCGATGCCTTGAAGCAAGAGGTTGTGCATTCAAGTGTTTGTTAATGTGGTTTTGGATGTTAACCCGAGTGGGGTGTGATTGATGATTGCATGGCCGGGTTTGAGATGATTGATTGCCATGGGAACAAAAGGGATGTTTTCCCTAGTAATTATTTTTAAGATGGTTGCTTTAGTTGTGGTTGATTTCCTAAAGGGATAATTAAGGAAGGATGGCACTAGCTACCCTCTGCCAATTGCCAAACCCTAACCAAGGGGGTTGTGAATCTACGCCGGGAATGTGGACTGAACCCATTGCAAGAGTTCTCTCCATTGAAATTACTTAGGGTAGGAGGATGCGTGGGTGCCAGTGGGGGGCTCTAGCTGTAAATCCCAATGCCTCTGGGCCCTACACAAGTGTTTTTACCTGACTCGAGATGGGATCTCCAGGCCTTGATACTAGTTACAAGGCGGAATCTTGGTAGGATAAACCTTCGAGTTTTATTGCCGAGAGGCGGAAGGATTTTTCTGTGGAGGCAGAAAGGAACACTTAATTCTCCTATATGGGCAGGAGACAAACATTAATCGGCAGATAAGTTAAGGAAGTGTTTGATCTTGTTTTATCTTGTCTTCATGTCTGTGCCCTAAATTACGTAAAGGAACCTATGACTAATGGGTTAATTCAGGAAGCTACTTTTATGTGTCAAACATAATGTGGTAGGTAATTAGATAACTAAAACAACCCTCGAGGGAAGCATGGTGGATGTGACCAATGGGTCTATCCTACCGAAGGATGGTCTCAGTTAGCCGAGAGCTTTCTCTCAAAGGAAATGTTAATGAGGAATATTAGGAAAGGTCAAGCGATGACCTTGGAAAATGTTGGTTAGAACCCTGGTTCATACCATTTTAGGGGTTCGGAATTGGACTATGCCCAATGGGTAGAGAGGTCGAGCAATGCCTCCCTCTTGTTTCCCATTCTCTTTGAACCAAGTGCAGTATGAGTCTGTTTGGGTCCAGTTGTATCTATGCAAAGTGGAGCGGCTGTCGACCAACACTAGAAGGTTGTTAGGAAGACTTGACTGCTAGGAACCTGGACTTCAGGTCGATCCTAGTGGGAATGGCCGGATAAGTTCCATTGCGAGGCAGACTCGAGAGACCCTAGTTGGCAAACCCCGTGTCATTCCTTGGGAGTGCCGAGCGGCGTCTTCTAGATTGATCTCTCGATGGGCTACTAAGACGTGTCCCGCAATTTGAGGGGTAGACACAGTACATGGTGGCTATCTTTTTCTTGCCTTTGCCCTTCGTTTTTATCTGTTCCTTGGAATTTTTAGGTGGGAGAGGAGAGTGGTGGTCCACTGGAGTAATTCCCCTATCCAAAACTAGTTCGATATACATGTGTCGTATCCACCACATATATGACTCAAGGTAGTCTCTGCACTGCAACAATGTATATAAGCTATTTCAATTAGAAAGAGACTTTAAAAATAAAAAGACAAGACATAGGAGACTTACATTCACCCCCTCTACATTCAATAAATTTGAATCTCTTGTCCTCAAAGCATTTGAAATCACTCTCCACCCACAACTATATATGTCATTTTGCAATGGGACCTCTTGAAGGAGAAACTTGAAAGGCCTTTGAGGATCAAAATTGTTTTCAAAGTTGGTGTCCAAGTGGGTAGTAACAAGTTTAGGAGCACTGCAAATATTAGCTTATTAGCAAATAGTATAACCTTTAACCAATAAAAGACAAAATAAAGAGTGTCCATTGACAATACATCTTTGATTGGCCGTGAATTCCTGAAAGCGAATTCATAAAGATGACCTCTCATGTGGGAATGTCAATATAGGTTAGGCTCTAGTGCTCTTTAGGAACCAAAACACTAGTGAGCAAAAACCCTAAAGACAAATCATCAAAAGATAAAACATTGAAGGGATGTACCTTTCAACATATGAAAAAAATATATGATGGTTTGTGACACTATCAAAGTGCTTTAAAAAAGTTATAATATTTGAACTGGATTTTGAAAACAAATCCATAGAGAGAAGTGGATCAACAACAAATATACTCTTAGTAATATCATTGCTACAAGAAGCAATATATGACCTGTATACAAAGTAAAGAATGAATAAGAGAATGAATGCAATGTAAGTACCCTTGAAAAAATTCAATATAAACAAAGAGAGGCAAAATACATTACCTCAAGCAACATAAAACTACTGAATCTCTTAGTTGACAATCATTTTTCTTAAATAGGGCCTTATCTTCAGGAGATATGCTGATGTCCTCTTCTTTTTTAGGATTAACAGAAACATTTACGACCATTTGGCTGTACACTTTGCCCATCGTCTCATAGTTCACAGGTCCAAGAGACTCGATCTTTCTTTGCCAGATCACATCTTTGTTCTCTATTATCTTTTTCCTCTTTTCCTCCAAGACAGCCTCTCACTCACTTACAACCCTTGTAGGATACAAGTGAGCAACATCCTCATTCTTGGGCATTAGTGGCTCCTTTGGCTCCTTCTATTTTCTAGACACCTTGGGTGGAATATTGAGGATTTCAAATGCCTTTTGATCAGTAGTTGGTAGAGGATTCAAAACTTTGTCAAACCTATACATAAGCCTACTAACCATACTAAAGTCCTTATTCATCAATGTAATTTGATATGCATGAGCAGTTGCAATGTATGCATTATTCAAAAAATCAATTAAAAAATCCTATGCTACCTCCTGTAAGCAAAGTAGGGCATACAACTCCCATTTCTTATTGAGGCCCTCCACAAAAGCAACTGAAGACAACCTGTCAGATATCTCCTTGACCACTCTGAAAAAAGGAGCCTTAGGAATGAGACGGCAAATGGACTTTTGAGCTTTCCTGATCTCTCCAAAACATCTCTACATGTAGAACCATCTAGATTTTCTCTTTCTCTTCAAAGGACTTCCTAGGCAGGCTTAAGAAGAAGGAAAATTGAAGGTTTAATGTCACCAGCCGACTTGAAGTTCTCTGAGGATTCACTTTTACCTCTAACACTAGCAGGTGTAGCAGGGCAAACATGATCTTCACATGTCTCCTCGACTATTTTCTCTTCACCTTCCCTTGAAGGCTTCCTCACGCAAACCTTCCTTGTAGTTAGCTTTGTCCTATCCATCATTTGTGCAGGCTAAGGGTATCATGTACATGGGGTAGATTTAACAATATAGCGTGATAAGATGAGGCTCTTGATGTAGAACTAATACTATTACATTGTATTAGAAAAAATGCTAATACGACATGATATAGGGGCCTAGAAGACTCTGTTGTGCATCAATCGCGTTGTATCCACCTCTGTGCGATGCACAAGCCAAGAATGCCAATTTAGCTTGCGAATGTTATGGCTTTCAATCTAATGGTCTCTCCATACCTTTCAAAGGATCCAATATGGTGCGAATGGTTGTGCTGGAGGCTTCTACAAGGCTAATATTTGCGTTGTAGTCAAAAGGTCGGATAGAACGCAATGAATGGAACCAATTTCTTCCAACCTCCCATAATTCATGTCGTATCAAAATGTGGCTTTAGAGGTTTCTTTATGACGCAATGAAGGACCTCTGAGGTGTTTTGGGAGAACATCTCGCACTATATAAGCTCTATCATACAAACCTGAGAAATGGTGAGTGTGTCGGACGTGCGAGACGAACAATGACGGACAGAATTAGTAGGAATGTCGAGCATACGGAAAGGAAGATGGAAAGTGTGAAACGGGCTTTGCGCAAAATGGGAGGCCCTTATATATGCACGTAAGTTTTTGGACACGTGTCATTTTGTTATTTGTTCTCCATTTAGGGTTTTCCAACATTTCGAGATTGTTTCACATGGCCTATATAGTGAATCGAGGTCTCACTTTGCGCTTTTTTTGTGATTTTCTATAGTCGTTGTCCAACCTCCCCATCCTCGTTGCCACATTTTCACGCTTGTTCCCACGGTCATGATCTTCACATCGACGTGTCATCCACACATCCATCCCCATGCCCCGTCTCCATCAAATGCCATTCCCATGCCCTGTCTCCATCAACATGTCCTATCGATCACTCTAATGCTTATTGTCTTCTCCCGTTGTCCTTGTTGTCATTTTTGCCTTCCGTTTACGTCATTTCCTACCATCACCGTCTTCTCCCGTTGCTGCTTTAACTCTCCCTTTCCCAAACCGCTATATTGCCTCTTCTTGTCAACTTGATCTTCTCCATCAAGAGTATTGTTCTATGACCTGCCCATGCCCCTTTGTGTTCAACATGTGTGATAGCTTTTGATACGGTGCGATAGCATGGTGCTTTGTCTTTTCACATGCAACGATTGTGTTGTGTCGAGGTTTTCTAATAGAGCATGATAAGAATACATTCCATGTCATCCTATCTATCTCCCTTTGCATTTTATCAGCTTGAAGTAAGGATCGATGTGAATAATGTTTCTGGGCCTCTTGTAGGAACTACTTTTACTTCATATTAATGCTAGCTCAAAATGTCAAGTGAGAACCCACCCATGTCACCCTCCACAATTGGAAAAGGTAAAAAAAGATTTAAATTCACATTGTCTAGGGAATCTGTTACCTCAAAAGTTTCAGTTGCATCTCATGTGTTAGTGGCAAGTGCTGGAACTACAAATAAGGCTTCAAAGAAGGGAAAATCTCTTGTGAGGACCCCAGGCCTTACTCTGATTATAGAGGTCAAAGTCTCAGAAAGAATTCTGGATTTCCTTATTGAAAAAAAATTTGACTTATCCTTCTTTGCAACAGCTAGGGATATTTTCAATCTAGAGTGAGACCTTGATTAGGGTGTTGTGAACTACTCAAAGGACTTTTGCAGGGAAGACTTTGTAGAGTTTGAAGAGTTGGCATATCCTATTGTTAATTGGATTCCAAGGATTATGTTCACACTCCTATTGGGAGGTCAGCTCACTGAGAAGTCTTCCTTCACCAAGAAATGTGGTTATCATTCTCTTGATAGATTCTATGCATTTGAGTTATGCTCTTTACACACAAAAAATGCATGCTTATGCTTAAGTTTGTTGCATTTATTGTATTTTCTCTTGTGAAGAACCCCATCAAATCTGATGAAAAGCTTAAGGAAACCTCAAAATTGTCCAACTATTGTCTTTTTAAAGAGTAAGTAGATAATGTGGATGTCAAGGAGCAAGTAGATCCACAGATGGAAGCATCAATTTTGCAAAAGACCTAAACATTGCTCAATTTGAAGCAGAGACAATAATTGAAGAGAGCAATGCAGAGGTTGATGAAGTATTTGATGCCCCTTCCAACCTCATTGTTCTATCCTTGCCAACTTTCCCAATTAAAGACAAAGAGTATATAATCATTTTCAATTTGAGGGAGGATGATTACTTGGTTGTTATTGTAGAGGCATTTGCAGATGGAGAGGGCATAGTGGATGTTGAGAATGAATCCAAGGAGGACTTACTAAAAATAGATACTCAAGTGTCACATGATAAGTTTATAGATGCATCGGATGCATTTTCCCTATGCTTAAGCAAGGTAAGAGATGCTGAGAGAGAGTTACAAGCTGTTTGACCAATTTTAAGAGAAGCTTGGAATCTCCAATTTTGGAAGGGAGGAGTCAGAATATGTTAAGAACTCAAGGATATCAAGGAGACATCAATTAGTTTATGGAATCCAAGGAAACTTGAGAGTGATGAAAATCAAACGGTAATGCTTTCTTTTGTTTTTGTGAAAACACATACATATTTTCACTTTTTCACTTTGACTTCTGGTTTTATAGTTGGAGATTGAAGATAAGGATAATTTCAATGGAAAATACAAAGGATCAAGAATTGGTGGTAGATCCTGTTGAGATATCGAGCTCCACTCGTGATATGCCAAGGTCACCGTTGTGCATTTATGTCACCGACTTGTCAGTTGCATATGCGGTTGGTACACCGCCCATGAATAATAGCTAGATGACAGCTATCCTTATCTACTCTAGTTTGTGGCTCAGTTAGTATGCCACCTTAGTTAGTTGAGTTTGGTTTGAGACCCATATATAGGGTTCTTCTATTTCTATGTACTTGAGTTCTTTTTTGCTTAAACAACTAAGAAGAGGAAAACTGTTTTTAGCCTCCACCTTTGTGTGTATTCCCCCATTGTGCAAGCAAGAAAGCTACAAGTGAGACTTCTTCCTTCTCTCCCACAATCTTGACATGGTACCAGAGCCTTGTTCGTGGTAAGGAGCTCAAGAAAGCAAACCAAGTTCGCGGTGTTCTGGTAAGAGGACCAGTGTTGCTTTCATTTTCTGTTTTGGGAGCAAGTCTCTACAGGTAGCATAGCCGAAAAGTGAAAGAGTGCATTGTCTCAGATTGAGACGCCCTTCGCGGTGTAGCAAGAGGGCAGTATATGCTGCGGGAAAGGCCTTTAGCCCTCGGTTGCTCTGTTTTTTTTATTTGAGGTCATTTCGGGGCCTGTTTTGGAGGCGGAAGTTTTTTGTACACACTCAGGAAAAGGCCCTGTTTTATGCTGTGCGACCACTGTTCTACAGGTCGGTGAAAAGTTACTATAGAAATTTCATCGTATGCCTGTGCGCAAAGACATTGGGAGTTACAGAATCATCCTTGTTGCCTGTTGATGCAAAATCTTCACTAGGAAGTGACTGTGTGGTCAAATACCACTTTCGTCAGTTTTGCAGATTTGCCCTTGTGAGGCTGAAGCTATGTTCTTTGCAGTGACATAATTTTTTGCAGTGTTCTGTAATGGTTTCTGATTCTCTTTCACAGATTGTCACTGAAAAGCTTGACAAGAACAACTTCCAAGCATGGAAGTTCAGAATGACGAATTTTCTTATGGGAAAAGGATATTGGGAATTTGTTGTAGGAAATGAAGAAGAACCAATTTTTCCTGATGTTTCCAATCAACAACAAATGCAGGCATTTAAAACATGGCATGAGAGAGCCAGGAAAGTTATGTACTGGCTGTCTATCAGCATTTCAGACTCTATGATTGTGCATATTCAAGATGCAAGTACGCCAAAGGAGGCATGGGATACTTTGTCAAAAATGTATAGCACAAATACGCAAGCCAGGAAAATGCAGCTCAAGCAAGAGTTACACAATGTGCAAAGAGAAAGTATGAGCATCAATGACTACCACATGAAGGTGAAGAAGATTGCAGATACACTTGCTTCCATTGGGTCGCCAGTGGAAGATGATGATTTAGTTTCTGTGACCTTGAATCGTCTAGGAAAGGATTATGCACAGTTTTGAACATCCATTTCTGTCCGTGAAAGATTTCCTGATTTTGAGGAGTTGATTGCTCTTCTAATTTCTGAGGAGCACAGAAATGGTGGTGCATCTTCTTTAGGAGAAACTTCAAAAGAAGCTGTCTTCTACTCAAATGCTGGAAGAGGTAGAGGCAGAGGTAGAGAAGGACGATCTGGAGGCCGTGTTAGAAATCAGAATTTGCAGCAAACTCAAGAAAACCAGTCCTATGGAGGAGGACCTGGTAACTCTAGAGGCAGGGGGAGCCAAAGAGGTCGTGGTGGATGGCAAAGAGGCCAAAATGCAAACAGCAATGTTGAATGCTACTGCTGTGGTAAAATGGGTCATGTGGCTAAAGACTGCTATAAAAAGCATAATGACATCATGAATGGAAAATTGCAACAAAAAAATTATGCATCTTCTAGTAGATAGGGTGATGAAAGAAATGAGCATTTGTTTATGGTGCAGCACATGACCAATTCTGTGACAAGTGTAGAAGAAAGTAACGATATGTGGTATGTTGACTCAGGTGCATCAAACCACATGACAGCTCATGCAGAATGGATGCAGGATGCAAGGAAAATGGAAAAACCAGGATTTGTGGAGACTGGTGATGATACTACACATCCTATTGTGCACATTGGAAAAATTCATTTGTCTATGCAGAATGGGAAAAAAAAATACATGTCGGATGTATTTCATGTCCCGAATATCACCAAGAACCTAGTTTTTGTTGGTCAAATGGTTGAGCAGGGCTTGCAGGTCAGATTTAATTCTCATGGATGCTTTGTTGAGGATATGAAAAATAAAGGTCGCTTGATAGCAAAAGGAAAGAAGAAGGACATAATGTTTACGTTGGATGCAGACATGCCTGAATTGAGTGCAGCAATGTTTGCACATGGGACTGGTGTAGTTGCAGATATTGATATCTGGCATAAACGCATTGGTCATGTTAATGTACAATGACTTAAATCAATGCAAGCCCAAAATATTGTTGCAGGATTGCCTAAATTCAAGGTTGCAGAAATGCATAAGGTATGTGAAGCCTGTCAGTTTGGAAAACAAGGAAACCATTTCCTAGACATGTTCAAGAGAGTAAGAAGCCATTGGAATTAATCCACTCTGATGTGTGGACTACTAAAGCTGCATCTCTTGGAGGCTGTCATTATTTTGTCACTTTTATTGATGACTATAGCAAAAAAGTTTGGGTGTATTTTATGAAAAAGAAAAGTGAAGTTTTTGGGCATTTCAAAACTCTTAAAGCTATGGTTAAAAAAGAAACATGCCTGCAAATAAAATGCTTAAGGTTAGATGGAGGGGGAGAGTACCTCTCAAATGAGTTTGCAAGGTTCTTGCAGGAGCATAGCATAAAGCAACAATATTCATGCAGTCATACCCCACAACAAAATGGAATTGCAGAAAGGAAAAACAGGCATATTGGAGAGGTATCTCGTGCCATGCTCAATGAAAAAGACATGTCAGATTTTTATTGGGCTGAGGCAGTTGCTACAGCAGTCTACATAATGAATAGGACTCCCACTGCAGTAATACATGGGATGACTCTAGAGGAGAGGTATACTGGTAGGAAACTAGATATTTCTCATTTGAAAATTTTTGGCTGCATTGCCTATGTTCATGTGCCAGATGAGTTGAGATCCAAATTGGATCCAAAAGCTGAGAATTGCATCTTTATTGGTTAAAGCTACAAGTGAGACTTCTTCCTTCTCTCCCACAATCTTGACAGTTCTCTAAAGGATGTTACACTTGCACATTACATATCAAGGATTGATCCCAATGTTCTATTGGTTTTGCACATCACTTTCTCATAGGAGGTCTCATGGCCGATTATATGTGTCAAAGCACTTACACGGCTCCTTGGGTACTCAGGTTTGCAATAGAATGTGCTTGTTCCTAGAAAATACAACAGCCATCCGAATATTTGGTTATGGTCCTGGCTTCTCTACCTCCAACTTGGATACTTCTTAGCATTCTCATCTTATGCATTAGCAACAAATAAAACAAATATCAAGTCCATAGTTGGATAAAAGAGAAGAAAGTTTTTACATTACAAAGGAAAAATGCCTAAGGATGATGAGGATGTAAAGGCTCTTGAAAGCTAGCCATGTATAAAATATTTTGAAGATAGTATGGGTATTCTAGATTCCATCACAATTTGTTGTGTTATTCAATCTTTGAAGTTGTCTTTGAAAAACCAATTGAATAACTCCTTAAGGACATTGTTTTTAATTACTCCTCATTTGTGTCTAGTGCTCTGAAAGAAACACGTACATGCTTGGTAGTGAGATTTCTCCATACCTTGGCTACTATAAGTTGCTAGGGGCCCTTGCTCTTCCATAAAATAAAGCCCATGAACAAGAAGAATATGTAAAACCCATTTTTGAGAGCAAAGCCTCATATTTATCTATGCAGTCATTTGACAAAGATACTAGTTTTATTGAGTATGCATAGTCAAGATGCAACCTAAGCAACTTATCAATGATTCTAATCTCTGCATACAATGTACAAATATGAACATTCCTTAAAGAGATTGAAAGAATAGGATCCCATAAGCCATCCACATTTTTGAAATTGCTCAAATCTATGAAGTTTCTAGTGGGGACTCTTCTTGCTAGCCACAAAGTACTCTATTCTTTGGATCCCAAACTCTCCATGCAATAAATACAAGGATATTTTGCATTGGCTCCATTACTTACTCCAAGCATACATTTGATAGTTTTCAAGTCAACACTCATATACCACTCAACATTAAAACTACCAACACCATTGACTATTAGCATTTTCCCTTCACTTTGAGACTTTATAATATTAGGAATACATGTATGAGAGAACAACCATTTTAGGATTTCATGACTTTTAGTTGGTACTTGAGCTGCACCAATCCACCAAATTTCCATATTCAATTGTATCTTAAATTTTTGTTATTGTCCCCCTCCATTACTATAATCCAATGCCTTGTTATCATGCTATAAATGTTGAGTCTTTCTATCGTTTATCCCTTTTGAATCTATGCTCATCCAATTTTAGTGCAAACTTCAAAATACCATCACATTCTTGAACAATAAAATTATACTTACAAACCATTTCAATTTGGACTCTTTCAAGATCAATCCATTAGATGTGTTGTATTCGAAAAAAGCCTTTGTTTTATGTTTTTCATAGAGCATAGATCCTTCTATATAAATATACTCCCCAAAGGCATCTGGAATCCTACAACTCATGCCTGTCCTAGCAATTGAAACTGCAAAAGGCCAAGGCAAACCAAGTGCACTTATCCTATGACATATAAGGTTTGTAAACCACAATTTTGAGGGAGTACGATAACCTTTACGACTGATACCCATACTAGCATACATCTCCACTATTTCATTTGGTTTGACTATTCCTTTTAAATTTTTCACTAACTCTTTTAGAGTTTGGCTTCTCAAGTCTACATTTTCAAGTGATTTTAGAATCCTAAAAATGTCCTTCTTTGTAATGGTTTCTTTAATAAGCTTAATTCTCTCATTGTTCTCTCGAATATTAATACCTTAAATATTAGAGACACATCTCTTCTCAAGATTTAGTCTCCTTTTTTTCACCCAACTACACAAGCCCATTATATTTTTAAGTAGTCTTTTTCTCTCTATAAATCCTATTGGAGTTGCCTTCAAGCATAGTAAATTTTCTTGCAATGACTTGTTAGAATTTTCTAAAACATCATTATTGTTTGTCAGCTCAGAAATAGTTTATTGTGCCAATGTTAATGATTCCTTCATTTCATGTATTTGTTCTATAAATGCATAGGATGCAGAATATAACCTCATAAAATAGCCAAGCATCCCATCACAACCATCTCCAATGTACCTTATGGAGTCGTGAATATCGTAAAAAGGAGGATGTTTACCTGTAGAAGGGTCTAGTGGATAAATATTTCCATCCACACCCATAAGTCTACATGCTTCTCTCCTTGTAATTGTAACTTGTTAGTTTAGTCATTGTCCAACAATGCTCGATGGTGTATACTCCTCCAAGATGAATAAACATGATGTAGTTGAATAATAATCTTATATTGGCATGGTGGGGCTGCACTTGTGTTGTTAGAAGAGGTACTGGAAAACATTTTGGTGGAGAACCTTTAATGAGGCAACAATGTCGTAGAGAAGGAAAAAGAACAGAGATGTAGAAAATGAATGTCAAGGAACATATGAGTGTCTTTTAGTGTGAAAATTCAAAAATACGAAATTTTGCAAGTTCCAAGAGAATAAGACTAAAAAGGTGATCCTTAACGTCCATTAAAGAATGAAGATATTTAATGGCCGACCTCTTCAATGAATTCTATATTCTCTCATTAATCACATTTAGGTAGCCAATTTTGGAGGTTTTTTTTTCCAAAACCTCCTCTAATTAGCAACTTAACCATTTTCTTACAAGTGCCTTTTTGAAACGTTTTTAGCCCTAATGAGAAACAAAGTCTCCATCCATCTCTATTTGTCTCTCCCTCTGTCTCCCTTCCTTTTGCTCATGCTTCACTCTCTTTCTCTTCCTTTCTCTCTCTTTCTCTTTGTTCATCTCTCCCCTCTCTCTTCCTCATTGTTTCTCTCCCTCTCCCTCTCCCTCACTCTTGCTCTCTCTCCCTTCCTCCATCACTTTATTTTTCTCTTCCTCTTCTCCCTCTATATTTTTATCTCTCATCCTTCCTTGTTTCTCTCCCCATCTCTCTTTCCCTCTCTCTTTCCTTTTCTTTGTTTCCCTCCCTTCATCTGTCTTTGTTTCTCTCTCTCCCTCTCTCTCTCTCTCTCTCCCTCCCCCTCACCCTCCCTCCTATTTCTCCCTCCCTCCATCTCTCTGTCTCTCTCTCCCTCTCCCTCTCTCTAATTTTTATGAAGCTCCCTTTCTCTCACTTTCTTCTTTCTCATCCTCTCTATTTTTATCTCTCCTCCCTCTCTACTCCCTTTTTCCATCTCTCTATTTCTCTCCCTTCCTTTTCTCTCCCATCTCTATTGTATCTCCCTTCCTTTTCTCTTCCCTTCTCTAATTTTATCTCTCTTCCCTCTATGATCCCTTCCTCCATCTCTCTATTTCTCCTCCTTCCTCCTCTCCCTCTCTATTTTTATCTCTCCTCCCTCTCTATTTCACTCCCCATCCTCTTTCTCTTTCTTTTCCTTTCTTTGTTTCCCTCTCTTTATCTCTCTCTTTTCCTCTCTCTCACCTTTCTCTGTTATTGATTCTCTCTCTCCCTCCATCTCTCTATTTCTATGTTTCTATCCTTCTCTCTCTTTTTCTCTCCATCTTTCTAGTTTTCATGAAGCCCCTATATCTTTCCTTTTTTATTTCTCTCCTTCTTTCTCTCTTCCTCCCCTTCCCTTTTTCTCTTTGTTTCTCTCTTTTTCCATTTTTCCACTCACTCAATGCATCTCTCTACAAACAAAAATAAAGAGAAAAAATGAGAAACTTAAAAAAACAAAGAAATGGAAAGCAATGCCCTCCCTCTCTTTATCTCTCTCTCTCCCCCCCTCCCTCTACACATCTCTATTTCCCCTCTCTCATTTTGTCGTTGTTTTTCTATTTCTCTCTTCCACTTCCGAAACAATTCAGGGGCAACAAGTCCTTTGTTGGGGTTATAAACCCACTCTCTAAATGTCTTTTGTGTAGCAATAGCATAATCCTCCAAAACATAATCATCTTTGAGTGCTTTCTTGAAAGCATCCTAGTTAGAGTTGTGCACAAACATATCTTTCACTCTAACCCACCAAATATGCGCGAGAAGCTATAATAAACAATTGCTCTAGTTGGTCGAAACTCCAAAGAAGTGCATCTGGCTTTCAAAGGATTTAATGTAGATTGAAACATTCTGGCCATCAAATAATTTTCACTCACTAACCACAATCTCGATCGCCTTAGTAACAACAAGTGTATGATCGTGTTCTTGATGCAACTGTTGTTATTATCCAACTGATGTTGATCCAACTGCTACTACTATTGCATTAATAATTGCGTCTGCTGAGTTTTCATCATAATGGTTGAAGAAAGAGTTTGTAACAAAGTCTCCATCTCATCTATCGCAAATGATGAAATAGTCAATGATGAAGATGGATTATTGAAAGCATCTCCCATCTCCATGAACAAAAGCGACGCTTTCACATCGGGTTCACCAGATGTGAAAGTGACACTTTTACATTGGGTTCACCAGATGTCGCATAGAGTACATGTAGGCATTCATGAAAGTCACTCGTCGCTAGGATGTTATGCGAGATGGAAGCAATATCAAGTTCGATTCAAGACAACAGATTTGATGACAAAGGTCTAGTATATTGTAGTTCTATTCTAAGTACAAATCCAAAGCCAGATTACAAAACCAAAGCTCAATCAGGAGAGCTAAACCCATAGTCATCTTATATAATTTTTTTTGTTGAGAATCCATCATCAAATCTATCATTCTTATATAAGTTGAAAGACTTTGAGACAACATAGAATCTAAAGAGGAAAATCATAGGGATACAAGGATTATAATGTCATACTCTCCTCTAGTCTTTATAGAGGGGGTAAGGTTCATACACTCTTATACCAAGGGATAGCAAAGAGATCTTACTAACACAAGACGTTAACTCACGACTCCCTATCACAAATCACCCCAAGGTAGAAATAACACCTCACAACTAGAGGAGTCCTTCATGACTCTCAAACTCACCCAACCACCTTTCCCTTTTAGGTAGAGGTTCCTAATTTAGTGATGGATATTCCAACTCTTGTGTGTGCACAATAAAAGGTACTCTATCAAGTGCATGTGTATCTAAGATTTAGTGCATATAGGTGTAGTAGGTATCATGCTGTGCTAGTACTCAAAGATAGTGCAATAAGTGTAGTAACCCAATCCATGGCATGAAAATAATTGAAGAAAATTAGGGGGTGACTCTCAAGTGTAGTGTATCTAATGTGTGTATTGTGAAGTGTTCATGAATCTGTGATTCTTGTGATATGCAATAATATCAACAAGAACTTGTTTTAGGATGTCTAATAGCTACTATCAAAATACAACTCCAATTTTTCCAAGAAATTCAAGCTCTCAAGCATAAAAGATTTAAAAAATAATGTCAACAACAATACTAGTCTAATCCAATGCAAAATACTTAATTAGAAATCAACAAGACAAACAATCAGATAAACAATTCAACACAAAAAAATCCTACCTATGAGATGTTTTACAATGGATTTAGTTTATGTTGTAAAGCCTTTTTTGGAAAACTAAAAACCCCTAGCCAAACTATAACTAGATTTGATTTTCATTAGCTTAGTTGGTTGCATGGCAATTTGTTTTGTTGTTTTGTAATTAGATTTTATGTGACTGTCTAGCTTAGGATTTGTTTTAGTTATTTTGTTTGGATTTTTTTAGTGTGAAAACTTGATGGCCTGGGTCAAGTTTGGAATTTTTTGGACAGGTTGGAGTTAGAGTTTGCAAGGAGCTGCTAAATATTGTGGAACAAGGATTATGGGTTCACAAGCACTTCACATTGCACTTGTTTGATACACTACACTTGGAGGTCGTCTCTTGATCTTATCAAATACTTTCATGCCATGGGGTTGGGTTAAAGCACATATTACACCATCATTGAGAACTTGCACAACATGAGGCTCACTCCAGCTATATGTAGTAAATCTTAGATGCACATACACTTGAGAGAGTACATGTCATTGACACTACAAGAGAAAGGCCCTATAGACGTGCACTGTACATGCGAAATAGCGGGCGGGTTTATCAATGTATCTATTGGTGCTAGTATATAGACGTGAATAACACGTCTATATACCCGTGTTTTTAAACGCGCTTATAGATGCAAAAATAAACACACATATTTTTCATTTCTCATAAAGTCCCTAAATATGACCAAACATCTTAATAGCTAGTAGTTTTTAGAATACATTACCAAATTTACTTCTTTCTGAGTATTACAAATATACATCCAATCATTCAAAGCTAATTATATGCTACAATGAATGATCAATCTCATCTTCAATGAGATCGGCCCTTGCTAGACTATCTACCTCTAGGTCTATGTTACCAATAGGCAATGAAACAAATAAGTCTATCCCACTGCCAGATGTATTGCTATGCTCAATTTCTTCATCATCATTTGCAACCATATTGTTATCCTCTTCTACGCTTCCTTGAACATCCTCGCGGGGATTATCTTGCACTGCATCATGTATATCATCGATCATGGCATCATCATGTGCATCATCATTGATTGTTGAATTGTCATCAACTATCTCTATGTTGGTAGTATTGCCATATATTGGTTTTGAACAATTAGATATGGGGATGACATGCCACCATCGAATATTGTTTACCATTGGGTGATACACAACCTGCATTTAAAAAACAAAAAGTAAGCAACTTAGATATTTATTGTATTTTGAGAATGTATCAAGAAGTAATATATATTAAAATAAATAGCTTCTAATATACCTGCTCGCATTGTTGAGATAGTACAAATGTGTCATTCTTGCCTTGGTGAATTTTTATAGAGTCAATCACTACAAAACCACTTGGATGACGTCTAATTATGCAATGCTCACTCGTTGTTACTACTTCTTTAAACCACTTCACATCTAGTACATACATAAAAAATTGCCTAAAGTCTAGCTTCAAAATATCTTGGATTAAGCCACAATAACACTACAAGGATTTGGGCTAGTAGCGACGCCGATTAGCAACGGCGGATAGCAGCGTCGCTATTTGCGTCGATGCAAATAGCGACGGGCCGTAGGGAAAAAACGCAGCCGAAACTGAGCGTGGTTTTCATTTCTTGTTTGCTCCATTGAGAGTTTTGAGAGTAAGAGCGAGGGAGAGAGTGACTGTCGTGAGAGAAGGAGAGGAAGAAGACTTGCCGCTGTTGCCGCCGCCGCTGCCGCCGCCGCCGCCGTTGTTCGTGAAGGAGAGGAGGAGCCTTCATCGCAAAGAGAAGTCGTCCCACGCTCGCCATATCTCATCGGTGAGTCTCCCTCTCTCTTTCTTTTTCTTGTTCAAGGTTTAAATCACTCTCTTTTGCTTCTTTAGGAGAGGAAATGAAAGAGAAAGAGAGGGAGAGGGAGAGAGAGGGAGAGAAGGAGAAAGAGAGGGAAAGGGAGAGGGAGAGAAAGAGAAAGAGAGGGAGAGTGCATTCTCTCTCTCCCTCTCCCTTTTGCTTGTTTAATATTTAAATCACTTTCTTTTTTGCTTGTTTAGGAGAGGAAACGAGAGAGTAAGAGATAAAGAAAGGGAGAGGGAGAGGGAGAGGGAGAGAGAGAAAGAGAAAGAGAAAGAGAAAGAGAAAGAGAAAGAGAGGGAGAGGGAGAGGGAGAGGGAGGGGGAGGAAATGAGAGAGGGAGAGAAAAAGAGGGAGAGGGAGGGAGAGTGCATTCTCTCTCTCCCTCTCCCTTTTGCTTGTTTAATGTTTAAATCACTTTATTTTTTGCTTGTTTAGGAGAGGAAATGAGAGAGAAAGAGAGGGAGAGGGAGAGGGAGGGGAAGGAAATGAGAGAGGGAGAGAAAGAGAAAGAGAGGGAGATAAAGAGAAAGATAGGGAGAGGGAGAGGGAGAGGCCGGAGAGTGCATTCTCTCTCTCCCTCTTCCTTTTTCTTGTTTAATGTTTAAATCACTTTCTTTTTTGCTTGTTTAGGAGAGGAAACAAGAGAGTAAGAGAGAAAGAGAGGGAGAGGGAGAGGAAGAGGGAGAGGGAGAGGGATGGGGAGGAAATGAGAGAGGGAGAGAAAGAGAAAGAGAGGGAGAGGGAGGGAGAGTGCATTCTCTCTCTCCCTCTCCCTTTTGCTTGTTTAATGTTTAAATCACTTTATTTTTTGCTTGTTTAGGAGAGGAAATGAGAGAGAAAGAGAGGGAGAGGGAGAGGGAGGGGAAGTAAATGAGAGAGGGAGAGAAAGAGAAAGAGAGGGAGAGTGCATTGTCTCTCTCCCTCTCCCTTTTGCTTGTTTAATGTTTAAATCACTTTTTTTTGCTTGTTTAGGAAATGAGAGAGAAAGAGAGATAGAGAGGGAGATAAAGAGAGGGAGAGGGAGAGGGAGGGGAAGGAAATGAGAGAGGGAGAGAAAGAGAAAGAGAGGGTGAGGGTGAGGGTGAGAGAGAGAGTGTGCATTCTCCCTCTCACTCTCCCTCTTGCTTGTTTAATGTTTGAATCACTTTCTTTTTTGCTTGTTTAGGAGAGGAAATGAGAGAGAAAGAGAGAAAGAGAGGGAGAGGGAGAGAGAGGGAGAGAAAGAGAGGGAGAGGGAGGGGAAGGAAATTTAAGATAATAGACTTATCGATAATGGTATGCAATGTGCTTTGCCATGGGCCATGTACATTGATGAATCTTTAAGATGGCTTAAAATTGGTCATGTCTTTCATAATGTCCAAGTAGGGGATCTAATTGTGATATGCATAATTCATTGTTTTTATATTAACTTTATAGGCATAACAAATTAGAAATCATGCCAACTAGTCAACGGAAGGACTAAAAGAAAATGATACCCTAGCTAATGGTCATTACGGTACTTCATCAAAATGAACCCAAAAGTATTGTTATAGAAGAAGAATCCCTTAAATTGAGTATAGGATATTTTCTCTCAGGTCTTATGACTATGAGTAGAATTGATTGAAATAAATTTTATTACTATAGTTGATAAATTTCATAGATGGCATTAATTTTAATACGCGAACCTAGGACAAAAAAACCACATTTCTAAGATGCTTTTTGTTGAGACTGATTTATTATTAGACTAAGAGATCCTCAATGATGCTCAAAATTGA
Source organism: Lygodium microphyllum (assembly GCF_053477565.2). Classification (NCBI taxonomy): domain Eukaryota; kingdom Viridiplantae; phylum Streptophyta; class Polypodiopsida; order Schizaeales; family Lygodiaceae; genus Lygodium; species Lygodium microphyllum. The sequence goes on from NC_141159.1 coordinate 21,398,575, forward strand.
TTACTTATACTCAAAGCCCTCTAGTGCAGTTTTTTACAACAACGAATAATTATCTACCGAGAAAAACAAATCCTTGAGCATGATACAAGGCCGAGATATAACATCGGAAAATCTCTCAACTACTATGTACACTGCAAGATTTATGGTCAACTTGCAACTTGACGTACATCTCCATAAAGCTATCCATTTAAGCCTCGTTTGCTGTAATGTAGATAAGATGGAAAACGAAGAAGGTCTTATTGTTCAAGACCGCAAGACGTATCCTAATCAGCGTGTCCCATGTCCTTGCTCTCAATTCAAGTTAGCAATTAGACAAAAACGCCGATTGTCTATAGAACACATATGACGATTTGGCGAGTTTCAATCTGAGATCATTGATCAGGCGATTACGGATTTTCAGCAAATGGTAATTTGAAGTTAATATTAATCATGTATTGTACTCGCAAGCTAATTGAAAACCATACACAATAAGATTGGGTCTTGTTGGCAAATTTTCTATCCAGGGGGATGATGTCTCGACCCAAGGGGGAATGCACCCTTTGCGGCCAATTAGAAGAGTTCGTGGATGTGCGATGGATTGATTGCAGGAGCCAATCCACCACTCGCAAGGCCCATCTATACCATCAATGCCAGAGGAGACAGAAAACCTTCTCGACCTACCTACAATCTTGGAGCCTGAGATGGAGGCAATGATCGATGCATTGATTCCCATGGATGTTGAGACATCTAACCCGCTTAGAGAGGAAGCATCCATACCATTATATGATGGGTGCCGAGTATCTCGGTTGAAGACATTGCTTGCACTCTTAAGTGTGCAAGCAAAATACGGTTGGAGCGATATGAGTGTGACTGAGTTATTCAGGTACCTTGCACATAGGCTTCATTGATTTATTTTTTTACAGTATTATTGCAAACATTTGTGCTTTTTCAAGGTGTTTTATGGTTTTTTTCAGGTTATTGAAATATCATATATTACCATCTGCAAATACCATGCCTGAGTCTCGTGATGATGCACGACATGTTTTACGGAAGCTTGGCATAGACTACAATAACATCCATGCATGTATCAACGACTACATATTGTTTCGAGATGAATACAAGACTTTGGAGACATGTCCAAAGTGTGGTGCTCACAGGTATCGACAGGACTTGCAAGGGCAAACCATCCCTCAAAAAGTTCTCAGACACTTTCCGCTCATCCCCCGCATAAACCACATGTTTCGCACGTCTGGCATGGCAAGCTTGACAACATGGCATGTGCAGAATAGGTCCACGGATGGAGTTCAATGAATATCAGCGGATTCGCACGCATGGAGCCACATTGACTCTACCTTCCCAGGCTTTGCGTGAATGCAAAGGAATCTTCGGCTCGATCTCGCTATGGATGGTGTGAACCTATTTGGTCTGCGCTCGACTTCTTACAGTGTGTGGCCTATAGTGCTTGTCAACTACAACATCCCTCCATGGCTTTCTACGAAGAAAGGACATCTCATCCTTAGCTTGCTCGTCCCGGGCCACTACAAAGTAAAAAATATGGACGTGTATCTTCGTCCATCAGTCGATGAGCTTAAGATTTTGTGGGAGGAGGGGGTCACTGTGCAAGATATGAGCAGGCACGATGGTCGGCGGTCAGTCAACATTCGAGCCATTCTCATGTGAACGATACATGACTTTCCGAGATTGGGAGAGTGCTCAGGTGAGTAGACCTCCGTTCTCGCTGGTAATATCTATATTTTATTTCATTCAATCAAGTATTCACTAGGTCGTGGCTCGCCTTATAGGTCTCGTTACCTCAGGTTATCATGCATGTCCATTGTGTGGGCCACAGTTAGACTCCCGAAGGTCACGAACCATGAAGAAGATGGTATATCAAGGACACGCCGCTTTCTTGCCGGAGGATCATGAACTCATGGAAGGTTTACTTGGACGACCTCAAGCATGTATGAACGCTACAAGCTGGTATGAGCTGAAAATGGTGAACCCGAATCACATCCAAATGGAATGCGACGGTTCTCACTTTTCTACGAGTTGCCATATTGGACCCACTTATAGGTCAACCACTTGTTGAATCCCATGCATATTTTCAAGAATGTGGGCAGCTTGCTATGGGATCACATCATATGAAAGATAGGGTCACGAATGGATTTGAAGGAGGTAGGTAAGATGGAGGCACTTTGGCCGCAGTCGAGTGCTGAAGGGAGAGTGCAGCTTCCTCGTGCTCCCTGGGTTTTGTCTACCAAAGAGGAGTGCATTGTAAAGCAAGTAATCAAGTCTATCCGTACTCTGACGGGTATGATGCGTTCTCTCAGGTCCGCATTTTCTAAAGATGACCAATTGTCTGGGCTAAAATCCCATGATTGGCATAAGATATGTCAGGTTTGTAAACATAATGGATTGTAATTAGCGTGGGTATTTTGCAATTTGAAAAGTGACCATTATTCATAATGCTTTCTCATTTCTGGCAGTTTGTCCTACCGATCGCAATCGCAGGATGCCTTACTCCAGAAATTCGTAGGGCCATTTACAAGTTGTCGACTTTGGTGCAATGGATCTCACAGAAAGAGATTAAGACTTCCTCTATTGAATCCGCAAGGCGGGGAGCAGTTGAGACTGTTTGTCTCTTTGAGAAATACCTGCCCACTAGCATGCTCATGATACAAGTTCACCTTCTTGTGCATCTTGTGGATGAAGTGGAGATTGCTGGACCTATCCATTTGCAATGGATGTTCTTCATGGAGCACTTCATGAAAACCCTAAAAGGCTTTGTGTGACAACGAGCTCGTCCAGAAGGTAGCATGGCGGAAGGTTGGTTGGTGTCAGAGGCGTTAGTGCATATCTCACAATGGCTACCAACGGTGGAACCAGACAATGAAATGCTATGGATGCTAAAGGACGATGATAGGCTGACTGGAGATGTGGTGGTTGAAAATGGGGTAGAAAAAAGAAGGGATGCCTCAATGGAAGAGAAGGTAAATCGCTTTTGTATGTCACACCATGCCTCCATGGAGACGTGGCTCGCCAAGTACCAGATTGCAAGGCAAGATCGAGAGGAAGCGCGAGCTGAATTCCGACGTAGTATGCATCACCGACCGATTCGATATCCCGAAGGCATGGAGGAGATGCCACAGTTTATGTCAACACGATGATTGCATGGAGCCTTGACCGCAGCATCTAACGAAGGGACAGAGGTCTCAATGGAGGAGTAGGAGTTCTCGAGGGGATGTAGTCCAAAGGTAATGAGGGTTTTAGAATGTGTCGTATTTTAATTTGCTTGCTACATCTAATTTGAGTGTTTCAATGTACAATACAAAATATATAGTGCAGTGTGGTCGTGCAGATAGCATTTTCGCGTGGAGCGTATTGACAAAATGCGCTCCACAATGGACTGTGGTGTCATGGCAAGGTTTGAGCAAGAGAGCCGGCGATGAGCAACGGATCCGAACACGGTTGTGGATGAGATAGAGTATTTTGGGAACTTGCAAAGTATTATTACGGTGGATTACCGAAGATTCTCCATGATACTATTCGATGTGCAGTGGTTCAAAGTGGTACTTGGAGAAGCTGGAGCAACACTTCGATGAGGTCCATCTGGATTTCTCGAAATAGATTCCGAAAAAAAATGGACGGATTTGCGCGACACCTTTGTGTTGCCGGCCCATTGTGAACAGGTGCAAAGAGTCATTTGCTTGCTAATTGTAATACGACATGGTTTATGTTACAATGGTTTGAACTCACTTTGTACGTGTTTGTGAACATGTCATCTTCTATCCAAACCCCCGACAACCTCGATGGTGGTATGTTATACCTTCAACTCCTCGAAGTGCGATAGTATATGATCAAAGTGATGTTCCAGGAATAGATGAAGAAAATATGCAAATAGAGGGGTCGATATTACAAGGGGTGGAGGCTACCGCAAGTTTGGAGCCCGCATCGGCTAACAATGATGGAAATACAGAAGTCCAAGAATTTTTTGAGAACGAGGCAGACTCGTTCTTTTGTGGTGACATGTCTATCGACCTTCCAGTGTATGCAGAGTTGTGTCAGGAGATTAACATGGGACTATATAATACTTCATTCTTGGAGAATTGTATTACTCAATTCATTGTTTAGATCTTCCATAAAGGTACATAAGATATGCATTTTAAGAGGAAATTTTTAAAAATGATTTATATTACTGTGCTTTGTATAGTTTAAATTGATTATTCTAACATCATTTTTTATCTGTGCAGGTGACATTTTCAGGATGAGTTGAGGGATGAGCGATGAGGAGTTTCAGGACATGATGGCACACATGTCTCCAGATCAGCTTGCGAGATTCAGAGAGATGGCAGACGAGGAGCTGTCTCGTTTTTCGTCAAGGCGCTCTGCTAGATCTGCTTCAGCGCGATCAGATGCTTCAGCTTCGAGCAGACGATCTCGACGCTCATGACTTGGGCCAGAGGGAGGGACTGCATCGGGATCAGGGGGTGCTGCTATGGAGACACGGACGTGGTGTCTCCATCTCGTTGTTCAGCTGGAGCTGCGTCACCTCCAGGATTTTTCACACATGTGGGGACGTCTACTCTAGTTACTGCGGCTTTTGCGCAGCCGTCAGCAGCAGGTGGCACCCCTTTTGGCGGCACCCCTTTGAGTGGCACTCTGAGAGAGGGTACCCCCGTCGGTAAACCGGATGTACAGGGGTCTCCTGGATATGCCCAGGAGCGTGGATGGAGATGGGAGAGGGCCCATCTTAGGCAGACTCCTAGGGGTTATGGATACCTAGTTGATAATAGGTCAGGAGCGATTATCATGAATGATGAGGGGAGGAGGGTGATGGCTCGCATGAGGGAGTTGTGCCAACAAGTTTTTCGGCACAACGTCCTGGATCATTGGAAGAACATACCGGAGGGGAGTAAGGACTGCATAGTAGCATCCTTGCACGAGGAGTTTCCGGTGCCAGCCGCAGTAGATAGATTCTCTACGGGTTGGATGATGGATTGCATGCGTGCATACATATCACATAGACGATCCAACACATGCAAGTCAATCAAGAGTGGGGTTGCAAAGCCCAAGTGGTTAGATGCAGACGATTGGCGCCGACTGAGGGAGGAGGCTACAGATTTGCCAGGATGTTGGAGTTAGCAGCGGGAGGCGGCGAGGGCATGACTCGAGGCCGGAGTGGTACATCATCTTGGGAGTGGCGGCCATAGGACATATTTGGAGGAGTTTGTAAGTTTCTCTTTTGTTTTGCTTATTTGTTTTTTTGAAATATTCTTTGTACTGACAATCATGTTTCTAGCAGTTAGCATTTTATTTTCTTTGTAGCACTCCATTACAAATCGTGATCTGCAAGGCCTTGAGACTCGATATGCAGAGAGGCATGGTCTCAATGCATTGATCGACCGATTGTATAGACGTGGCGGCCCTGTAAGTCACTCATCTTTCTTGTCCGTAGTTACTATGAGATATTTGAATGCATTATTGTATGGTGGATTGATATGTTGTTTCTTTTTTTGCAGAATCCGTTCGATGCTCCTTTGCGGGGGGACGAGGATTTGTTGCTCGCCCTTGGATCCTTGGAGCTCACACACCTTTAGTTTTTAGTCACTTGATCTATGTAGACATTTTCTATGTATTAGTGATATCCCTTCATGATTGTACCAATCGCATTTTATGCGATCATGTATTTATTTCATGTATTAGTTTTATGATTTCAGTATACATTCTTTTTGTTTGCAAGCGCTTTGTATGCAGTAGTGCAGAAACTATTTTGTATGGCTCTCATACAGCACACAGTGCTACCACAAATTTTTTTCCCCTGTTGCCGTCGCTATTTGCGTCGCAAATTTACTGCTTGCATTGCTATTGGCCTCGCTATGAGTGTTGCAAATTTACTGGTTGCGTTGCTATATGCATCACTATCTACGTCGCCATCTGCGACGCAGATAGCGTCGCTATGGCGACGCAGATAGCGACGCATATTGCGATGCATATTGCGACGTTTCTATGGCATCGTCAATAACAACGCTTTTTGCGACGACGTGGGTAAGTTTTTTTGTTTGTATTTTCGTCGCTTTAAACGTCGGTATAAGGTCTATATCTTGTAGTGTAACCTTCCATGGTGCCATTGGTATCCTGAAAGTTCGCAAGGATACCACAATCGTGGGTGTTTCTCTTATCATCTATACATTGAGTTCGAAAATGTTTGCCTTCACACAAAATAGCATTGAACAATGTGCACTAGTAGTACATTGTTGAGATCATATTAATGATTTAGTTAAAGATGAAACATGTGAAATTATTATATCATATATAACTAAGGATAATTTAATTATAAGTATGTCTCACCTTTGATAAGCAACCTCATGCGTATTCCCACTCCTCTTGCAATATATCCATCGCCTCATCTTTTTCCATCTTCTCCATTTCTTCATGTAGCCAATCTATATCAATATGACGTGGAAGCGTACTTAAATGTTCTGGATATGGAACATTACGTCCATGTCTAGCACGAAATTCTTGCCTTTCGCTTACTCTTCTTGCCCTTGCTTCTTTATATAGTGTCACCCATTTGTTCATTACTTCACCGTTAGGCACACAAAATACATTTAGCTTATGAAGTTCCTCTTTCATTAGCACTTTGCTCCTTCCTTTTCCTTGAGGTATTATAGAGGTCATCCTTAAATCTTCATCATCTTTCCATAGTCGTGGTAAAGAGGGGTCCACTTTAGTAAGATATTCAGGGATTTGTACAAGGGATGATTGCACTAACCAACCCTTAGCCATGCTTCCCTCGGGCCGTGCATTTTGCCTTACAAAATTTTTTACGGTTTTCATAAAGCGCTCTAGAAAAAACATCCACCTTACATGAACTACCCCACAAATTGGGATCTCATCAATCATACGTACGAGTAAGTGTACATGAGTAGTCAAAATGGAGCGAGGAAAAGTTTCCTCCACCAAAAAAACCACCTTAATGGACAATACTCGAGCCTCTTGCAACATATTTGGATCGCTTTCCTTCAAACTCACAAATCTACCAACATGCAATTGAGAACGATGATTAGTTTTGTCCATAAATTCAAGCGAGTTTATTACGTGATGTACGTAATATATAAACTAAAAAATAAGTATAATGTATACACACCTCGTGAGCTCACCCATCTTGTAAATGATATCACACACATCTTTCGAAACACAATGGGATATGCTAGTAGGAAGGATGAACTGTATGTAAATATTCATACATTGTTAATTAGTCTACATAGTTACTCCACTAGTTAATATATTTATGGCTATGAAAATCCTTACTTGAATCATTTTGTGCAAATCGTGAGACTTCAAACCGGATAGTTGCTCCACACCTCTTTTCTTTTTCTTTATGAAGGCTCCCTTGAGGCATCTCTTATATCCTGTGGGAGTTCGAAAGCTACATATATGCTGCTTCACCATCTTTTCTTCGGTCTTCGACAACATCCAAGATGCACGCGGTAACTCGATCTTTCCTCTGGGTCCGATGCATGGCCAAGCTCGTCTCATACGTCCAATGCTACGTAAATCCTCCCTTACATTGACAAAATCATGAGCCTCGATTAAGTAATCCCATAATGTAGAGGCAGCATTCTTGAATATATGCATGGGGTCCAATAGGTGATTGATCTTGAGTTCAGTCCAATATGGGAGATGAAAAAATATAGAGAATCTAAGGCACAAACAATATATTATTTCTCATTCTCATAATGGAGTGTACTTTAAAGACAAAAAAAAGAGGTAAACTAGTTACCGACTCATGCCGAGTGGAGGATGATCATTGGCGTGTGTCCAAGTGTCCTTCCAATCTTGAATGGTCAGAGATTGTGGAGTTCTTCCATTAGTGGGGGGTGCATATTTGGGGTGGTCAATAGGAAGAAAACGATGATGATTGTCATAGATAACCTTCTTCAAGCGTGTTGATCTAGAAGAAACCAGAGAGGAACCGCAAATTGGACATGCATGATATTATGATGTAATTAAACCTGTAAAAATAAGTGGGTTAATGATGACATATATTTGATTAAGAATAAGAATGAATAAAATAGAGTACGCAACTACTTGAACACTCTCCATAGCCTAGAAAGTTATGCATGGTCCACAACAACATGCCCTTTAAAGTAAAATCTCTAGAGGACAATGATGCACTCATATCTTGCACCTCAGTACCTCTCCATAGAATTTCTAGCTCCTCGATCAAAGGCTCTAAGTAAACGTCGATGTTTTTTACTTTGTATTTTCCAAGAATAAAAAGGGACAACATTACATGTCCTTTTTTTATTGCCATGGACGGAGGGATATTATAGTTCACCAATACCACTAGCCATACACTATATGAGGTGCTTTTGATGCCAAATGGGTTTATTCCATCTAATCCTAGACCAAATCTCAAAATTTTAGGCTCTTCTTTGAAAGTAGGCCACAAATTGTCTACGTGTTGCCAAACTGGTGTGTCTGAAGGAATTCTCCACTTTCCATCACTTGAATGGTGACTAGCATGCCATGACATGAGTCTCACAATAAATTCACACTTAAACATAAGTTGAATACGTGGAATAATAGAAAAATGTCGCAAAATCTTAAAGGCATATCCATTGATTTCATCTCCTAGTTGTATCTTGGTTCACCACAAATAGGATACTGTTGTACAGATGCTTGATCCCCACGAAACAAGATGCAATCATTGACACATGCATGGATTTTAACGTAATCGAGACCTCCAAGAGATGTCAAGAAATGCCTTGCTTGCTCCCTTCTTGTTGGTAATTTATTTCCATTTGGAAGCATTTGTGACAATAACCTGCACATATTGTGCAAACAGAGTTAACAAACCACGAATATTATCTAGAAGCATTTATGAATTAATATCAAATGATACATACTTCAATAATGCATTCAAGCTAACATTACTGCATCCATAAATGGTTTGTAAGTTCAGTATCTCGAGAGATGCACATAGAACAGAGTATGTGCAACCTTCATACAATGGAGTTTTTTATGCTATGTGTAGTGGGTCATCTGTCTCTCTAGTGGCGCCCTCCTCTCGAACCTCATGGGAAAATAAATCGTGCACCATGTTGTCCAAAATCTCTTCCTCTAAAACTCGATGGGGCATTTGAAGAGGGCTGCTATCGCCGTCATCAGTCTCTACTCTTCTTGAGGACTTTGCCTCCTCGTGTCGATGCTTCGCAGCCTCTCGACGCCCTAGAGGGACCATTTGAGGATATGATGCCGCATCCTACTCAATTAAAAAAAGGAGGTTTTGTTTAATGGTGAAGATGCAACATAGACCAATAATATTTGTGCAAATAAAGCAGTAAAAATTACTAGGTCTTTGTCTTAGTCCCACTCTACTGAGATGTGACATTGTGATTCGACGTGCTTGAAAAAAACATCCTCGACAACGATCACACATATATTTGATTTTCCATCATAGCCAAGCGTCTCGATTGTGAAGATGCAATGTCTCATTCTCACTAGAGGATGTACTGTTTGTTGACTCAGCATGTCCCATACTAGTAGAAGATGATGACATAATTACACCTGAATCATAAGGGACATAATTACACCTGAATCATAAGGGCATATATGATTTCATTTGGTATATATGTTATATTCCCTAAATACTTTGATACTTACAACATGGAGACAAACAATTTGATATTGAAAGACTAGGAAAGTCATGTTGATCCAAAAATAACCATAAGCTAGCATTTAATGAATTTAATCGTAATTGCGCGTCTATCAGTGCGAGTAATATGTTTTATCTGCGCATATAGACCTGCAATTGCATGTGCTTACAGACACGCCACACAAATATTAATTTTTTTTAAAAAAAGTTATGGCTTTCTTTTCAAACTAGGCTTTCCTGCGTTTATTGCGTGTTTTCTGCAGTTCGAGCTCGACATTACTAATCATGTCTATCTATCACTTCATGAAGACAATGAGGGAAGGAAATAAGAGTAAAAAGAGGACAGGAGGAAGGAAGAGCCAAAGAGTAAAGAACAAGAGCCAAACAGCAAGGAAGAGAAGAAGAATCAAGTAACCTACCAAGGGAAGAGAAAAGGAGGACAATGAGCTTGCAACCTAGCCGCCACCCGTCCGAACAAGCAAATAAGGTGAGTTCTTCTTCTCTCTCTCAATCTTGTTTGATTTCTCTTTGTCTGTTTGTCTCTCTCTCTCTCTCTCTCTCTCTCTCTCTCTCTCTCTTTACATGCTTTAGACTGTCATCTATGGAGTTTTTTGTGCATTTTTAATATAGTTTGCAAAATATGGTCCGACTTTACACGTCTGTCTGCGCATCTAGATGACAGTGTAGACGCGTTTTTAGATGCGTATATAGATGTGTTGACAGACATGGGTATAGACGCACGTATAGACGCAGCGTGTAATATGTTTTATCTATAGAGGGTAGTAATGGATTTTTGATTGTGTAGATGTGGAATCTTGGATCTTCCAACAGTGATCCTGAGTTGGAACGCATGAACAACACCTTAGCAGAGTTTTCTAGATGTGTTAGTAGTTTTTTTGGAGATTTTCCGAACAAGGAGCAATTCATGGGGGGAGATGACCAGTTATCTTGGTCGCCCTCCCACTACAGAGGAGGTTTTTAGTATCATGTCTGGGACACCTATCACATCTTTGCCTAGCACTGCCACACAAACACCAAACCTTGGCACACCAAACCTTGGTACACCTCTACTAACAAGTACTCCATGCACTATGCATACACACAGATCAGCTGATATATAGGGATCAGCTGAAGTACATGGATCAGCCGAAGCACGTGCATCTGCAGAAGCACATGCATCGAGTGAGGTAGAGGATAGTGTCCGTCGAGGGAGGAGGAAGAGTCGTGCGGGAGAACGAGGAGGTCTAGGGCTTTGTGGGGGTTGCCTAGGAGGTGGCTCTCGATCACCCTCATCGAAAAATGAGACAGGTGAGCCTCCACAAATGTACTACTCTATCACAGATGTTGGTGGTATCTTGCATAACCTTGACGGGAGGGAAGTGATAGCCTACTTGAGGAGTGACGTGCATGCCACATACAAAGATTGTATGATTTCCTTCAAGCACAAAAAAATGATTTGTGGCAAGAGCTGTTGCGGGCACTATATAGAAGGTACCCTAATCCCGAGAATTCACGATTCTCAAATGATTGGGGATAGTCAAAGGTGAGAGACACGCTTCATAACAAGAGGTTTCACCTTATGACGTGTGCCAAGGAGTCACTGCGGAGACAAGAGCAAGGGTGCCCTGGATATGGCCAACCACCCAATTGCCACTGCAGGGAGTGGAAAGAGGCCAAGAAGAGAGTAGCAGAGAAAATGACAAGTCGCCAGCATGCAGAGGCGCGACGTATTCAGATGGCAACCATGGGATCGTCGCATTATGGATCGGGTGGTAGGGAGTCATGGGAGACTGAGTTTGTAAGCATTATTTGATTTTTTTAAATTAAATTTTGTAATTTGTTTCAATTCATTATATAGTGTGTTCTGATACGTTGTATGTTAAAATTATTTTGTAGTATTATATCGTTGGTAGGATGCCTACTCCTAGAGAGGTAAGCTACCATCGAGGTCATAACCAAGCATCCACTTGGCAGCATTTCTACGAGAAGGGACTGATCACGGAGGAGCAATATAATCGTGCCATGAGGATTCTACAACCAGAAGAGGTATGTTTTATTTTTTACATGAAAAGTATATGTAACTCTAAATTATTTTTTGTAATGGTATTTATATATCTTAATTCTTTGTGTAGGCGAACCTTGATGGCGCAGTTGAGAATAGCGAAGGGGGGACTAGCAATAGCGGTGGCAGCAGCAGGCACTGGCATCGGCAACGCTGGTGGTAGCGATGATGATGCCTCTTCTGAGGAGATGTAGAGGAGTCCCATGCATGCATACCTCCCCTTGGCTTGTAGTTTTCATTTTTGATATGTATTACTTTCAACTAGTGCTTGCGACCATGACCATACTTGAGGTCACAAGCACTAGAACTCGTCATGTAAAAACGTTTCATCTATATACATGAAATTTCATATTCTACATACATTGTTTTGTTTTCAGTACAAAAATCTTCGAAATATGTATAAATGTTTCAGTCAGTACACTCATCATACGTTATTATCAATATATGGACTTTGGCTCTCCACATTCTTTGGTTTTAGTATAATAATCTTTCTCTGTTTTCCCTAAGCATACAATTTGATGTTGATGGGGGGAAAAAAACCAAAGAGCATGTGGCTTGCAAAGCCACGGCTTGCAAAGCCACATTCTCTCTGGTTTTTTCTTCATACCTCTATTTTGCGCGTCTATCCACGCGTCTAAATTGTACGAAAAATGCACGTCTATTAACGTCAAAAAATTACAGAGTACACGCGTTTTTAGATGCACAGTTACATGCGTGTATAGACACTGAATATGAATATATCTACTTTTTTATAAATATAATTATATATTTACGGAGCGCGTCAATAGGCACGTCTATATGCGCATGTAGTTTTTCCTATAAGCGCACTTGTAGACGCAAAATTTTAGACGCGCCAGTAGACATGGTAAGAAACGCGCCCGACATTTTTAAACACAGTACAAATATTGCGTCTACAAGCGCATCTATGGAGCCTTTTTGTTGTAGTATGAGCATGTATTGTTTATTGCACGCATGATACTTCAGATATTCATCACAAAGCTAAGAACCTCTCATTGAGTGGAGAAGGTGGTTGGATGAGTTCGAGGGTCATGAAGGTCACTGCCAATTATGAGATAGGTTGTTTTTCCTGGTCGACATCTCGAGGACCATTATTTCTTGAGCGATTGTGACAATTTGGGTGGGTGGAGTGGAGTATGATATTTCTTTTTATGAGAGTTGAGAGGTGAGGTTAAGGATTTATCTAATCAAGGAACTATATTTGCATATTGTATGACACACAAGCCCATGTAGATAGGCTAGGCATAATTTCTCTAGTGCATCCATTTTTTTGTGTGAAACATCGTTTTATTGGTTGCATAGCATGGATTTGATATTGCATGTCTTCCTCAAATCATGTGGATGATTGGGCACGGAGTTCATTTTAGAGCATATTCTCTAGGACACATTGCATAAACCAAACCAAGTACATATCGAAAATCTTAGACTTTGAAGAATTAGAGGAGAAGTCAACATGAGCCACAACTTCAGATCTTGGAGAAAACATCTTCATTCAAGTTTGAGATGGTTATTAAGGACCATGTGAAATATGGGAAAGACAACATCTTTTGAAGGTGACCAATTTATTATAATGAAGGGAAGATCATTGTGGCAATATAAGTTGTATTGTGAACGTTGGGGATTGAAATGTTTGGGAGACTTGCTACTGGTGCGCAGATCGGTCGCAGATAGCTCACGTAGTGAATCCCTGAAGGTCCCCAAGAACAATGAACTCTACCTTTTTGCACAAAAAACAATGTAAAAGCTTGAACGACAAGAGACAAGAGACAAATTGGGTTCAATCTCCCCCATGCCTTGTGTGAGCGCTTCACAAAGCATGTATTTTATGTATATTTCAATCTTCATGCTAAATAATAGCCCAATTTACAAAAATATGACAAGCTTTTAGCTTTTGAGTTTGCTTTCTACAAAAATAGGAAAATAAAGCTAATGGACGGTGCCCATAGAGTCTAGCACGCCCAATCTCAATGTCCAAATAGAAATAACACATCCAAGCGCATAGGCGCATACAAAATAATAATCAATAATCAATGTCTCAATAGACATAACAAAATATAGGCGTGGCGCCTATCAAAATATAGTCCAAAGGTCGAATACTTGCTAGACTCCAATGCTTTCCTCCGCCACTGCTGCTATCTCTACACATCAACTGAAGCATTCACAATCGTTAGTAAAATAATACAATTAAACCGACAAAAGTGAATACCTAGCAGTCTTCAGCTACATAAATAAATCAACTGGTTAGAAATAAATCCTAACCTTAATTTATTACGAGTACGCACTCTAAACTCATAAATGTTTATTAATTTAATATGCATTTTGCGGAATCACCCGCTATGGAATCACCCATGTACACACTAAATTAATGAAACGCCCAAAAAGGACAGGCGTCCCCATCAACTTCTCGCACAAAGAATCCTCTTTGTGTATGAGCCCCGGTCATCTAAGTTTACGGAATCCACCGTAAAACCTCGCGGAATCCACCGTGAATATGCCTCCTGGCATCATACCCCCGGGGTGGGATAGCAATTGACCTCAATTGCTATTAGCTCAATGTGGAGCTAACAGAGTGGGGAAAGCATTTAAGTCTCTAGTGTGCATCCATTGTGCTTCCTCTACAGGATGGTTCTTGAATTTTACTAGATATCTAGAATACCTTAGGCCAGTTCTAGTGGTCATGTAGTCAGTGTCTATGATGGCTTCTGGTTCAAGTATTTCAGTCTCTTCCTCTAATAAAGGTGGGTTTTCATAAACAGGGTGGATAGGTAATTGGCCTCTAAATGGTCTCAATAAACTAATGTGAAATGTATTATGAATTTTCCAATGAGATGGCAATTATAACTTGAAGGCATTGTCATTAATCTTATGAATGATTCTAAATGGTCCATAAAATCTAGGAGCTAATTTGACAACTGGATGTCTATCTACACTTTGCAGTCTACGCTTTTCTATTCTAAGCCAAACATAATCATCAACTTTGAAATTCATAGCTTGTCTTTTCTTGTTGGCTTGTTTGGTATATGATTGTTGGGCTTTAGCAATCATATCCTTAACCTCATCAAAAATACTATTATGCATAGTAGCAATATCATCAGCACTCTGAATTCTATTAGACAAAGATGCAACAGGTGTAGATAATCTATATCCATAAATGACTTCAAAAGGTGCTTTCTTTGTAGATGTGTACGGTGTATTGTTATATGCAAACTGTAATAAATGCAAATGAGTGTCCCATGTTTGAGGTTTAGAGATAGTATATGCACGTAAAAGATCTAGAATAGTGCTATTTGTGGCTTCTCTTTGTCCATTTGTTTCTGGATGAAATGCAGATGAGAAATCAATCTTTGTGCCTAAATTTGCAAACAGTATAATCCAAAAATTATTACAAAATCTGGAATCTCAATCTGAAATAATCACTTTTGACAATCCATGGTTAGTAAAAATAGTTTTAAAAAACAACTGTGCTGCTTGTGATGCTGTTAAAGTTTTCTTACATGCAATGAAATATGCTTGCTTACTAAATCTATCGACAATTGTCCAAATCATGTCATGGTTAGATTTAGTATTTGGTAAAGCAGTAATGAAATCCATAGATATATGTTCCCAAGGTTTAGATGGAATAGACAAAGGTATTAGTAATCCATACTGTTTACCATGATGTCTCTTTATTCTTTGACAAATCAAACATTCAGAAACGAAATTAGATACATCTGCATCCATATGCGGCCAATAAAAATCTTCAGTTAATATGCGTAATGTAGAAATGATACCTCTATGACCTTGATATGGGGGACAATGAATTTCATTCAAAACAAAAGATCGGAATGGAATAGTAACACACAGTCTCTTTTCAAAGAACATGAATCCATCATTATATGACAATGAATAAACATGAATGAAATTATTTTGAACTAATTTTTGCCAATCAGAATGAAAAGTAATATCCTGGTGATATGTATCTTTCATAGCAATCAAAGAATCAAAAGATATGATAGAAATATTATGAATTGCAGGTCTTCTACTCAATGCATCAGCAACTACATTTTCTTTTCCAGGTTGGTATTGAATGATAGGATGAAAACTTTGAATGAAGGAAGCCCATTTGATATGACGGTCAGAAATTTGGGGTTGGTTAAGTAGATGTCTAATGCTTTGCTGGTCGGTCTTTATCATGAATTCTGAACCCATTAAATAGTGCTTCCACTGTTTTAATGCTTGTACAACTGCTAATAGTTCTTTGTCATAAGTGAAATATTTGAGCTCAGAGGGTTTCAGCTTAGAACTAGAATATGCTATTGGATGATTGTCTTGCATTAATACAGCTCCTATTCCTGATCCACTAGCATCGGTCACAACTAGAAAGAATGGTCTGTTAAAGTCAGGCAATTGTAGAACAGGGACATTAGTTAATGCACGTTTCAGTAAGTCAAATGATTTCTGCTGAGTTTCAGTCCATTGATAAACAATTCCTTTCTTAAGAAGTTTGGTTAATGGTAAAGCAAGTAATGAAAAATTACGTACAAACTTCCTATAGAAACTAGCAAGACCAAGGAATGATCGTAATTCATGCACATTTTTAGGAACAGGCCAATGCAATATTGCATCAATTTTCTTAGGATCAACTTTAATTCCTTCTTTTGATACAATATGACCCAAATACTCAATTTCCGTTTTAAAGAATTCATTCTTTTAAGGATTTGCAAACAATTGATTTTCTTTCAGTAATTGAAAAACTAATGATAAATGCTCATAATGCTCTTTTTCACTTTGACTGAACACCAAAATATCATCAAAGAAAACAATCACACAATACTGATATTTCAAAAAGATACGGTTCATAATTCTACTGAAAGTAGCAGGTGCATTAGTCAATCCGAATGGCATGACTAAGAATTCGTAATGGCCAAACTGTGTTGTGAATGCAGTCTTAAATATGTCAGTTCTATCTAGCCTCACCTGATGATATCCAGACTTAAGGTCAATTTTACTAAATATAGAAGATCCTTGCAGTTTGTCCATAAGGTCATCAACTCTAGGTATAGGATACCTATTCTTTAAAGTGATCTTATTTAATGCTCGATAGTCAATACACATACGATAGGTATTATTCTTTTTCTTGACTAAGAGTACAGGTGCACCAAATGGAGAATTGCTAGGTCGAATTAAGCCTCTATTTAGTAGTTCTTCAACTTGACTCTGGATTTCTTTTTGCTCTATTTGATTGTGCCTATATGGTGCTTTGCAAGGTGGTTGTGTGCCAGGTATTAAATCAGTCTTATGGTCTTCTGGACGTGAAGGAGGTAAACCTGGTGGTAGGTCTTGTGCAAAACAGTCCTTAAAATATGCAATAAATTCCTTATGCCTAGGGTGCATATGATTTTCCTTTGCTTGTAATTCATTCATCCAAATGAGATATGACTTAGTATTCTTGCGTAGTGCACGTTTTGCTTGAGTATGCGAAAGCAGTGGAAAAATATGAGATGCATGCATACTATATAATGTAATAGATTTTCCTTGAAAATTAGTATTCATTGTGTGCGTGGAATAATCTATATTTGGATTATGCTGGTGTCTCCATGGCATTCTTAGAATAATGTCGCTTGACTATAATGGGACAACTAAGAAATTTCTTCTTTCAATATATGAACCAATTTGAATTTCTAAATCTTGTACTTCTTGTGTGCCATTGTACCTAGTGCCTAAAAATGCAGCTTTTATGCGATAATGCGTAGGTACAGTTTGTAAATTCAATTCTTTTACCAATTTTGCTGAAATAAAGTCATGAGTACTACCGTCATTATGCAAGATAGTTCTTTCCTTTCCATACACCAAACATCTCATAGTTAACAATGAATGTGGGGTAGGCATACCTAGTAAAGTGTCGGAAGTAGTAGTAGGATCATCCTCATCTTCAATGAAATCCGGCATATCCTCATGCTCGTCTTCGTCCATGGCTCCAAGATAGTTGATATGTGCTGGTGGTTTCTTTGAATGACAATTTGCTGCGAGATGCTCTGGTTGGTGACATTTATAGCATACTATTGGCTTGGCTTTGGTTACATTATTTGCAATGGCTGGAAGTCTGGGTACATTTGGATTTGCTTGTGGAATAGACTTAGGATTTGGATTGATAGTGGATGGTAATGCAGGTGGTTTAGGCCAATTCTTGCGGAAAGATGGTGATGAGAAACGACCTGGATTAAACCTTCTAAAATTGGAATTGAATTGTTTAGATCCATAATTACCATTGGCTTGGAATTGCTGTGGTCGTCTGTCTCTTGCGCGTAACTTATCTTCAGTGTCGTGAGCTAAGGAGATGGCGTCTTCAAGGGTAGCAGGCTTGAACATGTTCACTTCAGCGTAGTAATGTCTAAGAAGTCCAGACATATACTTCCACTTATGTGTCATCTCTGGTACGTCTTCAAGCATGTGTAGCTGTAGGAGTGCATTCCAAAAACGCTCTGTATACTGTGGAATAGGCTCACGATCTCACTGTTGAAGTAAATCCCATTGCTTGATAGCCTTCTCATGAAATTACGGTGGAAGGAAATTCTGCATGAACTTCTTCTTGAAATCTTCCCATGTAGCAGGACATTCTATGCTCTTGCGGACTACAGTCCACCAAAGTGATGCTCTGTCTATCAGATGATTAGTAACACACTTGATTTTATCTTTTTCTGGATAAGTTTCCTCATGGAAATAGTCATCAAACTGGCTAATGAATGATAAAAAAGTCTTTTCTTCTCGTATGCCATTGAAAGTGCGAAACTTGAAACTTCGTTTACTTATCTTTGATTCCTTGCAAATGGTTTGTGCTTCAAGAGTGGCGTCGATGGTACGGCGAATCAAATCTTCAGCTTGTGGTTCTTCTTTATCGGTGGATGCTCTTTGTAATTTTGTCAATTGCACTTGCAGTGCTTGCCTAGCCCTTCGCTCTTCTTCCAATTGCAGCATGATTAGATCCAGCTTTTGTTCCATGGTAGGCTCAAGTAAGTCGTCTTCAGCCATAGGATCATCCATATGTGGGGTCGTCATCCTGTAAAACTAAACAAACCTTTCTCACTCAAAATCAGGTTAGCGGGATGAGCATAGCTCAAATTCGGGGTTACAAGGCTAAGTATTTTTGGATATTTCTTTCTCAATTTTTAGAAAATCTGCAATATTTCTGTCTTCATTTGCTGAAAGTACTTCAACGAACTTGTAGATAGGTAAAACAGCCTGCTGCGAACAACTTTCCAGTTTAGAGTTTTTGCATACGAACAAGTTTTCTAGGAGTTTTGAGCACTAGTCAGTTCTGATTTAGTCTGACTTGCAAAGTTGCAGACTTAGCAGACTTGCAGAGTTGTTGACTTGCTGAACTTAGGCCGACTTGCAGAACTTACAGGACTTGATTTCACTTGACTTGTAGAACTTGACTTTGGCAGCGCAGGACCTGGAGTATATCGACTTGTGTGTCTTGTCAGACTTGCAGAGAGTTTAATGACTTAAGCTTAAGTGATTAAGCTTAAGCTTAATAAGCTTATTCATGGCGGCTGATTTTCATGAGGGGGGGGCGTTTTTGCCTGCGAGAAATTTTCGGAAATGTCTCTTGATACGAGGACTGAAATTTGTGGAGTTTGAAGCCTTTTTAAAGCTTCTAAGCTTAAGATTAAGCTTTGATGTGATAATTAACTTGATTATGAAGAGAGCTTATCTCTGTATTCAACGACTTGATGATGGAGATGTATGAGTGGTCCTCCGCCTGCAGAGCCTGGTCCTTCATGATCTGACAGTGGAAACAGGGATTCTTGATCGCCAGAAGTCTGCCTGTATCGACGGTTCGCGACGAGATTGACTGTAGAGCCCGTTCGTTCCTGGAGCTCCGCCTTCGCCCGAGATTGGTAGCGATTGGAAGCTCTTGATCTCTGCTCCGCTCTGATACCACTGGTGCGCAGATTGGTCGCAGATAGCTCACGTAGTGAATCCCTGAAGGTCCCCAAGAACAATGAACTCTACCTTTTTGCACAAAAAACAATGTAAAAGCTTGAACGACAAGAGACAAGAGACAAATTGGGTTCAATCTCCCCATGCCTTGTGTGAGAGCTTCACAAAGCATGTATTTTATGTATATTTCAATCTTCATGCTCAATAATAGCCCAATTTACAAAAATATGACAAGCTTTTAGCTTTTGAGTTTGCTTTCTACAAAAATAGGAAAATAAAGCTAATGGACGGTGCCCATAGAGTCTGGCACGCCCAATCTCAATGTCCAAATAGAAGTAACATATCCAAGCGCATAGGCGCATACAAAATAATAATCAATAATCAATGTCTCAATAGACATAACAAAATATAGGCGTGGCGACTATCAAAATATAGTCCAAAGGTCGAATACTCGCTAGACTCCAATGCTTTCCTCCGCCACTGCTGCTATCTCTACACATCAACTGAAGCATTCACAATCGTTAGTAAAATAATACAATTAAACCGACAAAAGTGAATACGTAGCAGTCTTCAGCTACATAAATAAATCAACTGGTTAGAAATAAATCCTAACCTTAATTTATTACGAGTGCGCACTCTAAACTCATAAATGTTTATTAATTTAATATGCATTTTGTGGAATCACCCACTATGGAATCACCCATGTACACACTAAATTAATGAAACGCCCGAAAAGGACAGGCGTCCCCATCAACTTCTCGCACAAAGAATCCTCTTTGTGTATGAGCCCCGGTCATCTAAGTTTACGGAATGCACCGTAAAACCTCACGGAATCCACCGTGAATATGCCTCCTGGCATCAGCTACATACATTAAAACATTTATGCGTGTTCGAGGGCACCCTATGTTCTTCATTCTACAATATATGCTACACTATATTTGAAGGAGACTTTGTATTGAATATCTTGCAGGAGTCATTGTAATTATTTTCACAATCGATACATCAAATGTAGTGGTGGCTATTGGAGTTGTTGATCAACGAGATAGTTGAAACAAGCATCGTCATTCATCGAAGCAGAGATATGCATATTACAACCTTGAGGTCGAAAATCCGATGCCACAATGCAATACGCTGATGCCAATAGTCAACCAAGTTGATGACAATTATACAAGTATTTCAAGAACACAAGGATTTCACAATGTATCAAGAAACCATAACGGTGATGAAAGCATCGAAGTGGTTTAGTATATAAATGGTTCCTGAAGCTACATTTACTCAATTACTAAATATTAGAAGGTTGATTCAGCGGCGACCGGTTGGCATTTTATTATAAGGGCAGAGCATTAACGGCCTGCTCGACATTCAAAAAACTTGGCGGAAATAATGGCATTCAGTTGGCGGCGTATATTTCATGCAGGCAGTCTGTTCACGAATAATGGCGGCATATAACAAGGATGAAACTATGAGGTGGCAGTCTCAGTCCGAGAATGGCGATCTGATTGGTCATCGCAGGGTGGCATGCCATAGACAAAACGGCATTTCACAAACCCAATTCCATTGATGAGGCGGCCTAATGGAGAAATCAGTAGAGGGGCAAGATGGCAAATATTATTAAAAGAGGGCAGATATAATGGTATATAAAGCGGCGATGATTCAACAATATTTGGAAAACGAACAGAGAATGAGTAGCATCGCAGGGATGACGAAGAAGTCCGTTGATGTAGGAAGATGGTGACATGGATCGCAGGCAGAACAGTATTTAACAAGACATGACGGTGGCTTAATCATGGACAATGACGGTGGCGGTATACACAGGCAATTCGACGGCCACTGTTTGAAACAGGGAGGCTTGAATGAAAAGCCTTCGAGATTATCCATAAGATATCAGCTTTTAAGCTTTTAAATTTTAGTCTTAACAATTATGCTTTTAACGCTTTATGGAGAAAAACAACATGTTACAAGGCTTTTAGCTTTTGAGAAGCCAAAAACTCTAAAGCTTAAAGCTTTTTGGAAGAAAACACAATGTTTGAGTACTTATGAAAACTATATAAGAGAAGGGAGAGAAGAGTCTTGCCTTGCCCTACCCCATGTATGCTTATTGTATCTTGTGAGGAGAGTGGAGGGTCGCATGTGAGTGTGCTCTTGTTGGGCCAATTTGGAAGTTGAAGAATTGTGACGTAGAGGTGCCGAGTGTTGGCTCAAGGTTATTGCCAGGTATGATAATTATGTGCAATTGGTTTTGTATTTGAAGTTTGTGTTTTCGAGCATTGTTAGGTGTGTGTGATGCTCTACCGATTTGAGTTTTGTGTTGTTTTTTTAAGCTACAAGAGGTATTGTGTATTGTTTTGGTTTTGTGTGTGGCTTGTGGTGTTTGTCAAATATTTAAATTTTTTATGTTGTGTTGTGCATTCCACAAAGTCAATAATTCTCACTGGCACTCCTTAACTTCTTGTTATCGGGTTGTGAGTGAGGCTTGCTCTCGATCACCACTCGCATAACAATGTGAAAATGTATAACATATTTAGCCCTCCCAATAGTCTGCAAGCATTTATACGAAGCAGTAGATTTCATAAAGTTATGCCACATCAATCATCCATTCTATTTCATCATTCTTTTACCCTTCTTATTTAAATTTGGTTCTCTCTTCCAATTTAATTATAATCAATATTGACACATACTTCTTGAATCTATACCCATAGATCCATTGTTTATGTGCTTTTCCATCTAAGTCTTCAAGTGCATAAGTTCCATTTTTGTATGTTTCACTCACTCTAAATGGTCCCTTCCATTTAGTCTAGAATTTCTTTTGAAGTGTGTGATCTAACTTACTATTATATCTTAAAACTAAGTCTCCTTTTTTTGTTTTTGTTCGTGATTTTTTGATTAAATATTCGAATTTTTTTTTCTTGAATTCTTTCATAGTAATCACATGCCTCTTGCTTATTCAGTTGTGCTTCTTGCCATTGCAACAATAACTCTTTCAAATAATTCTTATCCTCAACCTTGCTCAATATTTCAAGCATCCTCAAAGCAGATATTCCTACCTCCATAGGCAATACAACTTCTCTTCCATAAACCATCTTATAAGGAAAAAAAACCTAGTACTCTCTTTCTTGGATAAATAATAAGCCCACAATGCACTCAGAAGCTCAATATCCCATGTTTGAGGATCATCTTTTGTCATATTTGATAACATTCTTATTAGCTCACCATTGAATTCTCTTTCAAGCCATTACACTGAGGTTAATAGAGCAAAGCAAATCATTTTGTTATCTTTATTTTCTCACAAAGATAGTTTAATCACATACCTCTTGCTTGTTCAGTTGTGCTTTCTGCCATTGGAATAATCTCTCTTTCAAATAATCCTTATCCTCATTCTCGCTAAACTTTTCAAGAATCCTCAAAGTAGGTATTTCTACCTCTATAGGTAATAAAGCTTCTCTTCTATAAACCATCTTATAAGGAGAAAACCTTGTACTCTCTTTCTTGGATAAATAATAAGCTCACATTGCACTCAGAAGCTCAATATCCTATGCTTGAGGATGATCTTTTATCATCTTTGACAACATTCTTATTAGCTCATAATTGAATTCTCTTTTAAGCCATTACATTGAGGATAATAGGGCAAAGCAGATCATTTTGTTATATTCATTTTCTCAGAAAGACAATTTACCAATTTTACTTTGAAACCAGGTCCCCTATTCAATAAAATTTCTAAGGGCATTCCAAACTTGCAACATATGTCCTCATATATGAAATTTCCCACATCAATGGCTCTGATATCGTTAACTGTTTTCACTTCTACCCAATGAGAAAGATATTCAACTACATTCAGTGGCTTTTCTATTCAAACTTATGTCAGAAAGACCCTTTCCGCGACTTCATTTCATGGGCCAATCATCTAAATTAACATAGCCATACAATAGAACATATTAGCTATAAAGATACTATGGAAGAGTTCAATCTTTCCTCTTAAATTATGAGGTAAAGGACCAATTGCATCTATTCCCCAATTTTCTAGAATGTCATAAGCAAGAATTTTCTTTCTTGTTTCTAGTTTTAGAATCTTCTTACTCATTCTTTCATATTCATGACAAGACCTTTACCAATGATTTACATCTTTATGCAGACTTGTTGCCACAAATATCCCTCAGTCAACATTTTTTTGAGTGTAATCTTGTAGGCATAATGTCCTCCCCAAGCTCCCTCATGGTCACTTTTAAGAATAAAATAATTTTTCTCTTTCTAATGCACTCATCTAAGAATCAAATCCAATTAGTTCAAGTCAACTTCATAGTGACAAGAAACCCCATGCAATGGCAATGATGACTTGCATAGAACTTAGAGATATTTTGTCCATTATTTATTAAGAGATGTGCATATGATTCCATTCTAGTCCCTTTCAAACTAAAATTCTTCTCAAGTATACTTTCACATGTGAAATTAGCTACCCAAGTAAGAGGAATCTTCTCCTTCTCTTTGTTTACATTTCAAATGTGTAACAATGCCCTCTTTCTCACTATCATAGTTGTTACCTTCCTATCATCCCAATATGGCTTCTTTTAAAAATTTGATTGTATATGGCTCTCAACATCTTGTAATGTGAAAAGATTTCCATTATGATATACCATAGCAATGTTACATGGGCCAAAACATAGAGATGCATATAATTGTGTTTCTATCAAAACCTGATAACTTGCCCAATCATAACACTAGATTTTCTTATGTTGCTATCAAGAAAAGTAGCTTTCAAGCCTCCTTATCCTTAGAATTAAAGTTTATTTTATTGCTAATGTACCTATTCTTGATCAAATGTGATGTGTCCTATCCAAAAAATATCATTTGAATATGAAGTCCATGCTCAATCACATATGATTTGAGAAGAAGTGCAAAGTCAAAACACATGCCATGCAATCACAAAAACCATGCAATACATGAAAAGATGAATTTGGTGAAAAAGATTGCACCTAGCGTGTTTACAAGTGCAGTGTGTCATGGAGGATGCAAACAAGATTCCTTGATTAATTTGAATCCTTAACCTCACCTCTCATTGCACAACAAAAGAAAAATTGTTTCACTCCTCTCAACCTACCCAAATCTCACAGACCCTTAGGAAAATAGTTGATCCTCAAAATGTTGACCAAGGTAGAAATCCCACCTCACAACTAAAGGAGTCCTTTATGATCCTCAAACTCACCGAGCACCCTTCCCTCTCAACTTGAGGTTCCTAATTCAGTGATGGATATCCCAACTCTTGTGCATGCAAAGAATAGTGTGTGCACCATAAAAGATACTCTCTGAAGTGCATGTGCATCTAAGATTTACTATGTATAGCTGTAGCAGGCATCATGTGATGTTAGTGCTTAATGATGGTGCAACAAGTGGATTAACCCAACCCATGGCATGGAAGTAATTGAAAATTTTCATGAGAAGACCCCTAAGTTGTCATAAATTGCATGGTTGAGTAACTTACTTCAATTGCTGCTTTATGATCCTCAAACTCACCGAGCACCCTTCCCTCTCAACTTGAGGTTCCTAATTCAGTGATGGATATCCCAACTCTTGTGCATGCAAAGAATAGTGTGTGCACCATAAAAGATACTCTCTGAAGTGCGTGTGCATCTAAGATTCACTATGTATAGCTGTAGAGGGCCTCATGTGATGTTAGTGCTTAATGATGGTGCAACAAGTGGATTAACCCAACCCATGTCATGGAAGTAATTGAAAATTTTCATGAGAAGACCCCTAAGTTGTCATAAATTGCATGGTTGAGTAACTTACTTCAATTGCTGCACCAAACACACACCATACAGAGACAAGTGAAAGCTAACTAAAGAACATAAGAGGAGAGATGGAAACCAAAGTGTTTTCTTGTTAGTTTCTTTTTCTTCTTTCACAAAAAATATAATATAAACAAAGCATAGATAACATAGAACATAAAAAATAAAGCTTTACTAAGTCAAGCAATATATAATTGGTGATACTAATTGACTAGTGGTATAACTATGCCAGCTATAGGTAGGTGTAACAAACCAAATATAATAAGTGATAAATCAATTGCCATGTGAGAATCATAATGACCATTGACATGCTAAGTGTAGATGTGTGAGCTGATTAAGCAAGTAATCCATCATCAATGTATGAATGTGTTGAACTTACCATCTCAACACTCCCCCTCAAGCTCAATTGTATCTATGCAACTCCAAGTAAACTTTGAAATTTTTGAAGCTTCTCTTTTTGAAAATGTCATCTATATGATCTTGTTTGTGAACATATACCAACTCAATCTCTCTTACAAGTAACTTTTATCTCACAAAATGGTAATCCACCTTAATGTGTTTTGTCCTAGCATGGAATACTGGGTTCCTAGCTAATTGTATGCTTCTCATGTTGTCACAATGAATGAAAACTTGACCATCTCCCTACACATTCAAATCACCCAATCAGTTTTGTAGCCATATCGCCTGGCGTGCTGCCATAACAACACCTCTATACTCAACCTCCATACTTGATAAAGCAGTTTCATGTTGCCTTTTGCTACTCCATGTAAGTACTGCACTACCAAGTGAAAATGTGATCCATTGGTAGATCTTTTGTTAGACATACTATCCACCTAATCTACATCTGTGTATCCAAACATCTCTATATCCTTACTTGCCTTATAAAAAAGTCCATAATGCAAAGTGGACCTCATATATCTCAATATGCACCTAACTTCATCCAAATGAGGCTTTCTAAGCATCAACATAAACTAACTGATAAGGCCAATAGTATAACTTAAGTCTGGCCTTGTGCTAGTCATGTAAATCAAACTCCCTACTATCCTCCTGAAGATAGTAGGGTCTTTAATCTCAACCCCAATATGAATAATCAACTTCACATTTTGTTCCAGTAGCACTAAAAGAGGCTTACACACTATCATACCATACTTGGACAACATATCCAAGCCACATTGGCTTTGGGATAACCATATACCATCATTACATTTAATCACTTCAGTACCAAGAAAGTACCTTAGCTCACCTAAATCCTTCATCTCAAACTTTTTCTTCAAAATGTCCTTCACTTCAGCAATCCCATTGTCACTATCACTTGTAATAATCAAGGCATTCACATAGATAACCATGATGACCAAACCTACATCTTCTTTCTCACATAAAGTGAGTGAATAAGATTAAAAATATAAAAGTGAATCTTGAAAATATACTATCCAATCTTGTCAAACCATGCTCTAGGTACTTCCTTCATCCCTCCATAGAGTGTCTTCTTTAACTTGCACACATATGTGGGATGCTCTAAATCCTTATAATGTACTGGCTACTACATATAAGTATCTTCTTACAATTCACCATGCAAGAATGCCTTCTTTAAATTCATTCACTGCAAAATCTAACCTTTCATTGTTGCCAAAATAACCATGCATCTAATAGTTTTCATCCTAGCAACTTGATTGAATTTCTAGTCATTATCTTTTTACCAGTCATAACTTTTGTTTCATATCTTTGATGAAAATCTGATGGCATTGATAGCTTTAAGAGGGAGATAAAATCCCAATGCAACTATTGAGTCCTCATCTTCTACTACTACCTCTCTCTAACATAGAGGAGGAAACTTGTTCCCCTATCTTTCTGTGTTATATGCAATCAATTGTTGGTTGTCTCAAAGCTATTCTGATCACACCTTTGTTCTCTCCCAAACTCTACAATACATTAACTGGCTAGAATGACCCTTGACCAATTTGAGAACACATCTCCCTCTATTTGCATGGGAAATCTTAAGAAGTAGCAGCTTGTTTTGCCACTTGGAAACCTTTAAATCTGAATTATAGCATTATTTAATTAATATTTAAGTTTTTTGAAAATTAATTCATACATAATTTTCCTTGTCCAAGAATTTTTTGGTACCCATCCACAATTAATGTTCTAAACTACATGACACATTTAATGTCCCCACAATTAATGTCCCCACAATTAATGCCTAAGCCCTCTAATGTCACCACTAGACATTTACCAATTTGAGTGGAATCTTTTTTGAGTTGGACATCTGAGTGGACTAAAGCTACTCATATATCCAAGTCTGATGGGAATAGGTTGCCCAAGACCTATGGGCTGCCATTTGAGTGGCGCAAAAGAAATGCCCAATGGCAAGAAATTGATTAAACCAATCCAATGCACTACCTATTGATGCACCCAAGGTTCTAACTTCATGCAATAAGAATTAGAGAGGACTCCCAGCATACTTGGAGGACACAAATGCATTTATACCATAGATTATTACTACTGCTATCTCTTGACATGTAAGTGTTTGACTAGCTCTATCTCTCTCAATCTCCCAGTGTGCAAATGAGCTCTCTCTTCCCCCTTTCTTACATTTTGTTTCTCTTTTTCCTCCCTTGCTATCTATTTTCCTTCCCAGGTATTAAAAATCTTTTTTTCCTTCTCTTTGTGTTCCCTTGTTTTATGGTTATTACAGAGGCTTATCTTTTCCTTTTTTCCCTTATTCTCCAATCTTAATGCATCCTGTTAATAAAAAACAACATACCACTGATCTAATTAATGCTTCTAAATCTTCCAATCTCCAAACTATCAAACAAAGAAGATCGAACACCCTCTGACTCCCTCACTTCCTACCTAAACCAAGCACGGTTTTGGAGATAGACTCCTACTCCGTTGCTCGATTTGGATCTTGCAAGCACTCAAGCTTGAATCCATTGGTCCCAAAAAAAGGAACTAAAATGTCATCCCTCTACCAAGCACATCGCCAAGACCCATGCAAAAAGAATGTCATTCATTAGTTCATACCTTCAAGCCCTTCTCAAGGACCCATACTTCGTTTCTTTAGTAATAATAGATGGTACCTTCTTGGAGTAATGAAACTCTTCTTCCAACTCAAGTGTTTCTTTTTCTTGATACAAAGGAAAATCTATTTTCATAGTAGCAAATAATTGACAAATTGCAGCTTGGGTAGCATTATGAGCTTGCTCATTTTCTTCTTTGGCTATGTGTTTAAAACTCCGAGAATACCATAGATCTTAACTCCATATTTGAGAGCGGAACTTGGGGGATTGCTTGTATAATAAAATCTAGCAAGAATTTCACCTTCAAGTAAGGGGATAAGATTTGACCATGTGTCCAAATATTAATCACATTAGGACTTCCCAAACTTTATGAAAGTTCCCAAAATCCTGAATATGTGGTCCAAGCTTCAAAATGATTCAAATCTCTCCCGATCTTATTACAAATTATTTCAAGTTTTGGATTCTTGTTTTGCCACACTTTGAGGATTTTCTTTACTACAAGTAGAGCATCACCTCTAATCCTCAATCTTCGAATTTCCATTCTTTGACACATTGTGACAACTACCTGTGCAAGTTGCATATTTAGCTTCATGTTTAGTAGTTGCATCAAGTTTTAGAGTTTCCTTCATTATCAAATTTCCTTGTGGATCATATACCACAATCTCATCCAATGATGCTTGATGTGCCCTACAATAAGAACCATCGAAGTACACAGAAAGTGATTTTTCAATATGTGATTTAGCCTCTTGTTTATCCCCAAATTTTCCTTCCAATAGAAAAGAACTCTCCCTATAGGTCAAAAGCTCTACTGTTGTTTCTTGAGTTGAACCCTCAACTTGGAATTTATATTAAATTTCCTCAAGCTCAACAATCCACTTCGTAACACTCCTTGAAAGATTTGAGTTATTTATCAATTCTTCTTTGAAACGAGGTCTCCTATTAGATAGAATTTCTAAGGGCATCCCAAACTTGCAATGTATGTCCTCATATATGAAATTTCCCACATTAGTAGCTCTGATATTCTTAACTACTTTAGATTCTACCCAATGAGAAAGAAAATCAACTCCAGTCAAGGTGTAAATCTCTTCTCTTGAAGTATGATGTAAAGGATCATTCGTATCCATTCCCCAGTTTACAAAAATATTATAAGCAAGAATTTTCTTTCTTGTTTCTAGTTTTAGAATTTTCTTACTCATTATTTGGCATTCATTACAAAACCTTCACCAATGATTTACATATTTATGTAGACTTTGCCACACATGTCCCTCAGTCAAGATTTTTTTGAGTGTAATCTTGTGGGCATAATGTCCTCCATAAGCTCCCTCATGGTCACTTTCAAGAATATGATCAATTTTCTCTTTCTAATGCACTCTTCTAAGAATCAAATCTACTCCTTTTGCAAAAGAATGTCATTCACTAGTTTATACCTTCGAGCCCTTCTCAAGGACCCATATACCGAGTAGAGTATCACCTCTAATCCTCAACCTTCAAATTCCGAGTCGCAACGTTTTTTTTCCGGCGTCGATATTAGCGTCACTAAAAATGTCGCTATTAGCGTCACTATTTAGCGATGCAAATAGCCACGCTAATACCGACGCTAATAGCGACGACTTACTATAGTAACATTTCGCGGAAACCCGAACGTTTCTTTCAAACTTGCGTGCAAAGACGAAGAGAAAGAGAAAGGGAGGTAAGCAAGAGAGGGAGGTGAGCAAGGAAGCAAGCCGCAAGCCGCACGCGAGGAGAGGAGCGTCGCCCGCACGAAGAGGTCGTGGAAGAAGAAGAGAGCACAATGGTATGCCTTGTTTTGATTTATTTACAATCTTTTTTTTGCTTTGCAATGTAGGTTAGAAAGTGTTGGTTTCTCTTCGATCTTTGTGTTGCTTTGTGTTGCTTTGCAATGTAGGTTAGGAAGTGTTGAAAGAGAGAGAAACGGAAGCGAGTGTTTTCAAAATTTTTCTTGTGTTGGTTTTTATTCTTTGCAATGTAGATACGAAAATGTATGTGTGTGAGCATAGTTTAGAGCCAACCTCAAAGATAGATAAGTTTAGAGCCGAACTCAAAGAGATAGGTATGAAAATTTAAAAAAAAGACCTGAAATATATATAATGGAGTGGTCCCAATATACAATATAGAATTGTTATTAAATTATCATTCCATTACATCGCAGTCAAGATGTCTAGCACTCACGACCAACATAGTGGTGATCGTGAGGCTTGGCTCAATCAACGTGTCCCCTTTCCATGCATGCAATGTAAATTGGACATTCGTCGAAAATGTTGTTTGTCCATAGAGCATGTGCAATGGTATGGAGAGTTTCAAGTTGAGATAATTGACCAAGTAGTCTTGAATTACGAGATTGCGGTAAGTTCTCTCTCATTACTATATGACATGTAATTGATTTAAGTATAACAGTTTGGGGTTATCTTAGAAGTTAGCTCCTTAACATCCTTTACATGGTCAGGGCCATGTCGATACATTGCAGTCCACAGATCTCTTGCGTCCAGTAAGACAGGTTCGTCCACACTCTATGCAAATGCCGTCTGAGATAACTAACTGTCTCATAGAAGGTGATAACTCTCAACCCCCTTCTATGGGTGAGAATGCTAGAGACATGGACAATCCTCCTGCTTTTCTGGAGCCTGAATTAGAGGGCATGATCGAATCATTGCTTCCGACAGACTCGGAATCCCAAGATCCTTTAATTGCGGAGGCTGCTATTCCATTGTATGATGGGAGTTGGGTATCCCGTTTGAAGACACTTCTTGCATTGTTGAGCATACAAACAAAGTATGGATGGAGCGATGCAAGTGTGACAGAGCTATTCATGTATATTATAATGTGTATGATTCTTTATTGAAAGCCATTAAAATGTGCTATGTAGTACTCTAATAACGTGTTTCATTGCAATTTGTAGAACGTTGAAATCTTACATTTTGCCTACCCAAAACACGATGCCTGAGTCTCGTGATGATGCAAGACAAGTGCTGCGAAAGCTAGGCATGGATTATAATTGCATTCATGCTTGCCCCAATGATTGTGTTCTCTTCTGGGGAGAGTTTGAATTATTGGCCACATGTCCCAAGTGTGGTGCGGACAGGTATCGAAATGACTTGCAAGGACAGACTGTTCCACAGAAGGTTTTGAGGCACTTTCTGCTGATACCGCGTGTTCGTCACATTTTTCGGACCAAGAGTTTTGCAAAGTTGACTACATGGCATGCGGAAAATCGATCCACTGATGGTGTATAATGTACACCAGCTAACTCAGAAGCATGGCATCACATTGATGAGACTTTCCCTGACTTTGCAAAGGAGGCGAGGAATCTACGATTCGGTCTTGCCATGGATGGGGTAAATCCTTTTGGTTTACGTTCCACCTCCTATAGTGCATGGCCCGTGGTCCTTGTTAACTACAATATACCGCCATGGCTTTCCACCAAGAAAGGACACCTTTTGCTCAGCTTGCTTGTGCTTGGAAGATACAAAGTCAAGAATATGGATGTCTACCTCTCTCCACTGATTGATGAGCTAAAGGAGTTGTGGGAGGAAATTGTAGTGGAGGACATGAGCGTTTAAACATATTGGTAGGCGATCCACAACTATAAGGGCAATTCTTATGTGGACCATGCATGACTTTCCAAGTTATGGAGAATGCTTTGGTAATGTGTGTTTTCTTATTTTTCTAGTTTTCTTTGAGCGATGTTGGTGTTATGACATGCCTCATTGTACATGTGTGTTCTGCGGGGCTAGTCATGTGTTACCATGCATGTCCTCTGTGTGGACCAAGGTTGGATTCCCGTATGTCAAAATCTATGAAGAAGATGGTATTTGAGGGACATCGGGCTTTTTTGCTAGAGGGTCATGTCATGAAACAAGGATTTCTTGGTCGCCCTCCTGCAAGAATGAATGCACGGAGCTGGTTTGATCGCAGGATGGTGGACCAAGACTCGCTTCTCAGCGGAATGCAACGCTTCTCAATTTTCTATGAGCTGACTTATTGGAAAAAACTGAAAATTAACCACCTTTTAGATCCCATGCACATTTTTAAGAATGTGGGTAGCTTGCTATGGGACCACCTCACTGGGCAGCGAGAAACACTAGGAGCAAGGATGGATTTGAAAGCAGTGGGAAAGATGGAACCATATTGGCCTGTAAGTGGCATCCACGGTCGAGTACAATTGCCGCACGCTCCTTGGGTTTTTTCTCACAATGAAGTGCGACGAGTAAAGAAAAACATCAAGTCCTTTCGCATGCCGACTCGCCTAATGCGTTCTCTCAAGACAACATTCACAAAGGATAACCAACTGACATGACTCAAATCCCATGTTTGGCATAAGATGTGTCACGTATGTTTGGTATGAGGCTACGCATGGCATGATTTTGCATATTAGATTTCAAAATCTCCGTTTGTTTATACACAATATTAATTACATGGTTTTCACAGTTCATATTTCCGATCGCAATCGCGGGGTCTCTGACATCGGAGGTACGGATAGCCATTTACAAATTGTCCGAGTTGGTTCAGTTTGTCTCCTAAAAAGAGATTCATACATCATCTATTGAATCCGTGAAATGCATGGCAGTAGAGACTGCTTGTCTTTTGGAGAAGTATCTTCCCATTAGCATGCTCACGATACAAACCCATCTTCTAGTGCATATTGTAGATGAATTGCAGGTTGCAGGTCCAGTCCATAGTCGATGGATGTTTTTCCTTGAACGGTTCATGAAGACCTTAAAGGGATTTGTGCGACAACGGGCTCGTCCGGAGGCTAGCATGGCTGAAGGTTGGTTAGTGTCGGAGGCCTTGGTGTACATTTCTAAGTGGTTGTCCACTATGGACCAGGACAAAGGCTTGATATGGTCACTTAAGGAGGATGATCGTCTGAATGGAGATGTCCTAGTGGAAAACGAAATAGAGAAGAAGATGGACGCATCCATGGAGTCCAAGGTGAACCGATTTTGTATGCTGCATAGCGCTATGATGGAGAAGTGGCTACAACGGTATGAGGATGCTCAAGCTGAGCGAGAGTTTGCAAGATCTGACTTTCGACAGCGTATGCGGAAACAACCCATTCGATATCCGAAGGGCTTAGAGGAGATGCCTCTACTCATGTCCACTAGATGGCTACATGAGGCCCTAACCAAAGCATCTCAAGATGGAGAAATAGTTAGTAAAGAAGATTGGGACTTCTCACGTGGATGCAATCCCAAGGTATGCATGCAATCCCAAGGTATGCAATCCCAAGAAATTACAATCTATACTACAAATCGCAACTAATATACTTGTTCTTCTCCCAGTATAAGGTCCATAGTGCAGCATGGTCACATGGACGACATTTCAGAGTAGAGCACATTGAAAAGTTACGCTCGACAATGGACTATTGAGTGATGGCAATGTTTGAGCAGGAAAGCCGACGACGTGCCACAGTAAGATTGTGTAATCACACTGACTTGTGCTCCTCCATCAATATATGCCTCCCCTATATTTTGATTTTTATACCTTGTATCTACAACATGGCATATAACTTATAAATCCTCTACACTAAAAAATTCATACTGTTTCTCTCCTCCTTTTCTTTGTTGTTTGATTTAGTGACTTTTTCCATTGTCCTCTTATCCTAGGACACAAGTCCATTAATTTTCCAAAAGCTATATCTACCTTTCTACTCGTCATATCTCTTTTCAAGTCATAGCCTCTTTCCCCTTCCCCTAAAGCAATATGATAATGTTTCGTAGGATTCCTCAAATTTTCTCCCTCCTTCTCTTTCTTCTCTCTTTCCTTTGCCTTTCTCCCTCTTTCCTCATTAGTCTTACCAATTTCAGGTTCCTCTCTTTCTACATCCCTCGAACTGCACAACGAGAGAAAAGATTCCTCAAAAATGTATGACTTTGCTAAAGTGAAGAAGTCAGTTAAATAAAACCACTAATGTAGGGACAAACATGAGAAAAAAACAAAAATATTAGTCCCCCTTATAACCTCAAAACACATAGATTGTAGAGCATTCCTTTTCATAAAAATAAACATGAAAGTCTTGAGTTTCATATTTGAAAATCTCTATACAAGGAGTTTTAGACAAAAATATATCCTACCTTTTCAACAAGCAAAAATCTTCAATTTTCGTAGTTTTGACTTTTGGGACAACCTCCACTTTTCCAATAGGCCGTATGCCACTCTTCCCCAACTTTAGGTTGGGTGTGACCCTCCTCTCTCTTTACATTAGCAATTTTGCAAAAAAGAAAAGGTCCCTTATTCCTTAAACCTTGAGGTTTATATATATTCCCCTCACCTTCTTCACATCATAAGTTTCTAATAGCTTAGAGCTTTTCTTTTCATTTAACTTATTGAAAAGCATTAAGAATTTTTTTTCAATGGTTTTTATTCAAAAGTAGGCCTCAAGCAACTATCATGTTGATAGTGTGATGATGGCTCACAGGCTTATACTTGTCACGTTACCCTCTTATTCTCGATAGAAACTTCATTCCTATCTTTTGTCCCACCATTTTCCATAATACTTTTTTATTCAAATAATAAATCTCTCCCTATGGATAGGCAATGGAATACCTTTGCCTAACCAGGAACTTTAACCAATTGTGGGTTGTTTTGGTGATCATTCGTACTATTTCCAACATGTTCAAGCTTTTCCCAACCCCATCCATATAAGTTTCCATTATATAATGTGCCATTGTATACATCTAGGCCCCAGATACATTGGTTGTTTGGTGGAGATGACTTGCAAGCATTCTTATAGTTTCATATGTTACAAGTGCATATCTTTCAGATGGGGCACAATCCAATTTAGAGCAGCATCATTAGATATTTGTTCTTCAATGCTTAGACTATGCCTTCCCATCTTTGTTGTGTAGCTTTACCAATTGGTTTCTTGTGCCTCCTAACAATTCTTGAGGACTCTTATACCATAATTGCTCCATGGAAAATATCTACTTCAAAGGAAACTTCTCTTTTGGTAGTTGAACTCCCTCATTGTGGTTAGAGAATGGTTGACAAGCTTTATCTTCTTGATTGGTCATCCGAGAATATCTTGAAATTCTAGATGTTTGATGATGTATATGCAAAAAAATAGAACTAGTAGGCCTACTAGTTTGATGTATATATGACGTAGCCTCAATTCTAATTTCCCATTATGGTAATTTTGAAGATTCTTCCTTATTTTCACACTCCTCATTTGCTTCTGCAGGAGTGGTACTAGGAACAATATCAAAAGTGGCATGCATCTTCCTATCATTGGTTCGGGGTAACTCCCACAAGCCTTCCCATCTTTCTTATGTACAAGAAAAATGTGATAAGATCCATACTCTCATCATTCATAAACACATCAATGATTATCCCATCTTTCGTTGAACTAACAAGAACAAGCGTATAATCCATTAAACTACAATTGACATCTAACAACTAAACTATAGTAACTTTAATCAAACATGACAACAACAATTAAAAACTAATTGAACTACAAGGGCTAATGTGTTAAATTTATAATTAGACTACTATTAGTTAGAGCTATTTAGCTTAATATCTTGCAACTATGGTAATGCCAACAACCACCAGAAACTAGCCTTTCTACACATAATTATGGTAACAACTACTATTTGATCAATCACTATGATAAGCCTTGCAACCACAATATTAATCAAGTAGCTACTACTATAAGCTCAACAACAAACACTATGGCAAAGTGACATAGTAGATAAACTACATACAAGTCTTAAAAACACAACGATGAACCATGACTAAGCTCAACCCAAGTAGTAACAAACATGGACTAGCAAGAGTTGGAAAATGTCTCATCGTGTCAAAAAATATTAGTTACACTAAAAAAGAAAGAAAAAAATTTGAAGAGAAGAGAAATAATAAGATTAAGCAAATAAATGAGAAACAATAAGATAAATTTTAAGTTTTTAAAGTTGCAAAACTCAAATAGTTAAAAACTCAAAAAACTGAAACCAATTAAACACATGTAATCTAGTTTAGATTATAACATTCTTGAAGGGAATAATGAATTGTACTAAATACATTCACATATTTTGAGGTGTGCATTTGCTAAAGAATACTTTATAGTCATGTGACACTCTAAAATTTTGAGGACATTTTGTTTTCACAGCTTGTAGTATCCTCTCAATAGTACCTTGTTGCAAACAAATTTCTCACGATTATGGGGGGAAGTGCCATTCTATTTTGTTGTGTTTTGTATTGTAAAAACAAGTACAAAAAATAAATCTCGAAAACAACTTCTACCTTTTGCAAAGATCAAACTTTGAACTTGTTCATCATATGATAGTTGTTGGGATAAGAGGCCAATTGCAAATTGCTGAGAGCACGCACCCCTTGTATAAGTGCGAATTCTAAAGTCATATATAAGTGAAGATAATGAACAGTAAAGGTAATGGGGTATCCACAAAAATTCTACACACACACATTCTCATTCTCTGTCTCTCTCTCTCTCTCTCTCTCTCTCTCTCTCTCTCTCTCTCTCTCTCTCTCTCTCTCTCTCTCTCTCTCTCAATCACATTATTGCTTTCTCTAAATAGTATCAAATTGGCATCCATGCGAGCTCATGGCTCAAGTGAGGAGCATTAGGGGTCTGAATTTTTTGTGTGTTCAAGAAGTTAATCTTCATTGTAACATTAGTTCTTTCTATCAAATTTGAAAGAGGTACAAATCTTATCACCAAGATCTTTGTTTTACTCAAACATGTACTATGTTTAAGGGAGCCATTGAGGCTTAGTTTAGGGGCTACTATAGCATGATTATGAAGTGTTTAGATATCCAATAGTCCAAGGCACTTCAATTGTTTTTTGGATTTTTTTGGGAAGATATTGTGTTCATATGTTTGATGTATGTAACCAAGGGGGCTACATCAGCACCCAAGTAGCTTGTTGTTCAAGCTCAAAGAATGCTTCAACTTGTAATAGAGACATGGAAGAGAAGAATTGAGAATTTTTTTGGTTGTGGTTTGCTAATAGGACATTAGCTCCGAGATTAAATTGATTCATATGAGGATTTTTTTATTGAAATGGTATTATAGTTCACAGGCCATAAGCTTGGCATCATTTTAATTGGCCAAAATAGTCACCCATCCCTTGAAAGATAAGCATTAAGCTTTATTATCCTAAGGTAAAGTGCATGTATACCCTAGTGTAAGATTCTTAGACTAAGAAAAGTACTAGGAAGTTATCCTAGAGTTAACATAGGATTCTCTAAGGTTGAGTCCATGGGACATGGAAGTAAGGGGTGTAAGGATGAGTTGTACACCTAAAGTGTGGTACAGCTACATTTAAATCTAATCTATTTTTAAAATCAAATGCTTCTTTCCTCATCCTCACATGCTATGTTGCATCAATTGAATATCAAGGTCTATCAAGCAAGTCACTTTGACATCCATTGATCATTCCACACCCCCCCCCCTTTCTAACGATCTTTGCACCCTTCAACACACTATTAGAACCTTCAATAAATATGGTACTTGAGTACAACACATCATAAATGAAGGCTTTGAGAGACACACATTTTTATGACATCACAAGAATACTTGAAGATGTTTATGTGTCCTCTAAATTGCAAGATTAGTTGATTACTAAATAATTAATTACTGGTATATGAATTAGTTAATATGTCTGTCAATTATTTTGATGATTAATTAGTTATTTAGTCACAAATTAGTTACTTATTTGAGATGTTACTCAATTACTTTATAACATGTTTATCAATTAATTATTTAATATTTAGGTATTTAATTATATAATTACTTAATTAATTCGATAGTTAAATATTCTAATAAGATATTCTACTCTTTAATCAATGAGTTAATTAGATAATCATGATTTGTTTTAATTCATGAGGCATGAACTAAGAAATTAGATAGCTAAATAATCATTCATGTTTGTTAATTACGATAATGATCTAAAATCATACAAATTAGTTATCATTTATGTAGTTGATTGAATTAGAATAATATAAGATATCATTTAACATAATTATAATGAATAATGGAGTGGAAGTTTGGAATTAATGACAATGTAGTCAAATTACTGATAATAATGATAAGTAATTGAAATATATATGAGTTAGTCATAATAATTACAATTGATTATGATGATGATAATGAAAATTTAGTTGAGTTCGAATTGACATAGTCAATGAGTATGCATTAATGATAATGCAACATAAATTTTTATAATGATAGTAGATAATGATAGTGAGATTGAGTCCAAAGATTGAGCTTGAAATAACCTCCCTCAACAAATAATTATGCATGATGATATAGTCGTGTTTATTATAGTAATAAAAAACCACAATATTGGATATGTGGATCTCAAATTAGGATACTTCTTTGCCACTAATAGAGTTGAAAATACATTAAAAATGAGTTAAATTTAAACAATTCTTGTATATCTTTATATTCTTGTTCAAATGGGAGTGCAATAAATTTGAAAGTGAAGTTTCTCTTAGTGATTCATATGGATGATCACGTTGATCAAATGTTTGGTGCATTTGCCAAGTATCCCTCTTGGCACAATGCTTTTGTCTTGTTGGAAATGATGTTGATTGTTCACCATGCTTGTCTACCACAACTAGTTGTCATTCATCTTTTAAATAATACAATTTGAAGATGTTTGCAATACTTAAGCTTTCAATATTCATTTAGTGTTAAAAGGAACAAGGAAGGGGTGAGAATCTATTGTAGTGCAAGTAATTCTATTAAGTGGTCAATGTGCCTTAGCATTTTGAGATGTAAACATAGGAAAAGGCATGAGACCTTTGGCCATGTGAAATACATAAAAAATTGAAGATGT
This sequence comes from Lygodium microphyllum, assembly GCF_053477565.2. Classification (NCBI taxonomy): domain Eukaryota; kingdom Viridiplantae; phylum Streptophyta; class Polypodiopsida; order Schizaeales; family Lygodiaceae; genus Lygodium; species Lygodium microphyllum. Next base: position 21,437,826 of record NC_141159.1, read on the forward strand.
AGGATTCTTTCAAGAAGGATATTCACCTTATTGAGGTACACAATGATAATTGATAGAAGATGTTACATTTGAAATTTAGAGAAAGAATCTTGGAAGACAAAGATTAAGAGTCAAAACTAAGGTACTACAACAAATATGCTAGGGTGACATTAATGATGTTAATGCAAGCTTTTATCTCACTTATAGTATCACTAGTAGAAGGTGATGAGATGGGTTAGGTATGATCAATTAGGTGCAAGAACGTATGAGGATCATGCTCAATTGAAGATCTTGTGTATTGCAGTACATTTTTTAAAAACCAAAGGCCACACTTGGGGGTGGCAAATAGACTTTCACAATGGGGTTTGGGAGATAGTACTTGTGCACAATGAATTTTGTAAAAAATAGCTAAAGTAAGAATTGCTAAAGTCAATAAATAATCTAGCCAATGCAAATAATTAGTGACATTGTAGTCTAGTTTAGAATAAATTAATTGATATAGTTAGTCTTAATCTAGGAATGATGAATTAACCATTGATTGGTTTAATATTAGGACTCATAAGTTTAGATCAATTTAATTTAGTTTGAGGGAAAAGCTAATGACAGTGACATCATTACTATTATTCATATCAACCTTGTGTCACTTTTAGTACTAATCAGTTTTTGTGCTTATTAGTTATTTCTTTTTTTAAAGTTTAAATTAACTATTTGGTTATAATTATTTTATATTAATAAAATTTTATTATTAATATGAGTTTAGCTATTGGTTAGTACTATAACATGGTAATTATAAAACTTATTGCTAATTAATATTAATGCTAATATGAGTAATATCGCATATAGTTGTAATTAATAGTTTAAAGTTAGGACTAATAGTAGTAATAAAATATATTGATAGTAAAAATTGATCATTTCTAGTAATTAAGTTATTAATACTCTTACATGAGTATCAGTTTACTCATATGTAGCCATAAACCATTTTATTTGGTGCTTTCTTTCTGTAGATACTCATGCATGATTTTTTTCCTTTGAAGGCATTTTACAACTTATAGATTTGTAATGGTTTTGCATAATAGTTATACATATAACATGGGATTTCAATTCATTCTTATCATCATAGGATTGATTTTGTCAAAGGAAAGTATCATCTTCAAGATTTTAATCTCTATCAAGGTCAGAATTGATTTCTAAAACTCTCATTTTATTGAAACGTTTTTTAGTACTATAGAAAAAAATAGAAAAGTGCATATCCTTGTCAAACGCATATGGGGAAATGATACTTTCCTTGATAGTTATAAAACACCCAAGACACTCATGTTAAACCTTTGGCTTGCTACTTTTATAGCATGTTCATGTGGTTTGTTTACTTTTCCCATGTTCTAAATAGTTACACTGTGATTTTTATACACAAAATAGTAAGATATGAAAGCCAGTACATGATAGACTTTGGCCAAGTAACATGCTTGTTTTATTTCTATGTTTTTCAAGGTGGTAATCTTCATCAAGAAAATATTTTAGAGCATCATAGGATAAGTTATCAATCAAACCTTATTAGCGCCATAAAATTGTGAGAACACTTCAAATGCATAGATCAAAAATGCATATTTGATGTTCTAGCATATTTGAGACTATATGCTACTCGAGAATGTAGAAATCATATTTGAGCATACAAACCTATTTATGAAAAGGATGAATTCACTTCTACTTATTTCAAAAAATATATTACTATTTAACTTTAAGCATAGAATCACCAGCTTAAGTCCAAAAAAACATTCAAACCAAGTGCTTGTTAATAATAATAATTACTCAATACTATATTTAATCATGAGAACATGTTAATGTCATGATGAAAATAATCCTTATGTTATAAAGCATACTACAACAATGATCTCTATTAGTACTTGCAAACAAGTCATGTTACAATATCAAACCATATGTTTGTTTGATTTATGGAATAAATGAAAGCTTTGGTAGATCTCTCGAAAAGCACCATCCTTATTCTTGCTTCTAAGAAGTGCATGATAGATATCAATAGAAGAAAGTTAGTATCTTACCTTACCCAAGAAGACCACAACATATATGTCATTGTACTATTATCAAACTATATGACAATGATTCTCTAAGCTAAGTCATTGCAACTACAACTTCTGAGTATCATTGACATATTGATTTCAATCTATAGAACACCAAGGACAGTTGTGAATGGAACCATGAATGAGTGATGAATTCCCAATAATCCTAATGTTGGGCCATTTTTTGTGATGCTAGTATATGCACTAGTCAGTTATTGATCATTTTGGTGATGTTGACATGTAGCGTTGATGATATTGGTGATGTTGGCTAGCATTCCATTGATGATGACATTGGTGTAGTCCAATATTGTGGAATTGCAACATTGGTTGACAAAATGATGGAATTTCTTGGTCTCCCTAGGCCAAAAAAATATAGATTATGTATGCATTGTTGCATGAACATGTGGTGTCTCCACTCTATCTCTCCACCATTCAGGAACCTTGATATCCATCTATCTTGCATTCTATCTCCCCCCACAATGCTCATTGCATTATGCGGTGGATTATGTTTTATGCTCCCTTCGTGGGGTTCTTGAGTTGTTACACATGTCGCAATGATCAAAGCTTTGAGTCTTAAGCACAAGGATGAAGGTGTGAATGAGAGGTTGGAAAAGCACTTCATGACACTATAGCATATATCATTTATACTTATGAAATTTAAGAAATAATTATGCACATAATTATTTTGAAATGCCATGGCCTACTATCAAAATAAGTGTTGGTAATACATTCAATCTACGATTGGAGTATAGATGTTGGAATACATTATGGAATTATGTGTTGGGAAATTTGATGGTATATAGCCATGCCAATACAAATGCAAACTCTAATAATTCCCCAAAAAGAAAAAAATCAAGGTCTATACTAATGGATGCAATCACAAAAGGATTTGGCCATTTGTAGAGCCAATTTCATGTTATCCATGTCTGCTATCTCATCATATAAGAAATTAAACTCCATACAAAAAATCAAATATGATACTAAGCACTAGCTAAATGTACTTAAAGAAAAATGTTACAAATTATTTACCTATATACATAGAGAAAATTATATTAAAAAACAAAGTATAGCACAACGAGATCTCTAATCAAAGATCTCAACCTCCTACAAGGCTTATGATAGCAATCTTACAACGAGAAAGAGATACAAAATTAAGATTAGTGGAATCAAACATTAGGTGTAAAGCATATATAGAACCAGGATTAGTTGGATTAAATATTACATGTTCTCCCTGATAGAATAGCATGATCACAAGAGGTAGTGCATGTCGTATTACCGCCTATAACTCATTCTCTAAGTTGATTGGTAAAAAAACTAAAAAATTAAAAACAAAAAAATATTTCTTCAAAAAATAAATAAGAAAATAATATACTCATAGGTTCGATATTCGTGGTTGAAGAAACAACTTTTTCAAGATGCAATGTAGAGCTAATCTCAACTTGCACATGTGCCATCTAGTTCTATTCCTTTCACTTGTCCAATTTTGATCTAACTTCCTTCTTGATTATTTTCCACTACTCTTTCTCAAGCTAGCTAGTATGAGATACCCCATCATTGTAGGTATCTCGTGTCTCTAAGTCAATGAAGGATGGATTTTAGGCCCCGGAACGTGCCTAAAAATAGGAGAAAAACGTGGAAATGCGGGGGGAAATGCTCAACCACGAAGGCGGTAGCTCGACCTAGGACGATTTTAAGCGTCAAGTGCTTGACGAGCGCCCGTACGACACTCCGAGAATTTTCATAATTTTTCCGTGTGCCTGTGCCAGTTAGTGGAGCTGCCGGTTAGTGCCGGATGTCGAGACGAGTTCATAGAAATTTTCAGACTGACGATCGGAGTCCGTACGCGGAAGATGTCCCGAAACCCGCCGGGGTGCCCAAAAGGGGACCCAAATTGGGAAATTCCAAAAGGTGTAAGAGAGGGGGGGTGACCTTTGGCACCCCCCCCCCCCCCCCCCCCTTCAAAAAACGTGATGTAGGGGGGGGCGGCGGCTGTTTTTCAGCCGCCGAAAAAAACGCGCCCCCCCCCCCCCCCCCCCCCCCCATAATCGAGATGCCAGCCTCCATGTAAGGCATATGAGAGATCATGCCAGGCTTCTACATCTATCCTACGCTCTGCATCGCCGGTCTCTGCTCCCGCAATGGTGGACTGTAGAGAGAGAGAGAGAAAATCAGTCTTTATCTCTCCTCCTTCTCTCTCCTCTTAACTCTCGTTCGTGCGTGGAAGAGTAGAATGGAAATGGATGGCCGGATGGATGCCGATTCTTGACAAGACTGAAGGGCAATGTCAAATCATTGTAGATTGCTGATTCCAAGTAGAATTCATGGCTGGAAATCAGTCGTGGGACGTGCCAAATTTAATGGAAAAACCCACAAGACACGGTAATAATTGTTTTTTCAAAGAAAATGGCCTTTTGGTGCAAATTTGGTTGATAAAAATGTGTTCATATGGATTGAGTTTTTGAGTATGTCATGCTTTGAGCTGTTTTCTGGCTGTTCATCATTTAAAAATCAGAAAAACATGTGTGGGATAGCAGAAAATAGAAAACCGAGACACGAAAAACCATAAAAATGAAGGAAAATAGGGGTTTTTGGGCTAAAAATGATGCAATAAATTAATCCACACCTTCTAAAATTCTTTTTCTGCTGAAATAAACTAAGGGCCACAGCCCATAAACTGAACTTAATTTTCAGCAATTGAAAAATGGGAGAAAATGGGAAAAATTACAAGAAAATGGTGGAAAAACCCTAAAAATAGGGGAAAAATACATTTTGGGTTCCGAAAAATGAGGATAAATAAGAGCAATGGTTGTGAATGTTTGTGGGGACTGAAGCATGAGGATTTGCCCCAGTTCAACCCCACCTTTTTGTTCTAGTGTGTGTTTTTTCGCTTTTTATACATAAAATGGTGTCAAAATACCCTATAAATCCATCCAAAGACGCAATATTTAAACGGGGAAGGGTAGAGGAGTTGAAATATGTCTAAATGCTATGTGAAATGATGGGGAAGTTGCTGATTTCTATGCATAGCATTTAGGACGGATGATAATTAAAATTAAGAGCTTAGTAGCACGAGGATCACCTCGGTGCTAGGCCCATGCAACGAAGCACGATCGGTAGTTGGAAACCATTAAAAGGACGTTTTTGCACTTGTGCACAATGCTGTTTTGTTAAATGTTTGAGCACTAGGATTCCACCAAATGCATAGAGCATGAAAAGAATTTAAAAGTATCGGTGATCAGCTCCTGGACGTGCATTGCAATTGATTTATTGGAACCTGACCTACGATGAGAGGCAGTGAGGTACCCATGCTGTAGGCTAGTCGTGGGGTCTAGGGGAAAGAGAAGTAAGGACAATGGTACATTCCTGGACACCCTTATTTGGTACCTTGAGCGACTTTTGTGCGAAATGTCTAAATGTTGAGCGACGCACTGAGGGGCCAATCCCCAAGGTGTAGGAGAGTCGCAGAGGGTTGATGGCATTCAGCCGTAGGAGGAACCCCATGTGTATGTGATTCGAGCCTTTTGGCTATGTGAAAGGGACTCCCTCTGAGGAGTAATATTGGGTTAGGATCAGTTGGACTACAACATATACAAACGCAATGTTTAGGAAGGCAGAGATTTCGATAGACGCTCCTGGCCGCGAGGCCGAGGGGTTGTCTTGTGCGTAGTGACGAGGCCGGGCTAGTGCATGAGCCAGTGCCGGCCCGTTTTTAGGTCCATCTGTGGTGCGTCTGCAGGGAGCCGCTTAAAAGTGGCGGTTCTCGAATCCTGGTTGTTTAGGGACCAACTAGAAGTTTATGCCAAAGGATACTGAGATTGATCCGTTATTTATTGATAAGCATCGTCTAGCAGAAATCCAAAAGCAAGAAAGAGACGAAAGGGCTAGGCGACGTGCTGAAATTTTTAGGAGATATTCCCCTAAGCGTAGCGGTGCTGAACCCTTACGAGGGAGTGGATCTAGTGGTCTTAGGACCACAACCAGCAAGTTAGGAGAAGGTGGAAGCTCTAGTGCTCCCCTTCCTGCCATAAGCCAGTCCACATCAATTGCGGGAGGTGTAACCCCACCGTCCCCTATTCTTAGTACAAATCCAATCCGCGTCATGGCGCAGCCTATTGCAATTCCAGCAGGAATGATGGATTTGCCGGCTCTAGGTTACCCACTACCCATTTTTAATGGGCTAGTTGAGGAAGATGCGGAACTCCACATTAGGGAGTTTCAAAAGCTGATGTTTAACTGTCGCATCCAAGAAGAAGGACATTTAATGATGTTCTTCAACATGACTCTCAAAGGAAGAGCCGCTATATGGTATCATGGTTTAGAAGCCGGAACCATATTGAACATTGATGCATTTTATGGAGCTTTTCGAAGGGAGTTTGCCCGTGAAAGGGGTGGGCAATATTGGTTGTGTACTCAACGTGACCCGCCAAGATCTACATGAGGATATTCGTGCTTATGCGAAGAAGATAAAAGAGGTTTTCCGTAAGTTGGACACCTCTATTCCTATCCCCGCAGCTGCCCAATTGCAATATTTCCTTCATGGTTTGGACTTTAATATCCAATTGCAGTTGAGTAGTGTCCCCTTGGGGGATATAGATACTGCCATTACACGAGCACAAGAGGTGGAATCCCGACTACAAGCAGCCTATGCTTCTCGAGGCAATTCGAACATGGGTTTAGTATTGGGAAATAATCTGGAAATGGCCAATGGCAGTAGTGGCCAAGGGATAGCAATGGATAACCCTAATGGGAGAGGGAGCATGATGCAGAATATCCCTTTATTACCAGCTCCCCCTAGCATGTCGATGCCTACGGGTAGTCAAATGGCTCCAAATGGTGGAGGCCAGGTGGTTAATTCTAATACCATGCCTGTGGCTCAACAACCTGTGCCTAATCGAATTGTTAGGCTGATTGAACGACATGGTAATGACCAAGGCTATGAGTCGAGTTCTTCCAATGTTCTTGGCCAGGTTAAGGACATGATGAAGCATTATACCGACATGATTACGGAGCAGTATCGACAAATAGCCATTGATGTCAACTTCCTTAAAAAACAACAAAATTTGATAGGAAGTAGATACCCAGAGGAGGGTGCACCTTCGAGGTTTAGTTGCAAATGGTGTGGTGGGCAGCACTATCCAAGGAATTGCCCGAATGTTAAGTGCGACATCTGTGGAAAATCTGGCCATTTAGCAGCTACTTGCTGGAGTAAGATCAGTTCCCTCCAGCGAGGAAGTCGGCAACCGAGGCCTATTAATCATCGTGCCCAAGGAAATGATTCCCAGCCAGAAAATGGGCCTAAACAAATACTCCAACGACCAAAGACTACAGTAGAGGAGCTACCAAGTGGTAGTGGGGTCAGTTTGATTGAGGCTGTACGCGTCAACGATGCTGAAACCTCTAATCTGCGAGCTGTCCTTACAAGAGGTCAAAAAGGTAGAGAGGCCGACAAGGATAAGCCTGTCGATGGAAACCCTAAACAAGGCGACAAAGGAACGCAAGTTTTGGACCCTTCCATGGAAGGGGGACCTTTGAAGCCCATAGAAAGTAAAGCCGATAAGGAGCTACCAAAGAAGAATGTGAAAGTTAAAAAGGAGGCATTAAAGCCGGTTCAGCGACCTAAAGAGCGGATGGTTTGGCGTGAAAAGCGAGCTCTATCAAACTATCATGAATTCGATTTGGCGAGCTCTCTTTGCGAAGTCAAGCCGGATGTGAATCTCTTACAGCTTATTAAGCTTTCCCCAGGAGTACGTAAGGAATTTAGAAAGATCCTACGTACTGGGTATATCGTAGAACCTTTGGGTATTGCACGAGTTGGTGATGACTGGTTCGAGCATGCTGAGAAGCATTGCCCAAGGGTTGCAGCCTATGTCGATGGGATAGTAGTAGATTATGCCATTGTCGACACAGGATCATCTGTTAACATTATGAGTTCTGAGCTGATGGAAAGGTTGGGTCTTGCGATCCAGAAAGATACCTCCACAATTCTCAGAATGGCAGATGATAATTTGAGACAGCCAGAAGGCTGCATTACTAAGGTCCACGTTACTGTTGCAAATGTAGAATGCATGTTGGACTTTAGGGTGATTCGTTTTGCAGGGCGGCCAAGTTACCAAGTATTACTCGGACGACCTTGGATCTTGCAAGCGGACCGCCAAGTAGATATACCCGCCGGTCGACTGATATTCGGTAGAGGTGCCCAGCGTGTGGTAGTTGATGCTTATCCTGAGTCCCCGCAGAGTGAGAGAGCTCCTCTATCTTCTACAGAATTGGAGACATTAGAAGATTTATCTGCCAGTGAGACATCATCCAGTGATGAGTCCAAAGAGGGATCCACCACGGAAGACATCTATCAAATCACTTTGAATGAGCCGATAGAGGGCCAAGGTCGTATAAGAGATGCAGATGTTATCGAGCTAGACCTTGGTACGCTTGATGATTCGCGGCCAATCAAATTAGGTTCTATGCTCAGCACAGCAGAAAGGGAGGACTATGTGGCCTTGATCCAGGAATTCCGTGATATCTTTGCCTAGAGTTATGATGAGTTGAGAGGCATTCCTCCTAGTCTTGCTGTTCATACAATTCCGTTGAAAGAGGGCAGTCGTCCTGTACGGCAGAAAGTAAGGCGTATGCCTTTCGAATTGAGGGACGGCCTGTTTGAAGAGTTACAGAAGCTTCGAAAAGCGGGTTTGATTTTTCTTGTGCAACACACGGAATGGTGTTCGCCAGTTGTGATTAGAAAGAAGAAGAATAATCAAATCCATTTGTGAGTAGACTTTAGGGAGCTGAATAAGCAGACAGTTAAGGACTACTACCCGTTGCCATTTATTGACCAGATTTTGGATCAATTGGCGGGTAGGGAGATATATTCGTTTATGGATTGCTTTGCAGGATACAACCAAATGGCAATTGCAGTAGAGAATAAGTTGAAAACAACCTTTATCACTGTATTTGGTACTTTTGCATACCATGTGATGGCCTTTGGTTTATGCAATGCACCTGGTTCGTGGCAACGAACAGCAGATAAGACATTCGGTGACATATCCCCTGAAGAGTTGAAGGTGTTTATTGATGACTTAGGGGCCACCACCATGAGAGTGAGGTAGTTGATCATTTTAAGAAAATGCTTTGAGCGCTGTAGAAAATTCTGCATCGCCCTAAACCCACGGAAGTGTGTTTTTGGAGTACCTTATGGGCTATTGCTGTTGGGTCATGTGGTCAGTTCGGTAGGAATTGTGACAGACCCCGAGAAGGTCAAAGATATAGTTTCCATGGGTCCACCACGCACTCCGAAGGAGGTTCATAGCTTTCTGTCTTCGGTTGGCTACTATCGTAGATTCATAAATGCCTTGGCAGAAAGAACGTTGCCGCTTACAAATTTATTGTCCTTTAGCTGTTCGTTTGTATGGGGTGACCCTTGTAAGGTAGCATTTGAGGATGTGAAGCAAGAGCTAGCAAGAGCGCCCGTTTTAAAAGCACCTAAAAGAGGTGAGGTGTTTTATATATTTTCAGCAGCCACGATGTATAGTATCAGCTGCTGTTTAGCCCAATTTTGGGAAGAGAAGTGGTACCACCCGATTGCTTTTGCTAGTCGGAAACTGGGGGTATCCGAAATCAATTACACCTACATGGAGAAGCTGTGTCTAGCGATGGTCTTTGGGACCAAGAAATTTAGGCATTACATTCTCTATGAGAAAGTCGTGCTTTATACGAAGGCGGAGGGGCTTCGATTATTGATGAACAAGCTACAGCTGCCTGATCGTCTAGCAAAGTGGTTAATCACTTTGCAGGAATTCGATTATGAAATCAAGAGTAAGCCACCAAGGTTGCAAGGCATCGTGGAATGTCTTGTGGACTTTGGGGAGCCAAAAGAATCTGTGGCTGAAGGTAGTGACATGGAGTTGTTATTTAAGATAGATACGGCCTCTATTCCCTCCTGGTATGCTGCAATAACGCATTATTTATCCACGGGAGAGGCGGGATCCGAACTATCTAAGACTGAGAAAATGAAAATTAAGCAGCAAGCGTTAAAGTTTGCCTTAATCGCAGGTACATTATATCGGCAAGGGGTTGATGATATCTATCACCGATGTGTGATGCCTAACGAGGTACCATTCATTTTGGAGGAGTGCCATGATTCTGCTTGCGGTGGCCATTTTGATGGATGGCTTACAGCACAAAAGGCTTTAAGAGCAGGTTATTGGTGGCCTGCCATCTTTGAGGATGCGTTTGCATATGTTAAGAGATGCGATATTTGCCAACGACATGATAGTCGAGAGAATAGGAAACGACCACTCACCCCTATTATGGCGATACTTCCATTTGAGAAGTGGGGAATAGACTTTGTGGGTCCTATTACTCCGTTATCGACTACACAAAAGAGGTACATCATTGTAGCAACTGACTACTTCACAAAGTGGTCAGAAGCACGTGCAACAAGGAAAGATGATGCTAAAGAAACTGCTAGTTTCCTTTTAGAGCTGATAATATGCCGTTTTGGTCCGCCGAAAGAAGTAGTGTCGGACCGCGGAACCCATTTCCTGAATAAGGTGATTAAAGGTTTGACAGAGTTGTGCAAATCAAGCATAACAAGACAACCCCATATAATCCACAAGCCAATGGGCAAGTTGAAAGCACCAACAAGCAGCTTGTGGGCATCCTGTCCAAAATTATGTCGGAAAAGAAATGGGATTGGGATAAAAAGTTAAACGTGGCAGTGTGGGCTTATAATACGACTTTCAAATGAGCCACTGGCCATACCCCGTTCAAGTTAGTATATGGGGAGGAGTGTGTCTTGCCTTTAGAAATTGAGCTGCCGACTATTCGGTTTGCCATCAATCATTCTTTGAGCGATGAAGACGCACTTTTTGAGCACTTGACGACACTGGCACATTTAGATGAGCTTAAGTTGCAGAGCTTATTGCACCAAGAAGTGGCGAAGCGCCGAATGAAGCAGCTACACGACCTCAAAGCCAAGAAATACACCTTCAAGAAAGGACAGCTTGTTCTGTATTATGATGCACGACGTGAATTATTTCCAGGCAAGCTAGAGCCTAAATGGGATGGGCCCTATAGGATCGTTAGAATAGGAAAGAATAAATCCACAGTCTTGTTAGCTGACCTTGAGGGGATAGAATTTAAAAATAAGGTTATTCTTAATAAGATTAAACCTTATTATTTCTGATTGCACTAATGCTATGACTGCCTTGCAGGTCTAGGCGAGATCGATCAAACATCTGCAAGGAAATCGTGAAAGGAGTTGATGGGTCGTCTGATCCCTTATTTAGAACACCCATATTTGGAACAAAGGTATCATCTGGGAAAGCTCATTTGGTGGAGCAAAGGATACAAGGTGATTGAGCAAGAAGGCGGGACATTTATTTGGGAGATCAAGGTCTTCTGCCATCACTGCCTACAAATTTTGACGAGCATCCCTGTTGAATTCAATGATGATGGAGGGATGGAGCCTACAGTCCACCCGTTGAATATGCTGAATTTCGATTACCATAATTACGAGTAGAGTTCCGGATGGCGGGATATGTAAACCCTTTATGGACGTACACCTTGTACTTTGATGGGGCGTCCAGGGGTCCATGCAAAAAAGGAAGTGTAGGAGTTGTCATCTGAGACCCCCGACGACGCGTTGTCATGAAGTTAGCTGCTTATCTCGGGGTGAATTTTACCAATAATATGGCCGAATACAAAGCCCTGATAATGGGTTTGAATATTGCAAAGAAGGGTGGTATCCGTCAGTTATTGGTGAAAGGGGACTCTCAGTTGGTTTTAAATTAACTCAATGGGACGTATATGGTACGGAACCCCATCCTTTGTATATACCATCATACTATTAGCCCTGCTAGACGATTTCGATAGAGTGTCTTTTCAGGTGATTCCACGGAACTGGAATCAGTTTGCTGATTCATTGGCTAATTTTGCGTATGAAGAAGACTTCTTCTTGAATTGTGGCCCTTGTCCCGATATATCTATTGATGGTGAGACAGGACCTGGTCGGTTGTGGGGTATGCTTTCTGAACATGCCCTCTTTGGTAGACGATGGTTGATTTGGGTGATGCAGAGGGTAAGCGAGACTCATCTGCCTTTATTATCATGGACCCATAGACTGATTCGACGACATGTGATGCGAACACCTCTTGCGATATACGCAGGAGGGATGGGTCATAATCTAATGCACCTAGTTTAGGGCTACGAGCCTTTGTTCCCCTGGGAATAGTATGCTTTGCTGTCTATCATAGTTGTTTCCAAGAGGATGTTATGCATAGTATTGTTTGATTTCATTAGGCCAAGAGGGCCGATTCAGTTTTGTAGCAAAAACATGTATGATTTCATTAGGCCAAGAGGGCCATTTCCCTGTCTAGTGCAGGTGCGTTTAATTGGGTTTTTATTTTATTGTTGTACTCGATAGATTTTGTGGTTTGTGGACTTTGGTGAAGCTTGGAGGGAGCCTTTGTCGCGGCATCGATGGAAACTTCTTGTGGCCAATCCAGGTGATACCTCTCCTTTACAAGTATCTTTCTTTCTTGTTATATTTGTATTTGTACTTGTCAAGGGGGTACATTTTGTTGGGGACCGGCAACCAAGGCATGAAGTCCCAGGTTTAGGCTAAGTATGTTTGAGGGAGGTCGGAGTAGTCATTGCCTCCTGTAAAGACATTGTCAGGCATCGAAAGACCTGTTTTAGAAGGAAGCCCTAATGGCCCTGTTCTGCTAGCCTGCTAGGCAGCCATTCTAGGAGTTCTTGTTAGTAGTGAGGCAGTTAGAGAAGCCTGCCAGAAGACATTGTCAGGCATCGAAAGACCTGTTTTAGAAGGAAGCCCTAATGGCCCTGTTCTGCTAGCCTGCTAGGCAGCCGTTCTAGGAGTTCTTATTAGTAGTGAGGCAATTAGAGAAGCCTGCCAGAAGATAATCATAATGATGCCAAGAAATCCTGAATATCCTAAAAGATGACTATAAATACGAAGGTGTGTAAAAAGGGGTTCTAACCCCTATCAAAGAAAAGAAATGAATGAAAATATATAAGCAGTTGCTCATTGCCTTGCGAGGGCCTGGTAGGTTCCTGGGGACGAGTCAGACCCGGGGCCAATACCTTGTCTTCCTAGGGGTGGCTTCTTGCTGGAAAAATAATACCAAAACAAGGAAGGTTGGAGCGAAAATAAAAGTGAGCGTTAGAAAAGGATTAAGTGTCGCCTTGCGAGGGCTTGGTAGGTTCTTGGGTGCCAAGACAGGTCCTGAGACCGATGCCCTGTTCTCCTTGGGTCACTACACTCAACTCCCTCCTTTTTACATGCCCAAGTATGTTAATAAAATAAAAACCCTAAAAGAAGAAATGTACTGGAAGAAAATACTCCTTGATCAGGCTATAGGAGTCCTCGCCTTGTAGGAGCTCCTGGTTGTGTTGTCTTTAGTTGGTAAGTAGTGCAGACTACCATTTAGGGCAACCTCTTTGATAGGTTTTTTTTAGTTTGGCTGTGTTGGAGCAGCTGGTTAGTGACTTACTTCGGATCTTCTATTAGATGATACTAGGCCTATTCCTTGTGGATGTCATGCCTTGGTTCTGTCCAGGGGTAGGGGGAGCATTGTGCTGAGTTTTATTATATATTTGTTTTGTAGCAGTTTGATGCTTCTTTGGTTGTTTATGTGCAGATATGTTCGTGGGTTCGACGGACTGAGTCGTCCTATCCCATGGTCGCCAATGAAGGATGGATTTTAGGCCCTGGAACGTGCCTAAAAATAGGAGAAAAATGTGGAAATGCGGGGGAAAATGCTCAACCACGAAGGCGGCAGCTCGACCTAGGACGATTTTAAGCGTCAAGTGCTTAGCGAGCGCCCGTACGACACTCCGAGAATTTTCATAATTTTTCAGTGTACCTGTGCCAGTCAATGGAGCTGCCGGTTAGTGCGGGATGTCGAGATGAGTTCATAGAAATTTTCAGACTGATGATCGGAGTCCGTACGCGGAAGATTGCCCGAAACCGGCCGGGGTGCCCAAAAGGGGGCCCAAATTGGGAAATTCCAAAAGGTGTAAGAGAGGGGGGGTGACCTTTGGCACCCCCCCCCTTCAAAAAACGTGATGTGGGGGGGGGGGGGGGGGGGGGGCGGCTGTTTTTCAACCGCCGAAAAAAACGCGCCCCCCCCCCCATAATCGAGATGCCAGCCTCCATGTAAGGCATATGAGAAATCATGCCAGGCTTCTACATCTATCCTACGCTCCGCATCGCCGGTCTCTGCTCCCGCAATGGTGGACTGTAGAGAGAGAGAGAAAATCAGTCTTTATCTCTCCTCCTTCTCTCTTCTCTTAACTCCCGTTCGTGCGTGGAAGAGTAGAATGGAAATGGATGGCCGGATGGATGCCGATTCTTGACAAGACTGAAGGGCAATGTCAAATCATTGTAGATTGCTGATTCCAAGTAGAATTCATGGCTGGAAATCAGTCGTGGGACGTGCCAAATTTAATGGAAAAACCCGCAAGACACGGTAATAATTGTTTTTTCAAAGAAAATGGCCTTTTGGTGCAAATTTGGTTGATAAAAATGTGTTCATATGGATTGAGTTTCGAGTATGTCGTGCTTTGAGCTGTTTTTTGGCTGTTCATCATTTTTAAAATTAGAAAAACATGTGTGGGATAGCAGAAAATAGAAAATCGAGACACGAAAAACCATAAAAATGAAGGAAAATAGGGGTTTTTGGGCTAAAAATGATGCAATAAATTAATCCACACCTACTAAAATTCTTTTTCTGCTGAAATGAACTAAGGGCCACAGCCCATAAACTAAACTTAATTATCAGCAATTGAAAAATGGGAGAAAATGGGGAAAATTACAAGAAAATGGTGGAAAAACCCTAAAAATAGGGGAAAAATACATTTTGGGTTCCGAAAAATGAGGATAAATAAGAGCAATGGTTGTGAATGTTTGTGGGGACTGAAGCATGAGGATTTGCCTCAGTTCAACCCCACCTTTTTGTTCTAGTGTGTGTTTTCTCGCTTTTTATACATAAAATGGTGTCAAAATACCCTATAAATCCATCCAAAGACGCAATATTTAAACGGGGAAGGGTAGAGGAGTTGAAATATGTCTAAATGCTGTGTGAAATGATGGGGAAGTTTCAGAATTTCTATGCATAGCATTTAGGACGGATGATAATTAAAATTAAGAGCTTAGTAGCACGAGGATCACCTCGGTGCTAGGCCCATGCAACGAAGCACGATCGGTAGTTGGAAACCATTAAAAGGACGTTTTTGCACTTGTGCACAATGCTGTTTTATTAAATGTTTGAGCACTAGGCATCCACCAAATGCATAGAGCATGAAAAGAATTTAAAAGTATCGGTGATCAGCTCCTGGACATGCATTGCAATTGATTTATTGGAACCTGACCTACGATGAGAGGTAGTGAGGTACCCATGCTGTAGGCTAGTGGTGGGGTCTAGGGGAAAGAGAAGTAAGGACAATGGTACATTCCTGGACACCCTTATTTGGTACCTTGAGCGACTTTTGTGCGAAATGTCTAAATGTTGAGCGACGCACTGAGGGGCCAATCCCCAAGGTGTAGGAGAGTCGCAGAGGGTTAACGGCATTCAGCCGTAGGAGGAACCCCATGTGTATGTGATTCGAGCCTTTTGGCTATATGAAAGGGACTCCCTCTGAGGAGCAATATTGGGTTAGGAAGAGTTGGACTACAACGTATACAAACGCAATGTTTAGAAAGGCAGAGATTTCGATAGACGCTCCTGGTCGAGAGGCCGAGGGGTTGTCTTGTGCGTAGTGATGAGGCCCGGCTAGTGCATGAGCCAGTGCCGGCCCGTTTTTAGGTCTATCAGTGAAGGTGATAAAATTGTTTCATGATGCTAGAATATATGTAATTGTCTCATAGTCTATATACTACATAAAGTTTTCAAAACTCTATACTGAGAGCCCAAGTGCTAAACTCTTTGAACTCATCAGTGTAGGGAGCATGTGGCCCAAAACATCTAAGGGCATCACACATGTGTTATTTCCTTAAACTTCCATGGCCTAGATAGCCATAGTCCCACTCTAAGAAATTGGCCATGAAGAGGATGCTTCATGTAACTAATTAGGAGACTCTTAGGGATCTTGGTATCTTCATCTTATTTTATATTTCTCTTTGTATTATTTTCTAAAATATTTAATTTTATTTATGTTTCCCTTGTGCAAACCCTTGCATATCTTCACAACTTCTTCCCCAACTTTCATTGATCCATTGAACTTGAGAAACCCAACTTTAATGAATATGAACATACCATGTATTATTTTATTTGCAATAAGATATTCATATCATGCAAGACTCACTTTTATGGCTCTTGCCCATCCTCAAGCTTCAATTGTTGAAGGAAAAACTTATTTGACATGATGTCCTCATGTCCATATCTCACTATAATGACACAAAAAAAGTAAGTATAAGGATTGGATTTACATTATATAAATAAGATTTGCTTTATACCTACATCCATACTAAATGAACCTGTGGCACATATAGGTTAGTGATAATATGCATAGATTGAAAAATACCAAACCACTATGGGATGGGGGGGGGGGGGGGGGGAGGGATGATATAACCATTGCAATGAATATCACAAGTGTTACCATATGTCTTTATGCACATGGGGAGAGAGAGAAAGAAAGAGAGCCTTTTCCTCTGAATTTTTTGCCAGTTTTTTTTTTTCAAAAAAACCAAAGCAAAATATAAGCAAAGTCTAAATATTTAGGCACAACTTATATGTCACTTATTTTTAGAAAGTCCATGCATTGCAAAAGCAATGTCTATCATTACTTAAGAGGCATAGTAAATATTGCTTAGACATTCCTTAAGCAATGCATAAAAGGTTGCTAAATGTATCCCATAAGTGAGGTGGTTACTGACATTCATAGCAACATTTAGGTATCGCATAAGTGATGCCAATTAATATCTCTGTGTTACAAATCGTGTGGTGGGGGACTTGCTTGAGCTACTGCATCGAACACACACAACATCCACAAGAGGAAGCTCACTCAAAAACATAAGAAGAGAGATGGAGACCAGAAAATTTCTTACTAGTCTTTCTTCTTTCTATAAGTAGGTGTAACAAACCAAATATAATAAGTGATAAGTCATCATCCATATGAGAATCATAGTAACTATCAACATGTTAAGTGTAGATGTTGGGACCTACCTAACTAGGTGGTCCATCATCAATGTCTGCATGTGGTGAGCTTTCCATCTCAACACTCCTCATCAAACTCAACTGCATCTTTGAAACTCTAAGTACAGTTCAAAATTTTCAAATTTTCTCTACATCCAACAAGTCAATATCTCCTACAAGTATCTTCTTTCTCACAAAATGGTGATGTACCTCAATGTTTTTCATTCTAGTATGGAACATTGGGCTCCTAGCCAAGTGTATACTACTCATATTATCACAATGAATGACAACTACATCATCACCTTGCAAATCCAAATCACCAATAGCTTTTGTAACCATACCAACTCACATGTTGTTATAGCAACACCTCTATACTTAGCCTTTGTACTCGATAAAGAAACTTTTTGCTGCTCCAAGTAACTATTGCACTACCAAGGAAAAAAATGAATGTATTGGTAGATCTTCTAATAGACTTGCTACCATCTCAATCAACATCTATGTATCCAAATACATACACATTCTTACTGTCATTATTAAAAATTTAATAATACAAGGTGGACTTCATATACATCAATGTGCATCTTATTGCATCCAAATGAGGCTTCTTAGGTACCTACATAAACAAACTCTCAAGTCCAATAGTGTAGTTCAAGTTTGTTGGCCTTGTAATTGTCATAGAGATCAATGTCCCTACTGCCTCCCTGAACATAGTAGGGTCTTCTATCTCATTCTCAACATCAATACTCAACTTTATATTTTTCTCCAATGGCACTAAAAGAGGCTTACATATACGCTCCAATGGCACTAAAAGAGGCTTACATGCCATCATACCATACTTTGAAAACATATCCAAGTCATATTGCCTTTGGGAGTTCCATATGCCATCTACACATCTGATCACCTCAATACCAAGAAAGTGCCTTAGCTCACCCAAATTCTTCATTTCAAACTTTTACTTCAAAAGGCCATTGACATTAGTGATCTCCTGTCACTATTACTTATAATAATCAAGTCATCTACATAGATAACTATCATTACCAAACCTGTATCACCCTTTCTCACATAAAGTGAGTGATCTGCTTCTAAAATATAAAAGCCAATGTGGACAGGATACTTTGTGATCATGTCATACTATGCTCCAGAGGTGCTTGTTTTAGTGTATAGAGCACCTTCTTTAACCTGCATACATATGTGAGATGCTCTACGTCATCCTCATAACTTGTTGGCTACTCCATATACACCTCTTCTTGCAAATCACCATGCAAGAAAGAATTATTCACATTCATTTTTTGTAAGCTTCAACTATTGGTTACTAACAAAGCAATCATACATTTAACAATTGTCATCGTAGCAACCAAACTGAATGTCTCTTCATAGTCTTTACCATACATCTTCCCATAGTTTTTTGTAACCAACCTGGCCGTATACCTACTAATAGAACCAAAGAGTTGTGCTTTATTTTATAGACCTACTTACAACTAATAGCTTTCTTGCTCTTAAGAAATGGTATTAGATCCCAAGTCATGTTGGCCTCTAATGCAACCATCTCCTTATCCATTCTTGCATCCCAATGAGTATGATGAATAGCCTCCTCAAACAAGTGGGCTCAACATCTTAACTAACTTTTCCATGTAAGCATAATGGTGAGTTGTATAAATCTTAAAACAAAATATTGTAACAAGTTATCTTACCCTACTAGACCTATGCATCATAGGATCACTCAATGGAGCCTTTAAATTACCATGTGCTCTTGTACACCTAGTGTTCTAACTGAATGAATACGAATACATAAATATATTGTGGAATTTCCTATGAATGGCCAAGGGATAAAAGATCCTCTAAGAAAGGATCAAAATGATATGCTAAAAGTTATAGGACTCCCTAAACCACTCAGCGAGTTGGCAAAAAGGGATGCTAATGAAAATATTAATCTTCTTACACTAGTAAATGTGAAAATAGAAGAGGTTAGAGACCTTCAGACACTAGGATTAGGTCAAGGTGAGTATGAAGATCCAGATGAACCAATGTTGATCCCAAAGAAGATGAATAAATGTACTTCTCCTTATAGGGATCTCTTAGCATTTTACGAGCTTACTAGATAAGGATCCCATACTACATTTAAAAGAATATGGTCTAACTTACCTTGCTAGTGGGTTGATGATATATAATACATGCTTGTGTTTTCAACTACCTTGAAGGGAGAGGCCAATAAATGGTATTGGAGCCTCCTAAGAGGATTAATTAGAACCTTTGAGGAACTTTGTGATAAATTCCTAGACGAGTATGAGAAGAAGATTTCCATGACTTCAGTCTTGGGATAACTTGCAAAATTTTGGCAAGAGTCTCATATCTCCATAAAAGAATATGCTAGTGCCTTTGATAATATTCTTAGGCTTTGGCCAAGAACAGCTAGTGTGTTGTTGAACAATGTGTTGTGTGAGCTCTTAATGAGTACCCTAGTGGTTAATACACAAATCCAAGTGAGGATGTAATATCCTAAGTCATTAAGTGAGGCTAAGATACATGCAATTGACTATGAGTAGTATATTTAGGTATGTTGGAAAAACTTTTGAAGTTTTTCCTACTCATTGCAAGTGCATCCTAAAATCCAACCTTTTATGTAAGGAGATAATTCACTTGCTAATACCAAGATGACCTATGTGGAGGACCTTGATAGTCAGAATTTTTAGGAAGGCAATGTGAAATCCATGTGCAGTGATAGTATGCCTCTTGATGGAAAGGTCCCAAGCCAAGAAATTCTCAGTAGAACTTACAATACTTCCATGAGTGGTGGTTGTGAGGGAAAATTTGATAGAATCATTGTGACTACAAGTGTGGATGAGCATCCTATGAGTGGTTCTCATTTTGCTCCTAGAAAGGCTCTTGAGAGACCTTTGCTATCTATAAGTGAATCATACTTTCAAGTGGATGTTGTTTCTCTTAGTAAGAGTATGATACCTATAAGTGAGAAGTTGCAATGTGGACACATGCAAGTAAAGGCTTAAAATTCCTAATGTGATTAATATTTGGAAACATAGTCAAATATTATCCCCTTACTTGAAGCTGAAATTTTTCCTAAATACTATATAAGAAATCCCCCCAAGTTCCACTCTCAAATATGGGGTTAAGATTTAGCCACTTAGTCAAATCTTTACTCCTTATTTGAAAGTGGGATAACTTGGGAGATTCCCAAATTATCTAGTATGGTATTCATCTGCATTGAGTCCATTAGACCAATGTAGTAAATTGTGGTAGTGCAAGAATATACAGAGGAATGTGAGATGGGTTTGGATACCCAAAATATTTAAAAGTGTGGCTAATGTGTTACATTGTAGGCCAAGAATTCTAGGTGAATATACTATGGTCCATTTCCAAGTGGGTGAAACCAAAATACATAATTATACATCCAATAGTATGCACCACTCTTGTATACATTTATGTGATGGGCCTAACATTGTAACTATATCTAGTTTGGATTATAACATTAACATATATAATAATCTAAATACAAAAGGTTTAAATGAGTATAAATCCGTGATTTTTTGTATAGAAGGATCTTTGGAAACTGAAAAGACCAATCTATTTGAGTGACAAACAAGGTGGGACACATGATCCCAATGACCTCATTCATTTAGCTATTAGCAAACAAGAAGGGATAGTCCATATTGATGTTATATTAGTGGGAAGGCTTGGACTTGTGGATATATAAAAGCCCAAGATTAAACTTTGATAATTAGATTACAATAAGGTTAACTTGCATATGTAGCATGAGGCTAGCTCCCACATCTTATGTCATTTTTGGTTTATCTTGGTTAGTTTGATAAGATACAATGCATATTACAAGAAGACCATATATTTGATTGATCAAAATGACCTATTCCTATTAGACAAAGGGGAATGTGTGTCTATTTGGTGTTCGTGCATTTGATGGTTCTTTGTTTTAGTGCTATACTAGATAGGTTTGAAGGATCATAGGGTTAGAATTGCTGCATGGAAGATTATTATGACTATTCCAGGTGATTTCTTTCCTTTCCAAGTTATTTTTCCTTAAGTAGAATGTGTTATGTGTATTTTAAGGATTTTTCTTTCTTGTGTCGAGGAGGAACGACAATCAAGACATGAAGTCCCTGGATTATGTTAGGTATGCATTGTTTTATAGGATAGTCCTAGTGACCCTATACTTCTAGCCTACTAGGAAGTTGGTACCAAGAATCCCTATCAGTAATGACGAATTTAGCGAAGCTTGCTAAATAAAAAAGAAAAATACTAAACATATTTAATGTATATATAATACAAAGGTATGTAAAGATGAGTTCTAACCCTTGTAGTAAGAAAAAATAAGGAAATAAAATTTCAAAGAGCTTATATTTATCACCTTGTGAAGACGTGGCCAATTCCTAGGGATGAGTCAAATTCCTTATCATCATGGCGGTGGAATTTTGCTGAAAAGGAAGTAAGGATGGTTGGAGAAAAAATAAAAGTGAGCTACAATAAAAAGAAAAATCATGTCGCTTCTTCGTGAGAGTTTGGTAAGTTCTTGGATATGGAGATTGGACTTGAGACGGATGCACTATTCTCCTTGGGGTCACAATACCCTAAACTCTTCCTTTTGCACATCCATGTACAAACAGATAAAGAAAAGAGACTGAGATAAATGAAAAAAATTATTAATGAGATAGGCTATAAGAGCATCTGCCTAGTAGGAGTTCTTGGTTCAATTGTCATAGGTTAGGTAGGCGGGTCAGATGACCACTTAGGATGACTTCTTTGATGGCTCTTTTAGTTGGTGTGCATTGGAGTAGTTGGTTAATAACTAGTTTTTTACTCCTTTGTTAGATTATGCTTAGCCTATCTCTCATGGAATTCATTGCTTGATTTTGTCAAGGGGGGGGGGGGGGGGGGGGGGGGATAGGTTGAGAGTTTTATTGTGTTATATGCTGTGTATTTTATTTGAAGTAGCTTAATGCTCTTTATGTTTTGTGTGTGCAAAATGAACTAAGTCGCCCTACCCCATGGTTCGCAATGAGAGTTGATTTTAAGAGAATATAAACTGCAAAAGTGGTCAGAGAGCTATAAAAGTCACAGTTTTTGCAAAGAATGTGTGGATCATAGATAAAGGACTTGAAGTTTTCCTAGGTGCATTTCAACATCAAGAATCCAACATAAGTGTCTCTTCCTCGATCGGAGTCCATTTGACCCCCTATTTATGAGCCACAAGGTTTGGAATTATAAAGTTGCTACTTGATCTAGAAGGGAAAAATAGTGCCTAGGAGGCCAAGATAGTATTCATTGATTCCACAAGCACGCTTGTGTTTTCATATTTCGATTCCAAGTCCATTTGGGCCTTTGATTCTAAGCAAACCAATTGCCATGTGAACACGAAGAGAGGAAGTGATTAATTTGTTAATGACTGTTTTAATGAAGCTTAGAAGCTCCAATCTTTGCAATGAAGAGCACACATCGATGACATCTGCCAAGATGCTTTCACTAATTCTAGGAGATAGCATATAATGAGAAGAGCATTCAAAGTCAAATTGATTCTTAAATGTTTTAGGGAATAAAGTAGAGATAGTGGGAGAGTTTTTGCCACTGTCTTGCACTGAAGGAGTATGGAGTTCACTAATTGTATGGACAACTGGCTTTCATCAACATACAGAGAGAAAACATTTATTAAAGTGTGAATTGTGCTACAAAGGGATTCCTGCAACATTCAAGGGATAATCTTGGTGGTGTGCTAGAGTTTGTGGAGAACATAGAAGTAGCACCAAAAACAAAGAACAATAGGCAATTATAACTGCACATCATCAATACTAAGGTTTAGGTTAACTCCAGCCCTTCAGAAGAGGCGTAGACATGAACTCCCAAGGGTTTAGATTAGGTTATTAGGAAAAAGCTAGGAATAATCTTTTGGAGTGAAAGCTTCTTCCTATCCGTGGCATAGCTTACATGATGCATATATTTTAGCAAGTTATAATACTGCTCTTACTAGTTTATTGAGATAACTTCTACCATCTTGAGTAGTTATATTGGCCTGCAAGAGCTTCCTAAGAAAGAGCCTTTACCCTCTGCTCATCTTCAATCCCAATCACCTTCATAGTGTAACTTAGCTCTCTAGTCCATGCATCTCACACCATCAGTCTCACCACAAGACAGCATCCAAAGAGCACATGGAGAACATCAAGCCATGGACATGTACTAAGAAATCCAATTTATCCATCTTGCGAAGGTATTACTAAAATTACTTGAGGTCCAATTACAATTTAATTATTGTGAGATATGAAGTTAATACTGCCTAAAAAATCCTTCATGTATATGTTGTACTAGAGCTTCAGAAAGCTCTTAGGCTTTATCTTGAGCATTATGAGATGGAAACCACTGAAATTGATTGCACTGTCAAGTTTTGATTGATGTTAGCTTAGTTGTGTGTTTGTCTTGAGTCAGAGTTAGCACTAACCTAAAAGCAAAATGTCGAGAGAGGAGTTCACTTATAGGCTCATTGCCTAGAGTATGTGTGATATGTATTGAGTTTCTCACAAGATCTGATAGGGTGTAAAGTCTAGTGGTTTCCTAGCATTTCCATCTTATGTTTCATAGGTATCAGCTCTTGACTTTCCATGCCTGGTTCATGAGACCCTACGTCTTCTAGCCATCAAGCATGCAACACCGTGATATCTTTGGTGAACGTGACATGATGGCCAGGGTGAAGGGTCAAGTGTGGATGCAAGTATGGATGCAAATGCACATATTCTTTCTGGGAAAGATTTATAGGATGTCGTGGATTACATTATACAATTTCTTAAGTTAAGATACATAGATGATACACTTGGAAAGAAACTTTGGGTTATATGTCAAAGGCTCATCGCTCCAACATCTATGTATCTAAATGCAAGAAACTGATGGGTAAAATAGGGATGGCTAGATTGCAAACCCTCATGAGAGAGGACACTTCTAGGAATGAGTATATACTTTGTGCACAAAAGGTTTAGCAAGTGATGTATTTGAGTATACAAATTATTGACCTTGGATATGTGACTTAATGTCACTTACCAATTTTGGAACAATTTTAGGGATCTATGCACAATGCTTGTTATGGCATATAGGTATCAACACCAACAGAATGGGAAAAATAGGAAGAGGAAAAACAAAGGAGGTGGGAAGAGGAAGAGATAAGGATAAAGATGTAGCTAGAGAATTATGAACTTATAGAAGAGGCACAAGATTTTGTCTAGGTTTCATTACTTGCCATCAAGGTTGGGAGGAGCCCTACTAAAAATGCTTCTAATGAGCCTAATGAGAATTCGAGCACTTATGAAATAAGTGCTTATGAAAAATGGACTAATTCTATGATTAGCCCTACTACTTACAGAGGATGCTTATACAGTGACTAGTGTTGCTTTAAGCTTTCATACCAATGATATCACTATTGATACTATTGATGCTTAGAGTCTCCACACAAATGATGTTTATCCACATACTCTTGATGTTGTGAGTACCCATGCAGAGGATTTCTTGAATGAGCCTAAAGCATATGAGATGGACCATGTCTATGTATATTTTTGAAGTGCTTATGAGAAAGTCTATGAGTTCATGTACTATTTGATGCATAAAAGTAAAAAGAGTTTATAGATACTATTAATGTGTTGACTAGCCAAACCGTGGATGCCTTGGGAGAAGAGCGTGTAGTGGAGGAGTCAGTCATTGCATATGTAGATTTTCTTAGTGCATATGAAAAGGCTTATACAACTCATGTTTTACTCCATACAAGGATGGAGAGGGAGATTGGTGACATGTTTGATGCACATGATTGGCAAGATACAATTGCAGTCTATGAGATAGTTCATGGGCTAAAGGCTATGTGATGCTCCACAAGTTGAAAATGTTTTGGATGCTTTGTTTGCCTTGACATGAAATCTAGAAATGCTTCAAGATTTAGCATGCTTTAATGTTTTCAATGATGGACAAAGTTTGTTGGATACTAATTATGCTCATATTATGTTGTATGTTGATTAAAAAGATCAACAAAAACAACTTCCAAAGTGATGGAATCACAAAGAGTAGAGATGTTGCTATATCTTTGTTGATGCATGCATTGATAGTATATTTATGGAGGTTCAAAAGCCTCGAGGATATGAGACCCATCCAAGTTCTTATGATCTTGGAGGTGGTTCTTGGTATGGTGCCAGAGTTATGTAGATGATTGTGATTTTGATCAATGATATAGATGGATGCTTGCTTTTGAGCATGATCAAAGTAGAGCTTGTTATTTGCATATTTAACTCACATGGATGCTTAGGTGGCACATCCAAGGGATGTGTAAGTTCGTAGGGATCAGATGTCATGTGGATTAGCATCCTTTATGTGAAACCTTCGAATGATTCATGTGATGGGGTAACTTCTAGGATGTTCATTCTTCTCAAACATTCTAGAAATTTAGGAGTTCGAGGATGTCCTTGGACTTTGTTTTGACTATGAGAGACTTAGTGTCAAATAAGAGCTTTCTCCAATCAAGTTAATAAAACCTTAGCTTGCAAGCTAAGGCTATTATATGCCATACAAGGCTAAAGACAATAAAGAGGCAAGAATTCATGTTGGTTTAACCTCTTAAAGGATTACACTCATATGTTTTGAAGCCGTAATGGTTGTGAGCAAATAGAAAATCTTTGTGAACACAAAGGAGGAGAAATTTAGGCATGGATAAAAAAGTGAAAAGGTGCATGCATGAAGGAAAGTATAGCTTCACAAAGGATTTCATGTTGGAGTACAGGATGGAGAGCACAGGAAGGATTGAGGGGAAAGGCATCTTTGAAAGCATCAAGAGGGGAAAATCACCAAATTAGAGCATCTCATGCATCATACAAAACAAGCCTTGGCCTTGACCATGAGATAGATAGTTTAATTTATGATGAACACAAGAGACCACCTCTTCTTGTCATTACAAATATCTTCGCTTGTTCATTAAACATGATACATAAGCCCTTCCTACCAACAGAGATTTCCATTGATGACTCTAGGGAAGATGATCGAGGACTACAATAAGAGTAGAGTAGCTTTCGATGCTAAGAGGAGAGGACTGGACCAAAAGAAATGTTGAGAGTGCGTGTGGGGAAGAGAGAGGCCTATAGTATCTCTCTTGGACCAATCCATAATACCACACAACTCTAACAAATCACCCATGTTGTTAGGGTGACAAAGATTCATAGGTTTGAATAAGTCAACATATATGTTATTGATCATCATCAAAGCTCCCTATGGACATGAACTTCATCACCATTAATAGCCATCCAACACAATTTTCTTAACTAATGTTATCCAGCTCTAGAAATTATCCTAAAATACTTTTTCATGAATTGAATAAGATAAATAAGATGGAGGTGTACTAGCCACATTTACAACTATCTGGTGCTCTTTGGATCCTATCCAATAAAGATGAGCACATAATGAAAACAAAGAACATTGACTATTTACTTATGTTGGTACTTTATCATATGTTTTTTAGCTTACATACCTATTTTCAAATGTTATCATTCTTCACATTCAAGGATAGAATAGATGCAAAGTTATCTTGATATGTGTTTGGGTGTCTTACCTCCACACACTCTAATGCATTGATCTTTAGTAAATGGCATTGATGCTCTAGGTTGGTCGTGGAGAGAGGTGGATTATCGATAACTTGCTTAAGTGGTGGAGGTGGTGGGACATGTGATGGTTACTTTGGGAAGCCACAAACTTCCTTTATGCCCTATTGTGAGGATGATTCCAGGATATGCTACGGAGATACACTTTTTTTAACACTATGGCTGGTTACTACTCCTTACTCTCATCCCAGTTTCAGAGAGGATGTCTCTAGTGCATGTTATGGAGACACCAATGTAGTGTCCCCTTCATGTCAATTGAGTGGATGCCTATCATCTCCTAAATTTTATATACCTATAGACACTTCCACTCATTTGACACTAAGGTTTGCGCAAGTGTCAAGTGGTAGTACTATGAGTCCTACCTAAATAGGTACCACCCCTGTAGGTATACCAAATATACATGTGTCTCCTAGTTATGCCAAAAAGTGTGGTCACAAGTAGGAAAGGATGCATCTCATAAGGATATGGGTACTTTATAGATTAAAAAACTAGTGAAGTATATATGAATGATGCGAGGGAAAGATATTGAGATAGCAAGCTCAATACATGTAAACATTGATGATGGACTGCTTGGCTAGATGGGTCCATGCATCTATAGTTAGCATGTGAGTGGTGGTTAGTATGATCTTTACATGGCTACTAACTTGTTAAACCTACCTAGAGCTAGCATAGTTACTAGTGCCAATTGATTAGTATAGTCATTTATGCACTGTTTAACTTAGTAGGCCACTTTTCTTTATGTTGTACATTATCTATATTTTGTGTACATTGTATTTTGTGTACATTATCTCTCTTCTTGTATTCTTGAGTGAGCTTCCTCTTGTATGTATGATATGTATTTAGTGTAGCAACTCAAGTAACCTCCCTTGTAACCACCACCACATGATTCGTGATATGGTATCAAAGGGGTGGCACTGAGAGAATAAGAAAGGATTCAAGCAAGGAAGCAATGGGTAAGAAGCTCTTCCATTCTTTGATTCTTTCTCTTGGATAGTGCTTCTAGAGGCACTGAAAGTAAGGTGAAGTAAAAATTTCACATTGCTATGAGTTTGGTATATGAGCAAAGTATTGTATATTCTACATATGAGCTTTTAAGGCCATTCTGCCTCTTATTTTGGCCATCTAAGGCTGTTTTAGGCACCATTATAGATCCACAAGGTTGTGGACAACAACTTTCAGGGTATACTATGATTATTGTTGTGTAAACTAAAACTGGGTGAACACATTGCAAATGTCAAAATTGTAAGTTTCTAAGGTGTTTTTTAGGAAGCAAACACAAGTTTTATTTGCAAAATATTACAGATTATATGTATTATTAAGTAATCAATGAGAAATATTGCTTGCTATATTGCTATGCACTTATTGTAAAAGGTTACAAAAGACTTGCTTGCTCTTCTGTATCAAGTTTGTAATACTGATAGAGAACAATGGAAACCCTATCATTAAGAAGCTAGACAAGAAAAATTATCCATCACGGAGTTTTATGTGATGAACTTTCTCATTAGAAAAGGCCTTTGCAAGTTTATTTTAGGTGGAGGAATGAAGTCAAAGTTGAAAAACCTTGTGATTATAAATGAATTAAAGATGTGAAAAGAATGGAGTGTAAAAGGACAAAAAGGTGACATATTAGCTATTTATTGTCATTGATAATACTATGTTGGGGCATATTAGAAATACAAAAACTTCATATGAAACTTGGGTAACTTTTGAGAGCATATTTTTAGTAAATACAAAGGTAGGAAATATTCAACTCAAGAGAAAGTTGAATACTTTGAAGAAAGGGAAAATGTCTTTCAATGAGTATGTTTAGAAGGTGAGAAGCCTTAAAATGCTTTCACAATGATTGATAGAATGCCTGATGATAATGATTTTGTTTTATCTACTCTGGGTGGCCTTAATATTAAAAAAGCCTAGAAATCATTTGCCACTTTTGTATATATACGAAAGCCATTCCTAGATTTTGATGAGTTGGTCTCTCCTCTCATGAACATTGAAGAGATCAACATGCAAGGTGAATGATCTGAATGAAGAGGTAAATAGGTTTAATATTTTTACTCAAGTTTAGGAAGGAGACATGATAGATTCTCTTCAAGAGGCCAAGGTATGGGACATGTTGGTGATAATACAATAGTTTTGTGAAATATAAGTTTCAGGAGGCCATGGAAACTTTAGAGGCACAAGAGCTCTAGAGGAAGAGATGGATGGAAAAAAATAGGTTCTCACAATTCTGGTAATTTTTTGTCATTATTGTGGAAAAACAGGTCATATTGCAGCTCATTACTATGCTAAGAAGGATGATATCTATAGTGATAAATTGCAACAATGAAACGATACATTATCTTCACGATAGAATGAAGATAAAAATGAGCATCTATTTATTATTAAGTATATAATGAATGTTGTTACAAGAAAGGGAACACATGATTATGTATGCTATGTCGATTCAGGTGCATCTAATTATATGATAAGTCACATTGAATGGTTTGAAGAGATGCAATATTTTAAAAATCCAAGTTATGTGCACATGGTCGTGATTCATGCCAACAAGTTTCACACATTGAAAAGGTTCCCTTGTCCTTGCATGATATCTAGATAAAGAATCTATCACATATATTACATGTACTACCAACCATAAAGAATTTAGTATCTGTTGGCAACCACATAATCACTTTAAGTGTTTGAATTCTTACTATGAATGCTACCATGTATGCTAAAGGCAAAGAAGTAGTTGTAAATATTGAAATATGGCATAAACATATTGGACATGCAAATGTGGAAAGGATGAAATTAATCCAATCCAAAGGATTGGTTACAATGTTGTCTACTTTGAGAGTTGCAAAATTTCATAAAGTATATTAAACATATAAGTTTGGTAAGAAAATAAGACAACTTTTTTCACATGAGAGAGATGTGAGAAGAAATATACTTAATGTTATGCATATAGATGTTTGGGGGCCTATACAAAATATATTTGTTGGTGGTAGTAAATACTTTGTCACATTCGTTGTGATGATTGTTTAAGAAAGTTGTGTATATATTTCATGAAGAAAAAGAGTGATGTATTTGAGCACTTCAAAATTTTCAAGGTTGCTATAGAAATAGAAACATGCTTAAAATGTAAGTTCTTGAGATCAAATAAAGGCAGAGAAAACCTCTCTAATGGTTTTATTGACGTTTTTAGGTCTCCTAGGATAAAGAAACAATTTACTTGCAAGTATACCCCACAACAAATTGGGGTTATAGAAAGAAAAAATATGCATATTTTAGAAGTTGCACGGGCATTGATGGCTAAAAAGAATATGCCAAAATATTTTGGTTTGAAGCAATTCATACTATTGTCTATATTATGAACAAAACTTGCATAGTTGCAATTCATAGGATAGCCCCTAAATAATGCTTTATAAGCAAGAAGCCCGATGTGTTGCACTTGAAACTATTTGATTGTATTCCATATGTTCATGTGTTAGATGAGCTACGAAAGATTTATGCATGAGTTATGTGAATAGGTTTTCAAGCACAACATACTAGATCACTAGAAGAATGTACCACCAAAGGCTAGCAAGGACTACATAATAGTATATATAAGAAGCTTTCAATACCCATATGAGTTGACCGGTTCTCAACTCGATGGATATTGGAGTTAATGCATGGGTACATGTCCCATATATTATCAAATATACAGAAGGAAATGAAGAAAGGTGCACAGAATTTTGAGTGGCTAGACCAATAGAACTAGAGGAGACCCAAAATGGAGACCATTGACTCTTCAAGGTGATAAAAATAGTAGCAAGAGGCGTTGAGGGTATGGTTGGAGATAAGACACCACCTTAGGAGTGGCATCCACATGAGCTACGTGGAGAAATTTACAAGTTCTCTATTAGTTAGGTTCACATTCTTATTTTATATGTTGCTTGTAGTAAAAACCTACTTTCAATGCTCCTTTATTTTTTCCACTGCACTACTCGATTACAAATTGTGATCCTATAGGATTGGAGATCTGATACACAAAAAGACATAGGCTTACTATACTTATCGATAAGTTATATATATGTAGTGGTTGGATAAGTCGGTAATGCCTCCATGTTTCCAGCTTTTAGTTCTTGTGATGTATCATATACTCTACATTGATGTTTTGTTATCTTGCATATGGCTTTCGACAATTCGTTGCACAGGGATGAGCTATTGGATGGTGAGGAGCTATATTAGCAATTGCTTGGATTCAGGGAGCACCCCTCTCTTTTTTTGCATTATGCTCCATACATGCTTTTTCCATTGATTGTATTTAACTTTCTTTAGACACATTTCTCCTTTGTTGTATATGGCTCAAATTTTGTGACCTTTATAGATAGCTTTTCCTATTATTGTACCTTCTTCCAATCATTCAATTTAGTACTATGGATGACATTCTATGATTGTATTTTTTTTATAAATTCAATCAATGGTCTCCTTCTTCTTGGCAAATCATGATGTACAATGTTTAGACAACAACTACATATTCCATTTGTAAATGAATTATTGGATAATGTTCAATCCATATGGCTAGAAGGAGTGTAGAGTTACATGCCCTACTATCCAACATTTTTTTCCTCTTTAATAACCATCACTATTTGTATTGAAAATTAAAATCTGTAGCCTTGTTAGTAGTGTAATTATGTGCATGTTTTACACGAATAATTATGTGGCATTTAACATTGATATTTGATCTATATATTGTTGTGCATGGAGTGTATAAAGTTCTCAAAATGTAAGACCGTATTTTATGAAGCACTTGAACATATAGATGAACACTCTTAATTCTAATGTAATTTGAATCTTAATTATAGTATTGAAATATTTGAGCATTTGTACTTCTAGTGTTTAATTATATTTTTCTTATTGCTAATATGTAAGTTGTAATTTCCTTTGTATAAGAAAAAAGGCATTGAAGAGAGAGACTTGGAAGCAACAACCACTCAATCCAATGGTTTTAGCAAGGGTAGTAGACTATAAATATTATCTTAGGCTATAGAACTTGTATTTTGCAATCCATGCAAATATTTAGTAGCTTTGGGTTTATATGTATTGTATGCAAGCCAAATTTTGGCTTCAAAAGACTAATATAAAATTATATATAATAGATTGTCATACAAGCAACAATATTATTTCATCATTTTTTCTTTTTCTTTGCATTATTCTTTAACATTTTCTTGTGTCAAGCTATGTTATTGCATGCAATCACTAATAATATGTTGATTCTATTTATATAAATAGTGCCCAACAAGTATGAAAAAAGTAAGGAAAAGAAAAAGAAACTAGAGAGTTGCATTAGCTTCCTAGTGTTTTTTTTTTGGCTAGAAAGCCCATTTAAAGTCATGTCAAAGAGCATATGGAAATTATAGGCAAAAGTACATACAAATAGACATTCATAGTACCATGCAAATTGCAAGTAAAGTACGTTTAAATTGGGGTTAAAAACCATGCTTATATGACATGATATAAACAAAATTTTGGATGTGAGTCTTTTGATACTTGATTAATTGGAAAATTAGATGCACCCATAATTTTTTTCCAATTCAAAACATGGGTCAATATAACCATCTATGTGCATATTACTTTGTAGTGTAAATAATTATTTTAGATTTAAAAAATGTGAGGATGTCTCTCAAATGCTTTATTTTATGTGGGATAGTAATTCATGGTGAAAACACATGTATTGCACTTTTCTTGAGACTTTATACTTAGGAACAACTTAAATCAAGTAATGAAGTGTAGTTTTATGTGAGAAAGAGAGAGAGAAAGATAAACACACACACACATAGTGTGTGTTTTGTATTTTACTTGTGAAAGTCTTATAGTTATTGTAGCCAATATAACATAATTCTACACCTCTTATACAAATACATCAAACTAGCTGTAGCACATTATCAAATACATTGGAAATGTCATATTTGTACTTTCTACTTCTTCACTTCTCTCAACTTATATAGTTGAATCAATAAATGCATTCAAAATCCAAGGATATAGTGCTGTAGTTAAATGAAGTTCCACTCCTAATTTCATATTGTTAATTGAAGGCTTTGGAACCCTTTAATAAGCACATACAATCCTTTGTACCCATAGTAAAGTGTGTTTGAGTTTCAATTCTTTGAGAGTTTTATTTCATAGTTCCTTGCTCCCCCAAATGGCCAAAGCTTGAAAAACAATTATGATTTATCAAAAAACATCAAATATTTTCATGCAATCAGCCAATAAAGGAGGGTGTAGAGCTCAAGCGTAAGTCCAATGGACTTGGGTGAGCTAGCTAGGTCAACTCCAATTGCATGTAGTGCTAGGGCATTGACTTCTTAGAGGTACTAGATTGACTCGAATAAGGACTTACACGTCTATAGTTGTTACGTTGCTCCCACTAATAAGTGACATTTCTCTCTCTTCCACTGCTTGTCAACCACCTTCTCTCTCGTATACTTAGATCTATATCTATACTTAGGTCTATGTCATAAAAATGTAGTATGAGTCCATTTGTTGTTGTACTTGTGTGTGGCCACTCATACTTAGGCTTGTGGACTAACACCATGGGGACTCTGAGTTCCATTCTTGTAGTGCATCTCTATTGCCTCTCAAAGCAAGTTCATTCCATTCTTGCAACGCTTGCTCCATCAAGTTGCAGTACCATGTTTGATCCCCTCACACCTTTGCATTTGCTACTTTGATTCTGTTGCTAATCCTTAGTCCCCATAGCTTGATATATACACCCTCTCGAAGAGATATCTACAACCTCTCCATGCATCAAAGCCCTCAAGTTATATCGAGGCTTGCTCATGTTATGTTGTCGACCTCTCCCACTAAAAAAGAATGCCTATCTACTAATTAAATTGCAGAAGGTGAGACATGCACATCTATTTACTATCTACAAGGCGAAGCTGATCAGGGGAACATCAGAGTAGAGTTTAGCCAAGGTTGGTTGAAATCGACAAGGCGGAAGGGAAATGGTTGGAATATGTTGGAGGCCGCAGGGTATCCGAGGAAACATTGGAACAGTGTTACTGGGAGCTAGGATGTGTGGCATGTCGGGACTAGTGGGGACGTTGAAAAGGTTGACGTAGTGAATGGAACACAAGCCACCTATCTCACAAGATCTTGGAAAACACAAAGCTGTGATTATCGAGAGATTGGAATTGCTGCTTACAGATTTTTGATTCATCAACAGAGGTAGAAGACGCACTCCTCTTTTGCCAGACAAAACATCATTCAAACCATACGATTAAGAAACTCTCGAATCTCTCTCATCACCACAAGGAATGAAAACCTCTCTGTCTCTCTTGTTCTTCCGTCCACCGTCGGCCATGTTCATGACCATTAGTCTCTCCCTGAGTGCCCTATGCACCCCAATAGTGCATCCTTCCTCTATTTACTCTGCCAAGGATGGAGCTACTTCATCACAAGGAACTTTAGACACCTATCCATATAGAAAAAAAAGAGAAATTTTCTAGATACTTATCAAAGTATCTAGAAAAAGTCTCATGTAGTAAAAGTGGAACACTTTACAAGTTAGTGATATAGTAATAAATTCCTATATAGGAATTTCAAAATTCTCTAGTTATCTATGTAGTGAAATTTTACTATAAAAACAGACTAGTTAGAATTAATCATATAGTATTTTTTATATATACAAAAACTAGTTGCAATCATGTAGATAGTTTTAAGAATTACTAATATGGTAAAAAATATAAATCAAAATAATAAAAAGAATTAAAAGATATTATCTTCATTAATAAAGAGGTCAACTCAAGATACATATATCATCAATACTCAAAGGTTTATTGTGATTTTTTGTAACATGAATTTTCTCTCTATAGAGTAACCAATCCACGAGAGCTTTTCTCATGGCTGGCAATATTTGCTCATTGCATCCTCCTAAAAAAGTAGGATCTCTCTTAATAACACCATATGTAGATTTTAACGATGCATATAGCTCATCAATGGATTGGATGTCTAAATATTTGAGGAGAATGGTTTCTTGGTCTTCCTCTTCAAATGCATTAACAACCTGCATTTTAGAAATACAACATAGATTAGAGTGCTACTACATCATAATTTAATTAGCTACTCTATTGTCGTAATATTTAATAACATTGAGTTACCGATGAAGTTCTTGATGGCAATTCTATATTAGAAGGATCCACACTTTTTGATGGCTCAACATGGTCGAGAGTCTATAGTATAGACAAGAAAATAAAGTTAACAAAATTCAATTATGCCACATTTAGTTTTAAAAAAATGCAAAGAAGTATCTTAGATAATTTCTTATTTTTGCCCTTACTCTCCTTTTGTTATTGCTTGCTTTGCTGCATTTCTTGCTCAACTTATCACAATAAGTTTGTAATTAAATATAATTTATTAAATGCATGTATAAAAATAAAATATCAAGAGATAGCTAAGCATACCTTTCGTACACGAAGACTTTTCCGTGCTACTTCAACCTCCTCAGGATCTTGGATCATATCTTGTGAAAGAGAGTGTTCACTACCGCATGAACCCTATAATACAAGAAAAGTAAAACTTAAAATGGAATATCTT
The DNA here is from genome assembly GCF_053477565.2 of Lygodium microphyllum. Classification (NCBI taxonomy): domain Eukaryota; kingdom Viridiplantae; phylum Streptophyta; class Polypodiopsida; order Schizaeales; family Lygodiaceae; genus Lygodium; species Lygodium microphyllum. The sequence goes on from NC_141159.1 coordinate 21,473,220, forward strand.
TAAATTTAAAAGTATACAAAAATTAAGAATATATGTATATGTTCCTCATACAAATGGAATTCCTTGTAGTAGCTCCATAAAACTATGATTTGAGTTTAAATAGTCCTGAAATATAGGTTAAGTGTTAGAGACAATCAAATGAAAAAAGACTACAAACCAAGATTTACTAACCATTTCATTATTTTTTTGACATTTTTCGGAAGCAGAAATTGAAACAAGAGGTGGACCATCATTGTGAGATTCCAACTAGTACAAGCAAGAAAATTGAAGTCAATATCAAAAACTAAAGACTCTAAATATTAAAATATTTAAATGAGTGAATGATGTACATACATGTGTTGCACTATTCTCAGAAAAGATGCATTATTCTTTCACCATAAGTTGTGGATAATACACCTCCTCACTTGTATCCTAAAATTTTAGAGAAAATATAATGAAAGGTAAATATATCTAAGAAACCTAAAGTGAAATGATTATAATAATGATAAAGATAATAAAAATTATACAATAGAAAAAATAAAACTTGAGATGAAAATTGCAAATCTTACCGGTTTTTGTTGCATATCTACTTGCTCGAAGCTATGATTCTTCTATTAAAAAAACATAGTTGTGCCAATCTGTACCAATTTCTTGTGTATATAATCTATGGGGTGAGAAAATTTTGATAAATAAGTATGCTTACCAAAGATATATCCACCAAAGATGATCTTTTCCTCGAGTTTCTTTCTGAGATTTTGAGCAACAGAAAGATAGCACAGATATACATCCTCCTTTTTCCAAAGGTAAGTAGCACCAGGAAACTCAAGGGGTAAAATTTGATCATAGTTTTGATCTATGATCTCTAAAATTCTATGTTTGTCATCTTTATTATTATGAAACCGCAAATCATTGCCAATCTCATGGCTCTTGACCCAATTATACACTTTTCTGTGATTAGCACAATACCTAACATTTTGTGTATCTCGATAGTATTTTAGTAAAAATGGTTTTCCAAACTCATATTGGTCATCTCGACTAATCCTTTTAGGTGGTTTGAAAATCTGGTCATATGTAGGAGTCTTCATTAGAGATACATCCCCTATTTGTATACTCTTGATTTTCTTTTGAGGTGGCAACTGGACTCTTTTACTTTGTATTGAAACTAGTTTTGCTCATGCTCATTGTTTGTTCGAAACTATCATTCTTTGATTTTAGTTCCTCAATTGTTTTTTGCAAAGTGATGATAGTTTGTATCATTGAATCTAGAGTTTGTTGACTTGGGGAGGCCATAAGACAAGCTAAAATTAAATCAAGAAACTATGTTAATATTCAACCAATAAAGAATCAATCGATCATATAAAAAGGATACAATATACAACTATACAAACCATGAGACAAGCTAAAATCAAATTTACAACTTTATATGCTAGTATTCCTCAAACAAGTGATTATATCCATACATTAATCTTCTTCAAGCAAGAAATTTTCTCATTTTTTAATAATCACACATGCACACATACACACAAAGGTCCAACTACCTATACATGAGACACAACATGAGCTATATCCACGAGATACCATCCTAATATACAAACACCCATAGATAAAGCGTTATGATATACACAATGGGATGGCGATCAGATAATGATATCCATTATGACCAATGCTACTAGCACCCATTTCAATCTCCAAGAATGCAACACACACACACACACACAATTGGAACATTTATAGACTCTCCACTTGATAATGTTACTCTCCTTCTCTTTGTAACTTCAAAGTTTGACATTACCATGCAACACAAATTCCAATCCCTCCAAATATCTTCATCAATATCAATTCTCCATGTACTTCTATTATGATCACACTTCAACCATGACAATTTGCATATTTTTTTCTCATAATTTACCTCTCTTATCATTGCATGAATGTACTCCCCATCCATATCATCATGTTTTCTTGCCAACACAATATCATATTTTCCCAACCAAGGAGGTATACAACCAACTGCCCCTATTTGTAATAATCTTGTTCTTTGAATTAGATCTTTTACCTCATATGCAATAAGTCTATTATGTAAAGGTAAAGGAACAAACTTATGCAATAAAGAACTCAATGGTATTATGCAATCCCATGTAAATGGAAGTCGTTGAGTTTGTAGTACACTCATTCCCATGATTGAATCTATAAGTAAGCATTCTTCATTTTCTTTTACAGTTATGCATTGCTTGTAATATTCTCCACTAAAAAATGTGTAATACTCCACATCCCATTGAATGCTAAAAAATTTAGTGAGTCTTGCTTTCCAATGACCTATACTTTCTAACGTACTACAAAAAGTGTCAGTTTTTACCACGACGTCATCTGTGATCTTGTATATTTCTCCATTATAAAGAATTCTTCTATATGTGGTAACTAGATGTTCTACTAGTGTATTCTCTTGAAGACCAAGAAATTGTGCAATATATTTTTGTTCTTCGGATAAAAGGGGCCTACGTTCTCTTCTCTTTTTTGTGATTAAAATGCATTTTTCACTCATCATTATGTTACAGGGATATTGGGAATCATCTCTTTCAAAAAGTTTCCACATCTCCTTTGTCTTCTCAATTGAAGAAACCTCCACAATGCCATTCTCATGAAATGAATAACAACACGGTGTCTGGTAATCAGTGAAAGCATAACCATCAGGTAAAACAAGACAGGCATGTACTTGGATAAGCATTCTTTCATGTGGAAAAAGCCCATCTACTTCCATTTCTAATAACTTAAATATTGAAGTGAAGAATGTCCTCTTATAATAATTTACATAAGATATTTCGTTAAAGCGATTATTAGTCTTTACCGCTATATACAATGCTACCATTTGCTCAAAGTCACAACACCAATATACATCATGCCATCCATGTCTCAATATGTCATCTAGTATTTCTCCATTTCCCGCAGCGTGTTCTAAGGGAGAAGAAGTAGCACCAAAGGCTTCTTCCTTTCGAACTCTCCAAGCAGAAAACAAAGTACGTACAACACCTAAACATTCTTTTGACCAACCAATACATCGACTATAACTATAGAAGGCATGTGCAATATCTATGAGCAACAAACCTAGGTCAAAAATTGACTTTGGTATCTCATCAACTATACCTAAAATATATGGTAAGCACCATTGGATGAACTTTTGGTTTTCTTCGGCCTTAAAGCTTTCATAGTACTTACTTGGATTACGAGACCACCGTCCATGACAAATAGAGGGTGGAGAGAGCTTATAAGCCTTTTCACAACAAAAATCTATCATCTTTTTCTTTTCATTGGACATGGCTCTCATGAGTACTCGTATGTATTTTTGAAATATATTTAGAGATAACACATGCATCGCATCATATACCAAGTCTATTGATAAGTTAAAACCATACAAATCATATAGTTTCCATAGAATAGACTCTCCAGCTAATCCTGCAAGCTTTAGTTTTCCATCCTTTTCAGCTTGTGTGGATGCCCTCTTTGAACTTGATAAGGCATCAATCATTTCACCTATGGACCGTTGGGTTGGAGGATATCTTGCTTGATATTGACTACCATCGTAAAGGTAACGTCCTTGGAATGAGGGATTACTAGTATCAAGAGTAGCTTGGGCTTTGTCTCTACGACAAAAGAATCGCCCACCATCTTTGAAGGATCCTATTTTGCATTGTGCAGGATGATCCCATGTAACCATCATTAGCATTGATCTAACAACACAAAAGTTTGATTGCCCCATTGGATTTTCAAAAATCTTTTCTACAGGGTAGTTGTATGACACTTGCATACCATTTATGTAAAGGTCTTGTAGCTCACTAAGAAGTGGTCTTAAAAAAGTTTGAAATACATTGGGAGTATTACAAATAAATTTAGAGCAACTAAAAGGTATGAATAAAACATGAATAATCCCTAATATGGAACCCTTCCCACCATTAAGGACCTTAATTTCAACCACACCACAGTCTTTTTGAGTGGTACGAGAGGCTTGGAAGCCATCCCAATGTAAAAGAAGTGCCAAGTTTCGAGGATCACCTCTACACTTTTTCTTTTTACATTTGTTGAGATGTCGGCATTTTTTACAAACAAAATTATAATCTTGCATCTCTTGGTCAAAACCTTGTTCTAGAACTATTGAAAAATAAGACCTTGGAAAAGTTGTATATACTTTCCCACATGTAGGGTTGTTGCATACAACAACCATCTCATACTCAGCATCAGGATTCCAAAAATCTTGATACTCACGACACTTTGTTCCATCCCAAAACTCGTTTATGAATTCTGGTTGCATATGGATATCTTTCCCTAACCATCTTGTTTTATGACGCCACATGCTTAGGAAATCATGACAAAGTGTCCTGGATCGCACTAAAAGCTCTAATTGTTTCTTTAGAGGCAAATAATCAATAGCTAACATTTCTCTCCTTGGTTTATTGCATTTTTGACACTTTTCACAACATTCAATACAATCACGCTTTAGTATTCTTTTTCGCATACTTTGTTTGCAAGAACACAATACTACATCTTTGGTATAAGAATATTCTTTACTAGGTGTAAGAAGTTCAATTTTATGATCATTGTTTTTACTTCCCATGCAAAACCTATAGCGGTCAGGTTGGACCATGCCAAGACCATGATACATAGAGTCAAGTTGCTCCCAAGATGTCGGGACTCTTACTCCATCAAGATTTCCATCCCATGTATCAGGTAGTTGCAATAATAGCTTACTTAAACTTGGCTTGCACTCTTCAACTCTTTGAGCCCTAGCCCTTGGATTGCCCATGTCTCCAAATAATAATTGGAGCATCTTCTCTTGTGCACTAATTGATATTCGATTCTCATCCCAAAGAGCTTGAAGCTCAATTATTTTTTGTATAGTTTGTTGATATAATGATGGCCCAATAATAGATATGTGATTGTCTATAGAAGGATCTATTTGAGGAGACTCAGCATGGTTAATTGAGTTGTTGTCATGACTGAAGGGGGGACTTATAGAAGTATTGATAGTTTGATCATTGCCTTGTTCATGTTGCCTTTCATTAGAAGGAGTAAGACCAATTTGCATACTTAGTGCATCATATTTGGCCTTCAACTCCTTGTGCCTAAGAAAAGTTTGTGGACCAACACTCCTCCCACCATTACAATATGCAAGGCAATCACACCACCTACGTCGTCTATTTAAATCATCTATGTTAGTTTCACAATGCATTGGAGATGATTCTTCGTGCCTTCGGTCCTCAAGATGATCTCCTTGCACATTTGAGTCCCTTGGTTCACTAGGATGTGATCTTTCTAGAGAAGAATGCGTAATCCCAAGCATGTCATTCTTAGCGTGTCTAAAATAAGTACTACAATTCACTAATTGCCAACCTTGAGTACTATGTGCACACTTATAGTTACATGTACATTTTCTTAATATTCTTGTAGAAGAAGACATCCCTTACTTGAGTATCTTCAATCTTCAATCCAAGGTTGATGAAATTATGAGCTCCACAATTAAAACTCCAAGACTACAAAAAAACCGACCCATAACATAGTTTACGTTAATAACATATTTTAGTTGCGTAGTTAATATCATAGTCTATACTAGTTTAGCATGAGAGCTACATTTAAAACCATACTTTGTAGTGTCTATTAGTGTCTTGGAAATAAACACACAATTTCAGAATTAGGATGAGAAACCCTAAGTCGCGAAATAAAGGTGTTGGGAGAACTCTTAGAGTTTTCCTTGCACCCTTGAAATTCATAAGGATTGGCAGCATTTGTGGAATGTTAACAATGCTAGAGGTGCAAATGAGAGGCATACTAGAGAGAATCCCAATATTAACTACGAAGATCCAAAGGTCCAAGGACCCTTGCATCCTAGTGCAACCAATGCTATGTTCCAAACTGTGAGCTAAATGGACATTGGTTTAGAGTAGATGGGGGAAGTGGAGTGGTATTGTGTGGAGGCTATCTCAATTATTGGAAGCTTAGCTGATAGGAAACCTTGCAAGTCATGTTAGCCCTATAGATCTTCTCACAAAGGCTTTACCTTTTGAGTGCTTTGCACTCCCAAGAACTTTTCATAGTCTTTATCTTATGATATGTTGGCCCATGGGTACGATTTTAGTGGAAGGACTGAGATCACTACTACATGCATAGTACTCTACTGCATGCTATGGCTCCCAACCTTAGTGCTTTACTGCATGGCTCCGATAGAGTACTCTACTGCATGCTATGGCTCCCAACCTTAGTGCTTTACGCTCATAATTACTACAGTGCCAAGCTGCCACATCACACTGATTAACACGATCTATTAAGTACAATAGTAGCATATCGCAATCTAGAATAGGCATGTTATGCCCCCAGAGTAATGAGCTATGGCTCCCAGCCTTAATGTTGTATGACTGTGTGTGCTAAATTTTGCGCCAACCAATCCCTCCTCCTCTCTGCAAGACATGTAGCGATCGATCTCCATCTACCAGCAGCAAGCTGACTTGAAAAGCAGGCACGCTCCAACCTCCTCCTCTCTGCGAGACATGCAACGATCAATGTATGGCTTCGTTGGCTCCAACCATGGTAATTCTCACATGATGAATTACAACAACATCGGTAAACAATCATTTCTCTCTCTCAATTTCAAGGATTACATCATGTCCTATCACAATAGACATGAGATCATGTAGCTCAATGGAATAAGAATGGATAAAACTGGAGCAACATATCCTGGAGTTCCTTTTACCTTTGCAGAGCTTACATGCTTGGCAATCCCAAAATCTGCTAGTTTGGCCACCATCTCATGATCTAAAAGTATGTTGCTCTGCTTCACATCACGTTGGACAATTTGTTTCCTGAGGCCATGATGCAAGTAGGCAAGCCCATTAGCCACACCCAATGCTATTTGCAACCTCAAGGGTAGAGTGGGCTCCTGACAATGGAGCATACTTCATGATCAGGAGATCGAACCTTGATGCCTGTATAATGTGCCTGTTATAGGCAGATACTGCTGGAGAAAGCAATGGTGAGACCTCCTTCACCTTCCATTTTAAGCAATGGTAAAAGACATATTAAATAGGAGATCTATCAGGACTGCTTAATGTACCTGTTATAGGCAGATACTGCTGGAGAAAGCAATGGTAAGACCTCCTTCACCTTCCATTTTGAGCAATGGTAAAAGGCATATCTCAGGAGAAAAAGGCAAACGGCAAGCCCAAATATAGAGCCCAAAACAATAAGTACTTTATACCCCACCTTGAGCTTTGATTTATTTTGTGATTGAGACTGAGAGTTGGACCTGAGAGTGAGTTCATGGAGAGATCCAAACTCTCCAAGCCTTGCAAGCTTGAGACAGCTTCTGGTATGCTTCATGTTAATGAATTTTGAGAAAGGTTGAGGCTTATTAAATTCACACAATTCCCAATACTTGCTGGCATTGTCCCAGATATATTATTTGCAGATAGGTCTATGCTTTGCACATGAATTAATTGTCCTATCCATGGTGGTATGATGCCATTAAGCAGGTTGCAGGGCATGGAGAAACTAAAAGTCATTGTTGGCAAGCTTGCGACCGTGTCAGGATTAGTCCCATTAATGCAATTATTACCAAGATTGAGATTCTGCATTGCAGTCAGATTTGAAAAGGCCAATGGAATGCCTCATGCTAGCATGTTGTTCTGTATAGAGAGCTCAGTTAGATGCTGAAGGCTACCTAGGCACATATGCACTCTAAGGGTGGAGAAAAGTGATGGCCAACATCAAGAACAGATGTAGGCTCTACAGAGTCGTCAGGCAAATGATGAGCAGCAAAAGAAGTGGTTACCACTTGCATGCCGACAATCCATCTTAGGATGCTATGCCCAGACAGAACTTGGCCATGGATCAAATGTACAAGGGTTGGAAACTACAGCAACATTTGATCCTTCAATGGATGAGTTTGTCATACATAGTCCTACTCTTAACATCTACAAAAGCATTTATGTTTTATTTTATCAGCAGAGGCACTGGCCGTCTACATATGCAACTTAGAATATCGTCTTCTTTATTTAATTGTTTTGGGCAGTGGTGGCCAGGAGGCTTGAGAAAGGTATCAACACATGCAATCATTTATGCACATCTGCTGACAGATGGCCATAACTATGGCATACACAATGCAGGTAAGGTAATTACTATGTTGTGTCATGCGTGACTTACTCATATCTTGCAGGTTGGCAACAGTAACAAAAGAGAGGAAGTATGTACCATCTGGTGTACCACGGCAACTAGGTTATGGGGCAATGGTATTTGTGAGTTTGTTCATCCTCTTACAGGCATCGGATTATCTTTCAAGGGCTGTCACTATAGCAGTCAGATATAGTGCAGTGAGACGGCATTTTGGATCTCAAAAAGGGCAGCCTGAAGTACAGGTAATATTAAATGCAGACTCATGGTTTGAGTGGTCCTTTCTTAATCTCCAAGTTGTTGAGTCCATGCGAAACACCTGATCCATACATAATTAATTGGGAGAGATTTTTGTTGCTTTCAACAAGTGATTAACTACATGACACAACATAGTAGGCTATTCCCACTTCTTGCAACTGTCTATGCATACTGCTTTTTGGGGGACTAGTTATCATGGCTCTACTCAAATGTAATGGCTCGACTAGATAGCAATGATTTTTCAACATTATTTGAAGTGCACGCTTGTACAGTTGGACTGAAATCAATTACCACATTTGCAGAGCTGCTGTAAGTTGCCAGCTATTTGCCAGCTTCTGAATGCTTATATTATGAATGGAAAAGAGTTCTTTTTCCCATGTTAGGAAATGCCAAAACCTTCTACTAGCTAAGTTGACTCTAGGATGACAATGAATTGGGATGAAGGATGACAATGAATTGGATATCTAACCAATGAACAGGTTATTCTAACAAGAGAACAGCTCCGGGAGTTGTATTGTCATGTAAGCAGCATATTGAGCAGTGTGCTTCAGTGTCATAATACGTCTTTGACACTATCATCAATTGTGTGCCTCAGTATGGTTATGTGCCTCAGTACAATTTTCTAGAATGTAATGTTTGTCAATCAATCGCATCTCCAACATTTTCAATGACCCGTGGTGAATCACACAACCCTTGGCTAGCAATAGAAATGGACAAACCAACTCTCACAGTTTTCAGACTACTGCAGGTGCCATTAGTCTTTTGTAGAGATACTCACCGTCTTCAGATTACTATAGGTGGCATTAGTCTTCTACAGAGATACTCTGTTGAGGCTCTGGTTGCTGTGGTGGCAATGTAGCATCCACATCACTGCAATGGATGAATCACACAACCCTTGGCTAGCAATAGAAATGGACAAACCAGCTCTCACAATTTTCAGATTACTGTAGGTGCCATTAGTCTTCTGCAGAGATACTCACCATCTTCAGATTACTACAGGTGGCATTAGTCTTCTACAGAGATACTCTGCAGAGATACTCATCGTCTTCAGATTACTACAGGTGGCAATGTAGCATCCACATCACTGCAATGGATGAATCACACAACCCTTGGCTAGCAATAGAAATGGACAAACCAGCTCTCACAGTTTTCAGATTACTGCAGGTGCCATTAGTCTTGTGCAGAGATACTCACTATCTTCAGATTACTATAGGTGGCATTAGTCTTCTACAGAGATACTCTGTTGAGGCTTTGATTGCTGTGGTGGCAATGTAGCATCCACATCACTACAATGGATGAATCACACAACCCTTGGCTAGCAATAGAAATGGACAAACTAGCTCTCACAGTTTTTAGATTACTGCAGGTGCCATTAGTCTTCTGTGGAGATACTCACCGTCTTCAGATTACTACAGGTGGCATTAGTCTTCTACAGAGGTGCCATTAGTCTTCTGCAGAGATACTCACCGTCTTTAGATTACTACATGTGGCATTAGTCTTCTACAAAGACACTTTGTTGAGGCTCTGGTTGCTATGCTGGCAATGTAGCATCCACATCATTGCAATGGATGAATCACACAACCCTTAGCTAGCAATAGAAATGGACAAACTAGCTCTCACAGTTTTCAGATTACTGCAGGTGCCATTAGTCTTCTGCAGAGATACTCATCGTCTTTAGATTACTACAGGTGGCATTAGTCTTCTACAGAGATACTCTGTTGAGGCTCTGGTTGCTGTGTTGGCAATGTAGTATCCACATCACTGCAATGGATGTGTTGATTAGAGTCCGAAGCATTAGAATGCTCATGTCAGGATCTACTCCCCTTGGCAAAGATCTTGAAGATGCATTCAAGGCGAGAGTCTCCCATGCAATCATTGGGCAGGTCTGTACTTAACATTAACAATTTTGATCTCTTTCCCTGCTGTCTGTGAAGAAACATATTCTTCATACATGCCTTGCCCAGCTTGTAGGGTGTGAATGGGGCTAAGGTAATCATATTGATGCGCAAAAGAGGGGTATCTATATAAGACTCTACCAGCTACCTTGCTTGTCAGTGCTGATATTTCTCTTGAATGTTCAAGAGCCTAGATTCATGTGAGAATTCATGTGAAGATATTGTTGGTAGACATAGTTGGAGCTTTCCTTGCACAGCTTATCTATATATATCATTCATACATTGATAAGCTGTTCCAAGCAAGTCTGCTCAAAGTTTACAACCCTCAAGTCAGCTTATCTATATATATCATTTATACATTGATAAGCTTATCTATATATATATCATTCATACATTGATAAGCTGCTCCAAGCAAGTCTGCTCAGAGATACAACTTGAGACATCAAGTCTGCTAAGAGTTTACAACCCTCAAGTTAAAGGAGTGATGACACAGCAATAGAGGGGTGATTACATTGTGCAAGGCTATGGGATGACTGAGGCAATGCCTGTGCTAGCCAATCCCAAGACTAGGACTATCTCTCTCCCTCAGAAAAAACCTGGAGAAATCTGCATCAAATGTTGTAGTGTAAATGGTGGACTCAGGTACATTGTCCAGGTAACTTTCTTTTAATCCTAGATGACTTATATGGGCAAGTTGAGACTCATGATTAGATGCTTGTGCTGTGAAGGATAACAATAAATACTTATTTTGATACATTTTCTATAATGTACATTACTTATGTGTTAGTAGATGCACCATAGCCTTCAATTTCTGAGATTGTAAGTTTCTCAATACCCGGCTATGCTTATGAGGACATGACATTCTTACAACCATACTATATTTTAAAAACAGTTAAATAGGAATCTTGAAGTTTCTTGTAAAATAGTACTTGAGCTATTAGTGACGGATTGAATTTATAATGTCTTGACTCTCGTGCCTAATCACACTGTGCGAAATTATAGCTGCAGTACCAATGAGATTACAGCACAACAGAAACATTAGTATAACTTCTTAGGATCAACTAGTTATTATGACTATCATGATAGAGAAGATTATCATGAGCTGCACCACTATTACAGTGAGAGATATACGTCTTTCATACCTTGGATCAGACTTAAGCTTGGAGGCTGCAGATTACCAAGTCTTGGAGGCTGCAGATTACCAAGTCTTGGAGGCTGCAGATTACCAAGTGATGATCGATGATGGAGATGTGGAGATGATGGATAGTACAAAAGTAGAGTATTGCTTCTTTTGCTTGCCCTGCGCCTTGCGCTAGCTGAAAGTGCAAAGTACAAATTCGTTTTGTGAAAAGAACAAAAAGAAGATGAATTTGTACGTTGGAGAAACAGGCAGAAACCCCAAAATGTAAAGGAGGGAAACTAATTCGTTTTTTTGCTAACGGGAGGGAAACTAATTCGTTTTTTTGCTAACAGGAGGATGAGATATTTCTTATTTCTTTTTCTAAATCTTCATTTTATGGTAGGATTAGATTTCTCTCTTTTTCGCAAAATCTTCATTCTATGATTTTATAAATTTTTATTGTTATGGCATACTATATTTTAAATATATTTAAAGAAGAATCTTGAAATTTTTTGCAAAATAGTACCCGAGCTATCAAGGAGTGGTGATGGTGACCGATTAAAGTTTTAATGTCGACTCCCGTGCCTAATCACACTGTGCCTAATCACGTGACCGATTAAAAGTAAGGAGGGAGACTATAATGTTTTTTTGCATAGGCTCGCAAGTGGTTGGCATCTTGGAGCATAAGCTCGCAAGTGGTTGGCATGCTAGCAGACTGGCTCTTATGCTTCAGGCTCCACAGTCAACAAAAATTTATAAGCTCCATCATGTAAATGAAGCTTGGAATATTTAAAATATGAGAAACATTTATTGATTTAGCAAAGTTTTCTCTTATATTCAAAGGGAGTTTCTATAATTTAGATTTATGGTAGGATTAGATTTTTATCTTCATTTTATGGTAGGATTAGATTTTTCTTTTTTTCACAAAGTCTTTATTCTATGATTTTATAATTGCTTATTGTTGAGAGCTATCCACATGTGTATGTATATTTAAAGGCACATGCTCTTACTCAAAGTGTACCTGAGAGAGAGAGAGAGAGAGAGAGAGAGAGAGAGAGAGAGAGAGAGAGAGAGAGAGAGAGAGAGAGATGCATGATTGCCTTTTACAAGCAATCATGTATCTCTCTTTACAAATATTTATTTTGAGTTGTGCAGGTAAACTCCTCGGTAGACACACAGTGTGTTTGGGGTTCAACTCCCTTTGAGTTTATCCTCCTAATCACCTTTTGTAGGTTTCATATGTGTAACCACAAAGATATGGTTACAAAGATATGTGCAGCCACAAAGGTATGACTTTTGTAAACAATGAGGTCACTACATCTAAGAAGAGGTTTTCTCTAAAAATTTTCCAAAGCATTTCAAAGCTTCATCACGATTTCTATCTGTCAACCTAAACAGTAGCAAATCAAGCCAGTCCAAGAGACTATGTTCAATACTAGAAGAAACTTCTTATAATTTTAGCCTTTCTGTCTTTCATCCAAATGCAAGGATTATCTCGAATCATAGCAATGGTGTGCATGTGTAAAGGCTTGGTTGTGCAGGTATTTGATGAGATCATCCTGGATGACTTTTTGCACCATGTACACTGAGAGTACTCTTTTCTAGGATTTCTCTTTTAATCAACATCCTTTATTTTTCACATCTTCTTTCTTCTTTCTTCTATGCTCATCTTGCCCACCTTTCTTGTGCTAAGACTATGTTTAGTGTTGTACCTCTACTTTTACATGCTTGAACTTTGTATCTTCAATTATCATTAGAAGTGTAGGTCCAAAGTCCAAGGTAAGGAGTTTGGGCCTCCTCGGTAGACACACACATTGTGTTTGGGGTTCAACTCCCTTTGAGTTTATCCTCCTAATCACCTTTTGTAGGTTTGATATGTGCAACCACAAAAAAATGATTACAAAGATATGTGTAGCCACAAAGGTATGACTTTTGTAGACAATGATGTCACTACATCTGGGAAGAGGTTTTCTCTAAAATTTTCCCAAAGCATTTCAAAGCTTCATCATGATTTCTATCTATCAACCTAAACACTAGCAAATCAAGCCAGTCGAAGAGATTTATTCAGTACTAGAAGTGACTCCTCATAATTTCAGACTTTTTATCCTTTTTTAGCAATGGCCAAACAGATCCATCAACATCCAAATGTTGCTTAAGAGGGGACTTGCCATCATAATGTGGAAAAATGAAAGGAGTTGAATTTTTACATAATCTCTACATTTTAAAATCTTGCTTTCAAAATGGTTTTATAAGTTTGCAAATATGATTTCAAGGCCACCAATGCTTTCAAGGCTACCGATCTATGAGAGTTTGGTGTGGGCACGCTTCATGTTGGCATATCAATGGTACTTCTTGTTAAGGACTATGCATTGGAAAAAGCTCATCTATTCCTTCTCTTACATTTATTGAGGTGTTTTTAGTGCATTCTGAGGGGAGATGCAAGTGTACATAAGTGGGACGTGTGATACATCATTCTTATTGTGGTAAGTACACTATTAGTAACTTTAAACGGTTTCTCTTTGCAAAATTGATCATACGTACAAATAATATCTCCTAGAAATTATGCTTATCGTTGTAGACTTTTGAGTAGGAAGAAAGTTGCTAAAGGAAGAAGGCATGATCCTGGCAAGCAAGGATTACCTCGAATCGTAGCAATGGTGTGCATGTATAAAGGAGCCTTGAGATAGCAATTGTATGACTTTATGAGATAGGACCCAACAATTGTTGCAGCTAGCTTATATCAAGCCATGGGGAGAATCACCAAAAACTATTGCAACTACCTTATTTCAAGTCATGGAGATACTGTGAGAGCCACTTAAGCTTGATGACTAGGAAATGGGACTAGGACTATCTTATTCAATGGCATGTTTCTCATATGACATGTACATAAACAATGTCTCAATAGCAATCATTGATATTGATCCTTAGTTGGATCTCCTTCTCATCTTTTTGCACCATGAAAATCTAAAAAATGTATTTAACCATAGTGCAAGGCAACAACTTCATTGAGCATGCTTTCTCCCTTTGTACGCCTCTCTTCAAGCTTCTCCTTTCTCACAGAAAGCTTGGTACTGAGGTACTTAATGAGCTCATCCTGGATGACGTTTTGTATAATGTATACTGAGAGTGTGTTCTTTTCTTTGATTTCTCTTTTAATCAACATTCTTTATTTTTCACATCTTTTTTCTTCTTCCTTATATGCTCATCTTGCCCTCCTTTCTTGTGTTAAGACTATGTTTAGTGTTATACCTTTACATTGATATGCTTGCACTTGGTATCTTCAATGATCATTAGAAGTGTAGGTCCAAAGTCCAAGGTAAGGAGTTTGGGTCTCATGTTATAATATTACCTTGTTGCTAACTCACTTGATTGTTGCCAATTTAGTTTGGAAGGTTGTAGTAAGTAGGTGTTCCTTCATGTGAATTGGCATATAGGTTAGTGAACTGATTGGAGGGGGACCAGATGTAATTGACAAGCACCTACTCTTGGTTAAAGTGGAAGAGTGCAATTACCTCCTATAATTTTGAGGGGAGTGATATTCATATGGGTTCTTGATGGTATGGCCAATTGGATAGTGATTCTGATTGTCATGCGACCCCTTTGTGCAAGTGGAAGGGCAATTAGGTTTCAGATGGCCTAGGTGTCATCTTGGAGCATAGGCTCACAAGTGATTGGCATGCTAGCACACTGGCTCTTATGCTTTAGGCTTCACAATCAACAAATATTTATAAGCTCCATGCAAACGGAGCTTGCAATGTCTAAAATATGACAAAAATTTATTGATTCAACAAAGTTTTCTCTTATATCCAAAGGGAATTTCTATAATGTTTTTGAGTAATGTAGATTTTTAGTTATATCTAAAAGTCATTGTAGTGATAGCAATGTAATCAAGTTAATCTTTTTAATAATCAAGTCACATCTTCAATTATTAACAAAAAATAACCATTTCGTATTAGGATAGAATAGAGATAAGTGCATGAGGATTATCTAGGTTTAAGTACCAACACAAAATCAATAAAGCAACTAAAAGTGCCAACTCAACATTTATGGAAGAACATTAGATGAATTGATGGGATTCTATGGCAAGTATATTTCCATGTATGTATGGGTAGTGAAAACAATACGCACGATTTGATTGGCCAACTTATAGTGAGGTGTTGTCTCATCTTATGATAGTTTTCTAAAAGAGAAGGTTCATCTATGTTGCTAGAACAGTGAGTAATCCAAAATGTTTTCAACCTCTTGTGATAGATCTTGCAAGGATGCAATCCAAACCTCCTATCTTGTAAAGCTAATATTATTGGTCAATCTAATAGCCATTGTGATAGTTTTGGGCCACTTCTCTAAATGATATAGTAGTTGAAGAAATATGTAAGACATGAACATTTTCTAAATACCCGAAACAAACAAAAAAAGGGGCAATGCTCTAGCACATGCACATGCACACTCGTTACTTTAGAAGTTTTTGGTTAACACAACAGAACACCACACACACACACAAACATTTTTTAAGGATATACCATTACATAAATTAGTAAGTTTTCCTTTTTTGTTTGCCTTCACACTGCCACACACAAACACAAATCTTACGTAATGGTATATCCTTAAAAAATCTCTATGTGTGTGACAAAGTGAGTTCATTTAGTAAATCTATTACATTTCATAGCATTGAATAGGCTCATTTATTTTTAATGTTTTGCATATTTCTAATGTTTCCATAATAAAATCTCCATATTACCTACTACATCACACTATAGTTCTATAGATCCTCATCTTTGAATAGGCTCGTTTGTGTCTCAATAGTTTTGCATATTTCTAATGTTTACATAATAAAATCTCCATATTACCTACTACATCACACTATAGTTCTATAGACCCTCATCTTTGCACTGCAAAACTATATTTGCTGCAAACAATGGCTACAATGAAAGCTTATTCCATCATTACCTATACATGAATTAGTGTGTTTTGGATGAAAAACATGCAAGAGGAGATTGAGGCATAAGCTACACTAATAACTCTCCTATACTTGGCAACATAGGTTGAGGCACAACACACTAGCTTAACATGCTTGCAACAAGTGTTAATTTCTTAGCTTGGTTATATAAACATTATTGTTTTCTATGACTAAAAAAGTATTTGTTTACTTTGCTATAGAGACACTTATTTTTTTTTCTGGCTTTGTATATATTTATCTTGTAAAATTAAAATATTAGTTTATATCCAAAACTTTCTACATGGTAACTAGAAAAAATTCGTACATTTACTAGGTAAGAATCATTTTACTAGTTATAGCTTCATTTCTATATAGTAAAATTAAAAACCTAGTTTGAATATTGAAATTCCTACTTGCTAACTAGAAAAATTTATTCATTTACTATATGCGGGTCCTTTTACTATCTAGTCTTGTATCTAAAGTTCCTTGTGTCACAGGAATCTTCCTTGGCTCACCCTGACATGGATTCACAGGAACCCAACCTTGTCAATATCGAGATTGTTCTTCATGATCCTGAATCTCGACATTGGCAAGATGCAATGCATCAAAATGATACGTGGACTCTTGTTTCAATATTCCCGCTCGATCAGAAACCCATTTCATGTAAATGGAGTGTACAGTGCAAGCATAGTTCCAATGAGTCTTATCGCTAGAGTCTAGGCTTCAACAACAACATTCTTGGTTTGGATCATATCGCCACCTTTTCTCCCATCTTGCATATGGCCTCCATACGCATCCTTTTTGCCTTAGTTGCTCACAACAGATGTACGGATGCAACGTTTGGATGTTCTAATAGCTTTTGTGCAGGGCAATTTTTCGAAAGAGATGTATATATGGAGCAGCCCCCTTAATACTCTTTGGTGACACGTTCGAGTCATGTCTGCAAGTTCCATCGCTCTTTGTACAGCTTCAAGCAATCACCTCGCTTGCTGTTCCAATGTCTCAACACCTTCATGTTGCAATACGGGTACACTTGTCTCCTTTGGAAACCTAAAATGTTTAGTTGTCACACGTGTAACTCTATTTTAATTATCGCACTCTATATCAATGATATTTCCATCATTGTTTCTAGTATGTCTTTCATAAAGCATGCTAAAAATGATATTGTATTTGCGTTTTCCATGCCAGACTTCAATCCTTTAAGATATGTTTTAGATCAACATGTTGTTGCCATGCTAGAACTTTGATTATGCATCAGTCCAAATATGTTGACTCACTTTTAAAAGATTTTGATGTATATGAAATGAAGCCCACCAATGCTCCCACTTGTAAACTCTCATCATTCAATTATCCTTCTTGTTCATAAGATAAGTGATTCATAACCCAATTTCCTTATCCTCCTCTTTAGAGGAACTTTTCACTATGTTATTTTTCAAACTAGGATAGCCTTATGTCAAACGATTAATTTTCTTTCACAATTTATGCATAATATTGGCATGGCATCCCTCTAACGTAGTGTGCATTATCTTCAACCTACACATAATTACACTTTAATGTATTCTCACTCTCAATTGGGCAATCCTCTTATTGGCATTAGAGCGGAGGGGGCACAACGCATCAAGGGGAGGAGCCATGGAGAAAACACACACGCACACACACACTCAGAACATGACTGAAATGAGAGAGGAGAGAGATGAGAAAACATATTGATATAATTATACTATGGGTGATACACTCTTGCTATTTTCAAAGAGAGTGCATGATTTGAAGTGGTATAGTTGTCGATCTGATTCTAGAGTCATTCAAATGCCTTCACACCAACACTCACCCTAAACAAAATGCCTTCACACCAACACTCCCCTCAACTAAATGCAGAGAGAAGCCACAATGGACATTACCACATTGCAATAACTTAGTGTCTATGTGGAATGAAATGTGCTCTCTTTTTTCTTTTGTCCATCAACAGATGGAAGTACTGAAAGAAGAAACTATAGTTTATAGCTTCATAAGGGGTAGTTATGCCTTTGTAATTGCTATTCTAGATCAAATTGAAATTGGTTGATGAAGAAGATAAAAAGAGAATTTTTTTTCTTCACTTTAGCTTCCGCTTGTGACTCATAACCTACACTTTTGACATTCCAAGAGACTCCAATCATAAAGCTCTTCACTTGAACCTGTCCTAGTTCGGCTGCATCCAATGCTCCCCCCTCAACTTGAAGGGAAGAAGTTTTATAACATTGATATAGAAGAGAATTTCTATAGAGTTTGACAATAACTTTAAATAGGAATCACACTAAGAAAGTCCGTGACTGTTGAAATATGATCATATTGATGTTGCTTTCTTTTTTCCAAACGTAGAAAAGCCTTAAGATCTATACCATTAGAATCCAAAAGGAGACCTAATTGTGATATGATGACCTCGTAATAGGATCAATGTGTTGTTATGCCAAACTTGTTGTAAATCATATTGAACCCTCCAAAAAGGGGACTAAACCCTTCGAAATTATTGCCTTGCCGGGTTGTACCCTCTAAAATTTGCCATATAAGAGGAGCGACCTCTTGTATTGCTGTAGCAATGGTTGCTTTCGTAGGCTCTTTCTGTTGAAAGACACACGTGGTTATGGTCGCGTTATGAATTACAAGGCAACAGAAACTATAAAGGCTATTGTCTTGGTTTAGAAGGAAGGAACTACAAATTGGTACATACTATACGGTAGGCGTGATATTGGTTGTATGATTGACAGTTACCTCTTTTTGTTGATAAGCACAAGCAGCCACATATTTATATAATTGAAATGAACTAGAATACGGACAAATTGATGAAATAACAACCACTGGCTGCGTCAGAATCAAGCGCTCCCCCATTCAAAAGAGTTTGAACGTACTCAGCATCACGACGATTATTTGTGGTAGCAAGAGCATCCTCATGAGCATCGGACGCAAAGAGTTTACCATAAGCATTGCCGCGGCCATGGTCAATGTCATCATGATCACACAAGGGGGGCCAACACAAGGATCTACAGCATGCGGATCACGGGCAAATATGGCATCAACAACATCTCCGTCAACATGATTTGTAACTTCATGAAATCTCATAGCTGGGGAAGCATCATAAGAGATGGTAGCAGTACAAACAATAATAGAAATCTCAGCATCGAGTCTAACCAAACGATTGGAAAGAACATCGTCACCATAATCAGGGGCAGCGCGACTATCATTCACGATAGAATCTTGAAAAAGCGCTGGTTAAAAACCCTGCTCCAATACCATGCTTTTGAAGTGTCCTACAAACGCCTTGGCCTAGTTCGAATTGTCAATGGTGCTCCTGCTCAGAAGCCGCGATGAATTTTATTCGTCTCTGATATTTTATAGTAATATTGAATTTACAAATTTTAAAATAGACAAATATTGATGCGACATTTGGCAGCCCGAACGGCGCCGCCTGTAAACAGATTTTGATAATACGGCTATATTGCATTCGCGCCTCCGCGTGTTCCAGTCGCCTGTGAGAGAACCTGTGCCGATCTCCTCCCCCCCCCCCCGCCCCCTCGAAATCAATTAAGGAGACGACGGGTTAAGCAGGTGTCTCTTATTAATGCTGTTCCTCCTTTCGGATTCGAATCTTCACAGCAGATCATGCTTAACGTCAAAGATGACCTTGGCTCGTTCTGTATCGACAACAGCTGCACTCACCAACAACAATATTATACACCTACCGAGACAAACGTTATTATGACAATCCTCAGACAGACGTATATTATGACAATCCTTCTAACTGCTGCCCAAAGTATGGCCATCCAGAGTATTCCAGGTGATCAATTAATTCATTACTTTAGCTTTGAGCATGTCGTTCTCTTGTACCAGCGATTGGTCCTGATCAACAAATGATACAAGTCACGTTATGTACACCGGAATGTAATCCATATATAATTTACGTCTATGTGCAGGCGCACAACTCTTCCATCTATCTACATGTCTATGCATGGCGTAATGACATTGTACGAGCAGCACACTTTTATATAGATATGCAAAATTGGACCCGTGAAAACAAGTATTTTCTGCATACCTGCTCTTTAAGCTCCTGTATTTGTTCCATCAAGAATTTGGTCTGGCTCAACATATAATTGAGAGACAATTGTCTTAGTGTGAGGTGGTTGATGCAAAGAGCATTGAACCATGGTGGTGTTTACCTGTCTTGATCTCACATGATCTATGGACTCTCTAAGCTGGCTTTCTAGTGCCTGTATCTGTTTTAACTGCAAGCTTTCAAGATCTTCCCCCATCAAGTGCCTGGAACACCCAAACACCAACAAGACACTACTCTTGTTAGTATTATTGGATGTATATTCCCTACGAAGGACTATAACACAATTAAATTTTTGCCATACCTGAGACCATGCTGCATGGTTTTGAATTCATGATTATATCTTGCAACTTCTTCTTTCCAAAACTGCAGGAATGAGAGGTATCTTCTAAAAGTAATATAACAGCTTTCTTTAAGTAGTAAATTAAAATATAATGGACTTGTCAAACGTGTTGGTTTTGAATTTAGCTTAACTTTGTTGTCTTTTTGTAACAAACATGTAGACACAAGCGCCATACTTATATGTTGAGATGTAGAGAGAGAAGATATGATGTTGAGATGTAGAGAGAGAACATATGTAGAGACACGATAGGAAGAGAAGAGACACACCATATACACTCCCAAAGACTACATTATATTGATCAACATCTACATATATATAGGTGAGACCTAGTCTAAATAGGGTGAGCTATATATAGCTCCAACACCCTCACTCAAACAAAGATCTCTAGCTGCAGATGAAAAAACCCTTGGGAAACACAATAGAAAAACTTGAGCTCCTGTATACAAATGTACAAACATGATCAAGAAGGATTATTGTGCATGTAAAGTGAATCTGTGCATGTGAAGTGAAATTGAAAATGTATGTACAAAGATGACCAAGAGATCTGAGGTGTATGTGCGTATATGAAGTGTGGTGTCTACAAGGAGTATGTACAATGGCACTACAACGTCATAGTAGATTAATTTCCAAAGATTGAAGTTAAGACAACTCCAAGTTCCAAGCACAACAACAGAGTGAAGTGTGCTTCATTGAGTCCTTTAGTGAATATATCTGCAATCATCTCATCACTTGGACAATGTTCAATCATGATTGTGTCATTCTTTACTTCATATCGACCATAATAATAATGCACTACAATATGTTTAGACTTGTTATTGTTGAACATAGTCTTTATACTACAACAAAAAGGCCTCTTAGACGCACTTTTAGATATGATTTTCAAATTGAGAGAAAATCTTACAGGCGCGTCTCACCACAACACAAACGAGGCATAGATACGCATGTTAGACGTGCAAAGTTGGGTGTGTCTGTCATTGCGTCTATATGCGCGTGTAAAAGAGCGTGTAAATAGACGTGAATTTTGTGTCTATATATCTGCGTAAATAGACGCGTCTTCAGACGCGTAATTATTTAACCACCTAAAATTAAACTTAATATAATAAAAAAACCAGAGTTAATAATTATTTTTGCATTACTCTCTAATGAATGGCAATTCCTCCAGTTGACAAGCCTGATATAAGTAATTAGCGACAAGCGACAGAAATCTTATTATACAATTAGTAGCAAGCATTGCATGTATCTCGTAATTTCTCTACTTGAAGATGATAAAAAATACTTCCTTTTTATTATGAAAAATTCAATTTAGCTTTAAACTTGACTATTGATTCTTGAGTACGCATGATATTTTCCATAGAATTAAGAATACACATTGAATCATTAAGCAAATTAAGTATGTTATAGTGAATGATCCATCTCATCTTCAATGAGATCAATCCTTGCTAAACTATCTACTTCTAGGTCTATGTTACCAAGAGTAACGAAACAAATAAGTCTATCCCACTGTTAGATGTGTTGCTATATTGCTCAATAACTTCATCAATGTCATCAATCACATTATTGTCCTCTTCTGTGTTTCCTTGAACATCCTCGCGAGGTTTATCTTGTACTATGTCACGTATATCATCCATTATGGTGTCATCATGTACATCATTAATTGTTGGATTGTCATCTACTATCTCTATGTCGGTAATATTACCATATATTGGTTTTGAACGATTAGATATAGGGATGACATACCACCATCGGTTATTGTTTACCATTGGATGATACACAACCTGTATTTGAAAAAGAAAAGAAAAAAACTTAAATATTTATTATATTGTGTATATGTATCACATGTATACATATAAAAAATTTAGCTTTTGCATATATACCTGCTCGTATTGTTGAGGTAGTACTAATGTATCATTCTTGTTTTGGTGAAATTTTGTAAAGTCAATGATTACAAAACCACTTAGATGACGTCTGATTGTGCAATGCTCACCATTTGTTACTACTTCTTTAAACCACTTCACATCCAATACATATATAAAGAATCGTCTAAAGTCAAGCTTCAGAATATCTTGGATCAAGCCACACTAACCTTCCATGGTACCATTGGTATCCTCGAAGTGAGCAAGGACACCACAATCTTGGGTATTTCTCTTTTCATCTTTACGTTGAGTTCGAATATGTTTACCCTCACACCAAATAGCATTGAATAATGTGCACTAGTAGTAAAAGATAAAAGATCAAACATGTCAATTTTTTATATAAAATATAACTTATAGAAATAAATTAATTGATAGTATGTCTCACCTTTGATAAGCAACCTCGTGCGTATTCCCACTCTTCTTGAGATATATTGATTTCCTCCTCTTTTTCCATTCTCTCAATTTCCTCATGTAACCAATCTATATCAATATGACATGGGAGCTCATTTAGATGATCTGAAAATGAGACATTACGTCCATATCTGGTCCGAAATACTTGTGTTTTGCTTTTTCTTCTTGCCCTTGCTTCATTATATAGTGTCACTCATTTGCTCATTACATCATTATTGAGCACACAAAAACTATTTAACTTACGAAGTTCTTCTTTCGTTAGCACTTTACTCATTCCTTTTCTTTGAGGTATTATAGAGATCATCCTCAAGTCTTCATCATCTTTCCATAGTCGTGGTTGAGAGGGGTCCACTTCAGCAAGATATTCAGAGATATAAACAAGGGATGATTGCACTAACCAACCCTCAGCCATGCTTCCCTCAGGCCGTGCTTTTTGCCTCATAAAATATTTCAAGGTTTTCATGAAGTGCTCAAGAAAAAATATCCACCTTGCATGAACTGCCCCACAAAGTGTTATCTCATCAATCAAATGTACGAGTAAATGTAATTGAGTAGTTAAAATGGATCGAGAAAAAATTTCCTCCACCAAACAAACCACCTCAACAGATAATACTCGAGTATCTTGCAATGTGTTTGGATCAATTTTCTTCGAGCTCACGTATCTCTCAGGATGTATTTGACAATTTTTTATTTTTGTGTAGAAATTCAAAGATATATAATGAAAAAATACAATATATACACACCTCACAAGCTCTCCCATCTTGTAAATGATATCACGTCCATCTTTGGATACACAATGGGATATGCTAGTAGGAAGTACGAACTGAATGCAAACAATATTCATAGATCAAATGATTAGTTGAGGAAAAAGTCATCATACCCTAAAGTTTACACATAGTTACTCCACTAATTACTATATTCATGGTTAGAGATACCCTTACTTGAATCATTTTGTGCCAATCGTGGGACTTCAAACCAGATAGTTGCTCCACACCTCTTTTGTTTTTCTTTATGAAGGCTCCCTTAAGACATCTCATACATCCTGTGGGTATTCGAAAGCTACATATTTGTTCCTTTACTATTTTTTCCTCGTTCTTTTTTCTTTGACAATGATGCCAGTAGGCATATTACATGGTGGATTCCGTGCCACGGTGGATTCCGTGAGGTTTTACGGTGGATTCCGTAAGATTTTATAAACGGGCCTCATACACAAAGTGGATTCTTTGTGCGAGAAGTCGATGGGGATGCCTATCCTTTTCGGGCGTTTTGTTAATTTTATGTGTACATGGGTGATTTCATAGCGGGTGATTCCGCAAAATACATATTTAAATTAATAAATGTTTATGAGTTTAGAGAGCGCACTTGTGATAAATTAAGGTTAGAATTGATTTCTAACCAATTTATTTATGTAGCTGAAGACGCTAGGTATTCACTTTTGTCGGTTTAATTGTATTATTTTACTAATGATTGTGAATAATTCAGTTGATGTGTAGAGATAGCAGCGGTGGCAGTGGAAAGCATTGGAGGATAGCGTGTATTCAAGTTATCGTTAATATTTTGATGGGCACATACCTTAGGTATGGCGCCTACATTTTGTTGCGTTTATTTTATCAAAGCGCTTGATATTTATTTATTATTTTTGTGTACGCATGGGCGCACGATTTATATATTTGTATTGGACATTGTATTTGGGTACGCCTGAATTCTTGGGCGCCCATTAGCTTTAATTCTATTTGACACAAAAGCAAACTCAAAAGCTAAAGCATGCTATTTTGTAATTTGGGCTATTATTTGAGCTTGAAGATGATTAATATATGAAATACATGCTTTGTGGAGCGCTCACACAAGACATGGGGGGAGATTGCACCCAATTGGTCTCTTATTCATGTGGTGCAAGCTTTCTACATTGATTTGTGTGCAAAAAGTAAAGTTCTTTTGTTCTTGGGGATCTTCTGACGTCACTACGCGCGCTTACAGCATCCGATCTGTGTACCAGTGGTATCAGAGCGAAGCTAAGATCGAGAGCTTCCAATCGCTTACCATCTTGCGCGAAGGCGGAGCTCTTGGAATGAACGAGCTCTACAGTCAATTTCATCGCGAACGATCGATACTAGTGTGTTCATAGCAGTCAAGAATCCCCTTCTGCACTCTCTGATCGTGAAGGACCGGCCTGTGAAGATAGAGGACCACGTGGACATCTCCTTTATCAAGTCGTGAGTTAACAGTAAACTCCATAGCTCAAAGTCTTAAAGCTTTAGCTTAAAGCTTATTAAGCTTAGTAATAAGCTTATAAAAAAAAGCTTAATCCATGAAAACTGACGAACGATGGCAACGACATCATCTGGGCGGCGTCAAAACGGCCGAGGATATATTCATGTCCTAAAAATCCACGTTGGATCAAGAAGCCTAAAGCTCATAAATCCTCTAGGTTCTCCAAGTCACTACAACAAAAAGGCTCCATAGACGCGCTTGTAGATGCAATGTTTGAATTGTGTTTAAAAATATCAGGCACGTTTATTACCGCATCTACTAGCGCGTCTAAAATTTCGCTCTATAAGCGCGCATATAGACGCACATATACACCCGAATATAGATACTCATATAGATGCACTTATAGATGCGCATATACATGCGCACATAGATGTAATTTCACCTGTAAATTAGATGCAAATATAGACGCGCAAAACAGTGTGTGAAAAAAAAACCACATGCTCTATCTTTTTTTTCTCCCCCCATCAAATTTTATGTGTTTGGGAAAAACATAAGAACATTACTCAAGAATATTAGCTATACTTCTCATGCAATAACAAAACATACCTTATCTATGATGAGCCCCTTCTCGTAAAAGTCCATTGCAAAGAATGTGTAGTACCAGTATGAGAGATAAGTAATTTTACAAGATAGCTAATATAGCAAAAAAAAAGTGATTTTATAAGCTAGGATCCGTTACACTTAAGGTGCCATTGCATTGTAGTGAGTATTTCTATCTACATGTCTATTTGTTTGTCTCTCTATATGTTTCTATCTCTCTCTCTCTCTCTCTCTTTCTCTCTCTCACATTCTTTTTGCATATTTTGCACAATAAAGTTGTGCGTCTATCAGCGTGTGTACACTGCACGCTAGACGCGCTCCTACACGCGCTAGGTCCACAAAACTCAAAAAAAACCTCAGAGGAGGTGTGGTTGTTTAACGCGAGTGCGTCTACTATAGGTACGTCTACTCTATGGATCAGACGTGCTCTTACACGTGCCAACTCCACAAAACTCAAAAAAACCTAAGAGGTTTTATGAATCTTCAACACTTGCGAGTCTACGAGTGCGTCTACTCTGTATATCAAACGCGCTTGTAGACGCGAATTAGAAGTGAAGCACAAAATAAAACTAGGAAAAGCAAGCAACAACTAACATACCCAAAGCTAAGAAGGAACCAAAATACAACTCAGAGTAAACAGAGAGAGAGAGAGAGAGAGAGAGAGAGAGAGAGAGAAAAGAGGACTCACCTTGAATATTTATTGTGATGGGCAATAGCACAACTACAAACTCCTTCTCCTCCATCTCCTTGCTCTTTGGCTGTTCTCCTCGTCGCAACAAACATACCAAAAGCTAAGAAGGTAGAAAAATACAACTCAAAGCAAAGATAGAGAGACAAAGAGAGAGAGAGGAAGGGAGGGAGAGGGAGAGAGAGAGTTAGTGAGAGTGAGAGAGACAAGAAGGACTCACCTTGAATCGCTATTGTGATGGGCGGCAACAGGGCTACAAACTCCTTCTCCTCCCTCTCCTTTCTCTTTGCCTCTTGCTTCCTCCTCTCTTTACCCTTTCTTCTTTGCCTCTTTCTTTCTCCTCTCTGTGTCGTGCGTCTGTAAAAAAAAACCCAAAAGAAATGCAAGACAGGACTACTTTGAAAACAATGACACACCACCAATATTTTTTAAAATTTTAGTGTGCGTCTGTACACGCATCTGAAAGCGCGTGTATATAGAGCACGAATTGCGTCTATATACACGCACTTATAGGCACGCTTATATATGCACACTTAAACATGCCTGACTATGCGCGTGTACCAAGCGCGTCTATAACTACTGCTTGTTGTAGTGAGCCTACTAAATTCTGTAACTCACAGAAGTCATTAAAGACTCACTCCAACCACTCTCAAAGGGACAGTTCATATCTTGAAGCCTATGAACTAGTCTATTGCTCTCTGGTAGACTCTGTTCACACCTGCAGACTTGTTGAACCAGTTTCAACAAATACAGAAGATCATATGCAGTTCATACACAGTTTCTACGAAGACAACGAATACCGCAATCGCAAAAAGACAGACTATAAAAGCCAAATAAAATTTACATGTCTTGTATACCCGCCTTTGAGCTACGCTCATCCTGCTAATCAATTTTTCGAGGGTGTGAGGTCTTTTAGATTTTACAAGATGACTGAACAACACATGGACGATTTTATGGCTGAAGGTGATTCACCCAAACCAATGATGGAGCAAAATTTGGATTTGATTATGATGGAGCTCAATGAATAACAAGGAGCCTGAAAAGCTTTGTAAGTTCAATTGGCCAATTTGCAACGATCTACCACCGACCAAGATGGACCGCAACCCGAAGATCTTATACGACGTACCATTGATGCGACGCTTAAAGCCCAATCCATCTGCAAAGAAACAAAGATAAGTAAAAGAAACTTCAAATTTCGTACTTTCAATGAATCACGAGATGGAAAGACTGTACTTGCTTTTATCAGTCAATTTGACAATTACTTCCATGAAGAAACATATGCTGAGAATGAGAAAATTAAATGTGACACTAACCATTTAGTTGATCGAGCATCCTTATGGTGGACTGTGGTCCGCAAGAGTATTGATTGTCCCACTACTTGGAAGAGTTTCCAAAAAAAGTTTTTGCAAAATTTCCTTCCTCCTCAATTCCATGAAAAAGCCATCAAGCAATGGGATCTTCTACAGCAAAGAGATCGCAAACCTATTTCCCAATATACTAAACGTTTTTGGAATGCCCTATTGCAACTCCGAATGTTCGAAGATGTACTTGAAGCGACTCACAAACATAAGTTTATGTCTGGTCTACTTGGACATTACTACGCTGAAGTCAATATGTTTAAGCCAACAACCCTTGAAGATGCAATTTCCTTGGCTCATGACAGTGAAGATAAGATTCGCGAAAAAGACAAGTGACCACAGCAATTTCAAACAAATGGTAACTATGGTCCTAAATAATTCAATTCAAATTTTTGAAGATTCAATCAAAGTCGTTTTTTACCATCTTCATTCCATAAGTCTTGGACACAACCACCTGCTTTGCCATCAAATATAAATCCAAATCCTAAGCCATCCTCACAGCCAAATCCCAACATTCCTAAACTTCCTACCATTACCAATAATGTATCTAAAGCTAAACCCATAGTTTGATACAAATGCCATTAACCTCGACATCTAGCAGTCAATTGTCAAACCAAAAAGCCACCTGTCCGTATCAATTATCTTGGAGCAATGAAAGAAGAAGAATGTGAGAAAATGCTTGACTTTATGGAAGATGATGACGACATCGGTACTACTTCAGATACTTTGCCAAGCATACCAACTCCCCATTCTTTGTTAACAATGAAATGTTTTGTGCATGGCAAATAAAAGACTATTTTACATGATGATGATAGCAGACATGACTTTATTTCTGCAAAGTTAGTGAAAGAATTGAATTTACAAACTGTTTCTACACATTATCGCATTAAAGTTGCATTCCTACGCATAAGATATAATGGAACACAAGAGGTACATAATTTAGAAATTAAAATTGGTGAATTACTAAATGAAAAAATTTCCTAGTTGTACCTTTGCAATCTAGTGACATTATCTTAGGAATGCCTTGGCGTCATCAATATAATCCTGACATAGATTATTCTACGCATTCAATTGAAATTTATTTTCAAGAAAAATAAATCACATTGCATGGTATGCACGCTTCTAATAATTTTCCACTGCTTACTCATTCTCATGCTAAATGTACATTACGTAAAAGTAGCAAATCTTATTTAATATGGATGAATGAACTTCAAGTTAAAGAAAAACAAATGCATCCTAGGCATACACAATTCCTTGCCCAATTTCAAGATTGTTTTGCTCTTGATTTACCACCGGGACTACCACCTTAATGTCCTGAAGATCACAAAATAGATTTAATTTCTGGAACACAACCACCATGTAAAACACCATATAGACATAACTAAATTGAACAGAAAGAAATTCAAAATCAAACAGAAGAATTGTTTAACAGAGGACTAATTAGACCTAGTAGTTCTCCATTTAGTGCACATGTTTTATTAGTAAAGAAAAAAAATAATACTTATCGCATGTGCATTGATTATCGTGTCCTAAATAAAATTACTGTTAAGAATAGATATCCAATTCCTAGGATAGATGATCTTATGGATAAGTTACAAGGTTTTGCATATTCAGTAAGATAGATCTTAAATCTGGTTATCATCAACTAAGATTGGATAAATCTGATATATTCAAAACTGCATTTAGAACACAATTTAGACAGTATGAATTTTTAGTTATGCCTTTCGGTCAGCATTGTGTCATAGTATTCTTTGATGATATATTGTTATTCAGTAAAAATGAGAATGAGCATTATGAACATTTGTCTTTAGTTTTCAAGTTGTTAAAAGACAACAATGATATGCTAATCCAAAAAAGAGTGAATTCTTTCAAACAGAAATTGAATATCTAGGACATATTGTTTCATTAGAAGGTATTAAAGTCGACTCTAAAAAGATAGAAGCAATTTTAAATTGGCCCATATCCAAAAATGTGCATGAGTTATATTCTTTTCTAGGTCTTGCTAGTTTTTACAAAAAGTTTGTGAGAAATTTTTCATTACTTGCATTACCTTTGAAAAAACTTTTAAAGAATGATATTGTGTATAACTGGTCTGACAATCAACAAAAGTCATTTGATTTATTGAAACATGCATTAACCCATGCTCTTGTATTACAACTACCTGATTTCAATAGACCATTCTTTTTAGTAGTTACTAATGCTAGTGGATTTGGAATAGGAGCCATCCTTATGCAAGATAATCATCCATAGCCTACTCTAGTTATAAACTCAAACCATCTGAATTTAAATATTCTATATATGATAAAGAATTGCTAGCTGTAGTACAAGCTTTACGTCAATGAAAACATTATTTAATGGGATCTGAATTTATGATCAAAACTGACCAACAAAGCATTAGACATCTCCTTAGTCAACCCCAAATATCTGACCGACACATCAAATGGGTAGCTTTCATTCAAAGTTTTCATCCCCTTATACAATATCAACCAATAAAAGAGAATGTTGTAGCTAACGCTTTGAGTAGAAGACCGACAATTCATAATATTTCTGTGATATCATTTGATTCCCTTATCTCTATGAAAGATACTTATCATCAAGATCTTAATTTTCAAACTGATTGGAATAAATTAGTTACAAATAATTGGATTCTTATTGATTCACTGTCTTACAATAATGGATTCATGTTTTATGAAAAAAGATTGTGTGTAATAGTTCCATTTCGATTATTTGTTTTGAATGAAATTATTGTCCTCCATATCAAGGTTATAGAGGTATTATATCTACTTTGCATACATTAACTGAAGATTTTTATTGGCTACATATGGACACTGATGTATCTAACTTTGTATCTGAATGTTTAGTTTGTCAACGAGTTAAAAGACACCATGGTAAACAATATGGTTTATAAATGTCATTATCTATTCCATCACGACCATGGGAACAGGTTTCAATGGATTTTATTACTGGTTTACCTAACACTAAAGCTAACCATGATATGATTTGGACTGTTGTAGACAGGTTTAGCAAATAAGCATATCTTATTCCATGCAAGAAAACTTTAACTGCATCTCAAGCTGCTCAATTATTTTTGAAAACTGTTTTCACTAATCATGGTTTACCAAAAGTTATTCTTTTTTATCGTGATTCTAGATTCTGTAATAATTTTTAGATTACTTTGTTTGCTAACTTAGGAACAAATATCGATTTTTCATCTGCATTTCATCCTGAAATAAACAATCCAACAAAAGCTACCAACATTACTATTTTAGATCTTTTGCGTACTTACACTATTTCAAAACCACACACATGAGATACACATCTACATTTACTTCAGTTTGCATATAACAATACACCACATACAACTACAAAGAAAGCACCATTTGAAGTTATTTATGGATATAGATTGCCTACACCTGTTGCATCATTATCAAACAAAATTCAGACTGCTGATGATATTGCTAACATGCATACCACTATTTTTTATGAAGTTAAAGATACGATTGCCAAAGTCCAGCAATCATATACAAAACAAGAAAATAAGAAAAGACAACCTATGAGTTTTAAAGTTGATGATTATGTTTGGTTACGAATAGAAAAATGTAGATTACAAAGTATAGATAAACACCCAATTGTGAAATTAGCACCTAGATTCTATAGACCATTCAAGATCATACACAAAATAAATGACACTACATTTAAACTAAAATAACCACAACATTGAAAAATCCACAACACCTTTCATATCAGTTTATTACGACCATTTAGAGGTCAATTACCTGTACACCCTGTCTATGAAAACCCACCTTTGTCAAATGATAAGACTAAAATCCTTGAGCCTGAAACTATTATAGATCCTGAATTTATGACCACTAGAACTGGCCATAGATATTCTAGATATTTAGTCAAGTTTAAAAACCATCATGTTGAAGAGGCCCAATGGATGCACACTAGAGACTTAAATGCTTCCCCCACTCTATTAGCTCCACATTGAGCTAATAGCAATTGTGGACAATTGCTATCCCACCCCGAGGGTATGATGCCAGGAGGCATATTACACGATGGATTCTGTGCCACGGTGGATTCCGTAAGATTTTACAGTGGATTCTGTAAGATTTTATTAATGCGGCTTGTACACAAAGTGGATTCTTTGTGCGAGAAGTTGACGAGGACGTCTATGCTTTTCGAGCCTTTTGTTAATTTTATGTGTACATAGGTGATTCCATAACGGGTGATTCCGCAAAATACATATTTAAATTAATAAACGTTTATGAGTTCAAAGTGCGTACACGTGATAAATTAAGGTTAGGATTGATTTCTAACCAATTTATTTATATAGCTAAAGACTGCTAGATATTTACTTTTATCGATTTAATTGTATTATTTTACTAACGATTATGAATGCTTCAATTGATGTATAGAGATAGCAGCGGTAGCAGTGGAAAGCATTGGAGGATAGTATGTATTCAAGTTATCATTAATATTTTGATAAGCATATACCTTAGGCATGGCATCTATATTTTATCGTGCTTATTTATCAAAGCGCTTGATATTTATTTATTATTTTTGTATACGTATGGACGCACGATTTAGATATTTGTATTAGACATTGTATTTGGGTACGCCTAGCTTCTTGGACGCCCATTAGCTTTAATTCTCTTTTGCACAAAAGCAAACTTAAAAGCTAAAACATACTATTTTGTAATTTTGGCTATTATTTGAGCTTAAAGATGATTAATATATGAAATACATGCTTTGTGGAGCGCTCACACAAGGCATGGGGGATGATTGCACCCAATTGGTCTCTTGTTCATGTCGTGCAAGCTTTCTACATTGATTTCTGTGCAAAAAGTAGAGTTATTTTGTCCTTGGGAACCTTCTGATGCTCACTACGCGCACTGATGGCATCCGATCTGTGCACCAGACAACATCCAAGGTGCATGGTATAGCTCAATCTTTCCTCTTGGCCAATGCGTGGCCAGGCTCGTCTCATACGACCAATGTTACATAAATCCTCCCTTACATTGACTGAATCACGAGCCCCTATCAAGTGATCCCATAATGTAGATACAACATTTTTGAATATGTGCATAGGATCCAACTGGTGATTGATCTTGAGTTCAATTCAATACCAAAGACAAAAAAATATAGAGAACCTAATAAACAAACAATATATTATGTAAACAATTCATCATGCTAAATACTTTAAAGTCAATTGAGAGAAATGCACTTCTTACCGACTCATGCCGAGTGGAGGGTGGCTGTCGGCATTAATCCATCTCTCCTTTCAATGTCGAATGGTTAGAGATTGTGGAGTCATTCCATTAGTAGGGACAGCATATTTGGAATGGTCAATAGCAAGAAATCGATGATGATTGTCATAGATAACCTTCTTTAAACGTACTGACCTAGAGGAAACTAGAGAGGGACCGCAAATAGGACATGCATGATATCGTGATGTGATTAAACCTGAAAAAATAAGTGAATTAATAAAATGCAATTCATGCAAGTCTTGAATTTCAAATATAGAGTTATATACATATACCTGAACACTCTCCATATCCTGAAAAGTCATGCATGATCCATAATAACATGGCCTTCAACGTGAAATCTCTAGTATCTTGCACCTCAATACCTTCCCATAACATTTCTAACTCTTCAATCAAAGTCTCTAAGAAATGTCCATGTTTTTTACCTTGTGCTTTCCAGGAATCAGAAGGGACAACATTACATGTCCCTTTTTAATTGCCATGGATGGAGGAATATTATAGTTCACTAATACCACTGGCCATACACTGTATGATGTGCTTTTGATGCCAAATGGATTGATTCCATCCATATCTAAACCAAATCTCAAATTTCGTGGCTCTTCTTTGAAAACGGGCCACAAATTATCTATATCTTGCCATGCCAGTGTGTCTGTATGGATTCTCCATTTTCCATCACTTGAACGATGACTAGCATGCCATGACATGAGCTTTCCAATAGACTTACACTTGAATATAAATTGAATACGTGAAACAATAAAAAAATATCGCAACACCTTACGAGACATATCCATTGACTTCATTTCCACTTCGTATCTTGATTCTCCACAAACAAGACACTCTCATGCGAACTCATGAATCCCATGAAATAAGACACAATCATTGACACATGCATGGATCTTGACATAATTGAGACCTCCCAGAGATGTCAAGTAATGTCTTGCTCTCTCTTAGTTGGCAAATTGTTTTCTTTTGGAAGCATTTGTGATAATAACCTACATATAGTTTTAAAAGTGAGTTAAAAAATCACCAACATATATTTGTGTCTGATTTCAAAATAGAACAATTAATATTGTGATTCATAAGCCAAACTGAATTGATAGCTACTTCAATAACGCATTCAAACTGACATTACTCCATCCATAAATTGTTTACAAGCTAAGTATCTCGAGGGACGCATAACGGAGTACGTACTCAATCTCCACTCTTCTTGAAAACTCTACCTCCTCACGTCGACGTTTTACAGCCTCTCGACGCCCGAGAGGGAGCATCTGAGGATGTGGCACCGCATCCTACTCAACCAAAAAAGAGAGTTTCATGTGCATTGATATATATTGAGTAACATAGACTAGCAATCTTAGTGTTAAAAAAAAACAATGAATACCGGTGATTTTTCTCGGTCCCATTCTCCATACATGCTGAGGTGTGACATTGCAACTCGACGTGCTCAAAAAATACACCCTCGACAACGATCACACATATATTTAATTTTTCGTCGTAGCCATGCATCTTGATTATGAAGACGTAATGTTTCATCCTCACTCGAGGATATGCTCATTGACTCATCAGTATGCACCGCACTAGATGATGAAGACGACGTGATTAAACCTAATTTATGACATCAAAATATTTGTCATTCATATGTTTACATAAAAACTTCAAGCTGGTATATTATTTATTCTGAGATCTCAATTTTAAATACACAAAACTTATCATAAATATATAAAAACTTATGATGAGAACTTACTATCAAAACTTATCTTAAGAACAAAAAATCATGATAAAAGCTAAATGTACGTCTATATCTGCGTTTATCTACGCGTCTAAATCTGCGTCTATTTGTGTGTCTAACTTCGCGTCTATACGCGCGTTTACGTAAATGTAGACGCGCATATGCATGCGAAAATAGACGCAAATGTCAAAATTCAAAAGACACTTGAATCGTTTCTTTTCAAACTGTCTTTCCTTTCCTGCGTTTTTTGCGCGTTTTGAAGCTCGAGTTTAGCTCATGCAATCTCTTCATGCCTTACCTCCTCATGACTCGCCTCTTCTTTCACTTCAAAGAGACAAGAGGGAAAAAAGGAAAGCCAAGGAGAGGAAGAAAGAGAGAACAAAAGAGAGGAGAACAAGAAGCAAAGGGAGAAGACAACAAGCAACAAGCAAGGATCAAGAGAGTAACTCACCAAGGAGAGAAAGAAGAAGGAAAAAGCGCCACCACCGACCACACCAAACACCCAAGGTGAGTTCTCTCTCTCTCTCTCTCTCTCTCTCTCTCTCTCTCTCTCTCTATGTATTAGGATCTATGATTGCATTTTTTATAGCACAAATAAATCATGAATGGCGGTCGTCGGACTGAAATCAGCCAACTAAGCGCGTTTGCCAGCGCATCTACATTTCAGTACAGACACAGGGATGTATGCGAAGCTATGTTTGCTGTCATTGCGTCTGCGGCCGCGTCTCATAGCGCGTGTATTCTACATCAGATGCGAGAATATATGCGCTCTGCACAGAAGAAGCTTTGACTTCAGAGTCGCATCTCTAGGTGCGTGTATCCTGCATGTGAGACGCGGGAATACGCACACCTTGCCCAAAATCTCACACACGAGGATACACGCGTACAAAGAAGCATTGACTCTAGAATTGCATCTGATAGCGCGTCTATGCTGCATCTCAGATGCAGATATACATGCTTTCTAACCAGAGGGTTGACTTCAGGGATGCGTCTGAGAGCGCATCTATCCTACATTTTAGACGCGATTATACAAGCGCCAACCAGCTCTGATAAAAAACAACTTTTTACTTCTAGAATTGTACGAATTTGTCTTTTTCTTATGTTTTTTTTGTAGATATCGCATCCTGGTTCATCTAGCAATGACCCGGATTTGGATCGCATGAAAGATAAATTGGGCTTGTTCAGTAGAGGGATCAATGCATTTTTTGGAGGTTTTCCTAGTAAGGAAGACTTTATGGGAGAGATGACTAGACACCTTGGCCGCTCTCCCATAGTAGATGAGGTGTTTAGCATCATGTCTAGAACGCCTCTAACATCTTTGCCTCGCACTGCTTCCCAAACACCAAATGTCCAAACTCCAATTGCAGGTACTCCATGTGCAGCACCTGTACATGCATCGGCTAAAGCACAAGCGTCAGCTGACGCACGTGCATTTGCAGAAGCAAGTGCATCCAGCGAGGCAGAGGGTAGTCGACAGAGAGGGAGGAGGAAGAGTCAAGGGGGAAGACGAGGCTTGTGTGGGGGTTGCCTAGGAGGTGGCGAGCGATCACCCTCACCAGAAGATCACGTAGAGGAGCCTGTACGCCAATACTATACAGTTATAGATACTCCTGGAATCTTCCATGATGATGAAGGAAGGGATATAATGGCGTACATGAGGAGCGTCGTACATGCGATGTATAAAGATTGTTTCGTTCTCTTCAACAAGTAGAAAAGCGGCTTGTGGGAGGAGGTGTTGAGGACAGTCCATAGGAGGTACCCAAATCCTGAGGGTCAGCGATTCTTGGATGATTAGGGACACACAAAAGTGAGGGATTTGCTTCACAACAAAAGATCCCACCTCATAACACATGCCAGGGAGTCACTGCAGAGACAGGAGGAGGGACGTGGAGCCTATAGCCAACCACCTATGTGCCACCGCATAGAGTGGAAGAAAGCCAAGAAGAAAGTAGCAGAGAAAGTGAAGAGTCGCCAGCACGGAGAGGCGTGACACATCCAAATGGAAACCATAAGATCGTCGCATTACAGATCGGGCGATAGAGAATCATGGGAGGCAGAGTTTGTAAGTATATTTCTATTTCTAGTTTTTTAAAATTTATATTTCTTTCAATTCTTTATATAATTTGTTCTAATACATTGTGTCTCATAATTATTTGTATATATATCATAATTGTTTTGCAAACTACTATCGTTGGTAGGATACCTACTCCTAGAGAGCTAGGTTACTGTCGAGGCCATAACCGTGCAGCCACATGGCTCCACTTCTATGAGAAGGGTCTCATCACTGAGAAGCAATACAACTGGGCTATGAGGATTCGACAGCTAGAGGACGTATGTTTTTCTTACTTTCCTATTAAAAGTATAGCTAATTATGACTTTTTCTTTGCAATTGTACGTAAGCAACCTTGATCTTTTGTATGTCTCGAGGGATGCATAAAGAACGGAGTACGTACAACCTTCATACAACGCAGTAGATGACGCTACGTATAGTGGATCATTTGGCTTCGTAGAGTGACATTATCCCTGAACGGCTGCAAAAATAGATGGTGTACCATGTTGTCCAAAATCTCATCCTCTACAACTTGATGAGGCATTTCATGAGGGCTACTATCATGGTCGCTAGTCTCCACTCTTCTTGAAGACTTTGCCTCCTCACGTCGATGTTTTGCAGCCTCTCAACGCTCGGGAGGGAACATCTGAGGATGTGGCACCGCATCCTGCTCAACCACAAAAGGGAGTTTCATGTACGTTGATATATATTGAGTAACATAGACTAGCAATCTTAGTGTTTAAAAAAAAACAATGAATACCGGTGATTTTTCTCGGTCCCATTCTCCATACATGCTGAGGTGTGACATTACAACTCGACGTGCTCAAAAAATACACCCTCGACAACGATCACATGCATTTAATTTTTCGTGGTAACCATGCATCTCGATTATGAAGACGTAATGTTTCATCCTCACTTGAGGATGTGCTCGTTGACTCATAATACAATATTAGTGAGTTTGGGAATCTCCCAATTCCCATTTTTTGAATACTAAAAAGATGGCATCCAGAAAACATGCCCATAAGTTTCTCAAAACCATATGATATGACATATCATTGGAAAGCGCTTGAAAAATGGAATCTATTGAGCTATAGACCGCTCGATTTGGAGTTATAGTGTCCAAGTTATGGCAAAACCAAAGATTTGACCATGTGTCCCAAACTTATGGAAAATTCCCATATTCCCCAATATGGTGTTTGATCAGTATGCACCGCACTAGGTGATGATGACATGATTAAACCTAATTCATGACAACATCAAAATATTTGTTATTCATATGTTTACATAAAAACTTCAAGCTGACGTATGAATTATTCTAAGATCTCAATTTTAAATACACAAAACTTATCTTAAAAACAAAAATTCATGATAAAAGCTAAATGCGAGTCTATATCTGCGTTTACCTACGCGTCTAAATCTGCATCTATTTGCACGTCTAACTTCACATCTATACATGCATTTACGTAAACGTAGATGTGCATATACACACGAAAATAGACATAAATGTCAAAATTCAAAAGATGCTTGAATCATTTCTTTTCAAACTACGCCTTTCCTTTCCTGTGTTTTTTGCGTGTTCTGAAGCTCGAGTTTAGCCGACATGCAGTCTCTTCATACCTCACCTCCTCATGACTCACCTCTTCTTTCACATCAAAGAGATAAGAGGGGAAAAAGAAAATCCAAGGAGAGGAAGAAAGAGAGAACAAGAGAGAGGAGAACAAGAGGAAGAAGAAGCAAAGGAAGGAAACAACAAGCAGCAAGCAAGCATCAAGGAAGAGTAACTCACCAAGGAGAGAAAGAAGGATAAGGAAGAAGCGCCACCACCCGCCACACTAAACACCCAAGGCGAGTCCTCTCTCTCTCTCTCTCTCTGTGTATTAGGATCTATGATTGCATTTCGTATAGCACAAATAAAACATGAATGGCAATCATCGGACTGAAATCAGCCAACTGAGCGCGTTTGCTAGCGCGTCTACATTTCAGTACAGACGCAAGGATAAACGCGAAGCTATGTTTGCTGTCATTGCGTCTGCGGCCGCATCTCATAGCGCGTGTATTCTGCATCTGAGACGCGAGAATACACGCGCTCTACACAGAAGAAGCTTTGACTTCAGAATCGCGTCTCCAGGCGCCTATATCCTGCATGTGAGACGCAATAATACACATGCCCTGCCCAGAATCTTTGACTTTAGAGTCGCATCTCCAGGTGCGTGTATTCTGCATTTCACACGCGAGAATATACGCACGCAAAAAGCATTGACTCTAGAATTGCATCTGATAGCGCATCTATGATGTATCTCAAATGCGGATATACACGCGCTCTGACCAGACAGAGGGTTGACTTCAGGGATGCATCTGAGAGCGTGTTTATCCTGCATTTTAGACGCAATTATACACGTGCCAGCCAGCTTTGATAAAAAATAAATTTTTATTTCTAAAATTGTACGAATTTGTCTTTTTCTTGTGTTTTTTTTGCAGATGTTGCATCCTGGTTCATTTAGCAATGACCCGAATTTGGATCGCATGAATGATACATTGGGCTTGTTCGACAGACGGATCAATGCATTTTTTGGAGGTTTTTCTAGTAAGAAAGACTTCATGGGAGAGATGACCATATACCTTGGCCGCTCTCTCACAGGTAGACGAGGTGGTCAGCCTCATGTCTGGAAGGCCTCTAACGTCTTTGCCTAGCACTGCTTCCCAAATACCAAATGTCCAAAATCCAATTGCAGGTACTCCACGTGCAGCACCTGTACATGCATCGGCTGAAGCACAAGCGTCAATCGACGCATGTGCATTTGCAGAAGCACGTGCATACAGCGAGGCAGAGGGTAGTCGACAAAGACGGAGGAGGGAGAGTCGAGGGGAAGGAAGAGGCTTGTGTGGGGGCTTCCTAGGAGGTGGAGAGCGATCACCCTTACCAGAAGATCACGTAGAGAAGCCTATACACCGGTACTATAGAGTCACAGATACAGGTGGCATCTTCCATGATGATCAAGGAAGGGATATAATGGCGTA
This sequence comes from Lygodium microphyllum, assembly GCF_053477565.2. Taxonomy (NCBI): domain Eukaryota; kingdom Viridiplantae; phylum Streptophyta; class Polypodiopsida; order Schizaeales; family Lygodiaceae; genus Lygodium; species Lygodium microphyllum. Next base: position 21,513,228 of record NC_141159.1, read on the forward strand.
CATGAGGAGCGTCGTACATGCGACGTATAAAGATTGTTTCGTTTACTTCAAGAATCAGAAAAGCAGCTTGTGGGAGGAGGTGTTGAGAGCAGTCTATAGGAGATACCCAAATCCTGAGGGTCAACGATTCTTGGATGATTAGGGATGCACAAAAGTAAGGGATTTGCTTCATAACAAAAGATCCCACCTCATGACACGCACCAGGAAGTCACTGCGGAGACAAGAGGAGGGGCGTGGAGCCTATAGCCAACAACCTATGGGCCGCCGCATAGAGTGGAAGAAAGCCAAGAAGAAAGCACCAGAGAAAGTGAAGTCGCCCGCACGCAAAGGCACGACGCATCCAAATGAAACCCATGGGATCATCGTATTATGGATCGGGCGGCAAAGAATCGTGAGAGGTAGAGTTTATAAGTATATTTTCATTTCTAGTTTTTTAAAATTTATATTTCTTTCAATTCTTTATATAATTTGTTCTAATACATTGTGTCTCATAATTATTTGTATATATCATAATTGTTTTGCAGACTACTATCGTTGGTGGGATATCTACTCTTAGAGAGGTAGGTTACCATCGAGTCCATAACCGCACAGCCACATGGCTTCACTTCTATGAGGAGGGTCTCATCACTAAGGAGCAATACAAGTGGGCTATGAGGATTCGACAGCCAGAGGAGGTATGTTTTTCTTACTTTCCTATTAAAAATATAGCTAATTATAACTTTTTCTCCACCATGTGTACGTAAGCAACCTTGATCTTTTGTGTGTATAGGTGAACCCTGATGTGGAGCATAGCGAGGAGGGAAATAGCAATGCTAGTAGCCATGGTGGTGCTAGCGAAGATGTTTCTTCTTCAGATTTATAGAGGAGCACCATACCTCCTCTATGGCCTTGTTTTCTTGTATATCTATTATCCGTCTTTGAGCCTACTGCTTGCGGCCACACTTTAGGTCGCAAGCACTTAAACTCCCCATGTAAATGTGTTTTATTTTGTTTTTAATTCTCGTGCTTTCAGATCCATTGTGTTTTTTCTAAATGTATAATTTGATGTATGGGAGGGAAAAAAAAAACCAGTGAGCATGTGGTTGCTAAAAAAACCAAAGCACATGTGGTTGCATGCGCGTCTATCTGTGCATCTAAATTGCAAAAAACGCGCGTTTATAAGAGCGTCTAAAATGCAGAGTATATGCGCTATATAATTCAAATTTTAAAAAAAATATATCTTTTTTTTTAAAACGAGATTTTTTGTTTTGAGTTCACGTCTATAGACACATGTAAAAGCACGTCTATGAGCGTGTATATATTCGTCTAATTTGCCATGTAGACGCGCTGGTAGACAGAAAAAAAAATTAAATAAATAACAAATTTTTTTTATGCGCTTGTATTCATGCATGTATATGCGCATCTATTTCTGCGTGTAAATTTCTTCATACATGCGACTATAGATGCGAGTTTATAGACGCGCAAATAGATGCGCGGGTAGACACCCCTGTAAGATTTTCTCTCAATTCAAAAATTGCTTCTAAAAGAGTGTCTAAGAGACCTTTTTGTTATAGTGTCTACCCGCCCGTCTATTTGCGCGTCTACAAACTCGCGTTTATAGTCGCATGTATAAAGAAATTTACACACAGAAAGATGCACAATAGACGCGCATATATAGCGTGAATACAAGTGTATAAAAAAACCAAAATTGTTATTTTTGTAATTTCTTTTGTGCGTCTACCAGTGCGTCTACATGGCAAATTAGACAGGCATATAGGCACACCCATAGACGCGCTTTTACAAGCGCCCATAGACGCGAATGCAAAAAAAAAAATCTCCTTTATTTAAAAAAGATATTTAATTTTTTTCTAAATTTGAATTATGTAGAAAGTGTATGAGTACGTGTACTCTACAATTTAGACGCGCTTATAAACACGCGTTTTCGACAATTTAGATGCGCAAAACAAAACTGGAAAAACAAAACCAGAGAGCTCTCTGGTTTTTTTCCCCCTCCCATACAACAAATTGTGCATTTGGAAAAAATACAATGAATCTGAAAGCAGAGAATTGAAAACAAAAATCCATGTATTCATTATAGATAAAATGCATTTACATGGGGAGTTTAAGTGCTTGGTGCGTCTCGCATCTGCGTGCTGGCGACTCTTCACTTTCTCTATTGCTTTCTTCTTGGCTTTCTTCCATTCTATGCAGTGGCACATAGGTGGTTGGCTATAGGCTCCATGCCCCTCCTCCTGTCTCCGCAGTGACTCCCTGGCACGTGTCACGAGGTGTGATCATTTGTTGTGAAACAAATCCCTCACTTCTGTGCATCCCCAATCATCCGAGAATTGCTGACCCTCAGGATTTGGGTATCTCCTATGGAGTGCCCTCAACACCTCCTCCCACAAGTCACTTTTCTGATTCTTGAAGTAAACGAAACAATCTTTATACGTCGTATGCACAACGCTCCTCATGTACGTCATTACATTCCTTCCTTCATCATCATGGAAGATGCCACCGGTATGTGTAACTCTATAGTACTGCCGTACAGTCTCCTCTATGTGATCTTCTGGTGAGGGTGATCGCTCGCTACCTCCTAGGCAATCCCCACACAAGCCTCGTCCTCCCCCTCGACTCTCCCTCGTCCCTCTGTCGACTACCCTCTGTCTCGCTGGATGCACGTACTTCTGTAAATGCACATGCGTTGAGCTGATGCTTGTGCTTCAGTCGATGCATGTACATGTGTTGTACGTGGAGTACCTATAATTGGAGTTTGGACATTTGGTGTTTGGGTAGCACTGCCAGGCAAAGACATCAGAGGCGTTTCAGACATGACACTAAACACCTCGTCTGCTATGGGAGAGCGACCAAGGTGTCTGGTCATCTCTCCCATGAAGTCTTCCTTACTAGAAAAACCTTCAAAAAAAGTATTGACCCCTCTGTCGAACAAGCCCAATGTATCATTCATGCGATCCAAATCCGGGTCATTGCTAGATGAACCAGGATGCGCCATCTGCAAAATACACACACGAAAAAGACAAATTAGTAGAATTTTAAAAATAAAAATTTATTTTTTATCAGAGCTGACCGGCGCGTATATAATTGCGTCTAAAATGCAGGATAGACGTGCTCTCAGACGCATCCCTGAAGTCAACCCTCTGGTCAGAGCGTGTGTATATCCGCATCTGAGATGCAGCATAAACGCGCTATCAGATGCGATTTTAGAGTCAATGTTCTAGGTGCGTGTGTATCCTCGCGTCTGGAATGCAAAATACACGCGCTTGGAGATGCGACTCTGAAGTCAAAGCTTTTGGGCAAGGCACGTGTATTTCCACGTCTCACATGCAGGATACACGCACCTAGAGATGCGACTCTTAAGTCAAAGCTTCTTCTGTGCAGAGCGCGTATATTCTCGTCTCAGACGTAGAATACACGCGCTATGAGACGCGGCCTCAGACGCAATGACAACAAACATAGCTTCGCGTCTATCCTTGCGTCTGTACTGAAATGTAGACGCACTGGCAAACGCGCTCAGTCCGCTGATTTCAGTCCAACGACTGCCATTCATGATTTATTTATGCTATAAAAATGCAATCATAGATCCTAATACATAGAGAGAGAAAGAGAGAGAGAGGGAGGGAGAGAGGACTCACCTTGGGTGTTTGGTGTGGCGGGTGGTGCGCTTCTTCCTTCTCCTTCTTCCTCTCCTTGGTGAGTTACTCTCCCTTAATGCTTGCTTGCTGCTTCTTGACTCCTCCCTTTGCTTCTTCTTCCTCTTGTTCTCCTCTCTCTTTCTTCCTCTCCTTGGCTTTCCTTTTTCCCCTCTTGTCCCTTTGAAGTGAAAGAAGAGGTGAGTTATGAGGAGGTGAGGCATGAAGAGACTGCATGTCGGCTAAACGCGAGTTTCAAAACGTGCAAAAAATGCAAGAAAGTAAAGGTGCAGTTTGAAAAGAAATGATTCAAGTATCTTTAGAATTTTGACGTTTGCGTCTATTTCTCATAGCATCTGAGGGTGCGTCTTAGTGCGCGTGTGCTCTGCAGTCTACACGCGATGATACACGCACTGCACTGAAGGTTGACCTGCAATCTATACGCGATTATACGCGCCCATTGACCTGGAATGTGCATCTAACAGCGCGTCTGTGCTGCATCTTAGATGCGCAGATAGACGAGCTGGATAGAAGGTTCACTCTAGAGCGCGTTTGAGGGCGCGTCTAACCTGCAATTTAGACGCGGGGATACACGCGCCAGGTCTCCCAGTTCTAATAGTAAACAATATATTTTTGCAATGATGAATGTGACCAATCCCATGTTTGTGTTTATCAGTTTTCTTGTTTAAGAGAAGCATTAGCACTTAAGTGTTATGCTTAATGTCTAAAGAAAGCTCTTTGAAAATGTAGATAATATATGATTTTTTATATGCAAATAAATGTCTTTTTTCTATGTTTTTTTTTACAGATGTCGTATCCTGGTTCATCTAGCAATGACCCGGATGTGGATCGCATGAATGATACATTGGCCTCCTTTCACAAGGGGATCCATGCATTTTTTAGAGGTTTTTCTAGTAGGGAAGACTTCATGGGAGAGATGACCAGACACCTTGGCCGCTCTCCCACAGCGGACGAGATGTTCAGTGTCATGTCTGGGACGCCTCTGATGTCTTTACCTAGCACTACTTCCCAGACTCCACATACAGGTACTCCACATACAGGTACTCCATATGCAAGTACTCCACGTGCTCCACCTGCATCGGCTGAAGCACGTGCATCTGCAGAAGCTCGTGCGTCCAACGAGACAGAGGATAGTCAACAGAGAGGAAGGAGGGAGAGTCAAGGGGGAGGACGAGGCTTGTGTGGGGGTTGCCTAGGAGGTGGCGAGCGATCACCCTCACCAGTAGATCACATAGAGGAGATTATACGCCAGTACTATAGAGTTACAGATGCTGGTGGCATCTTTCATGATGATGAGGGAAGGGATGTAATGGCGTATATGAGGAGCGTCGTACATGCGACGTATAAAGATTGTTTCATTACCTTCAAAAATCAAAAAAGCAGCTTGTGACAGGAGGTGTTGAGGGCAGTCCATAGGAGGTACCCAAATCCTGAGAGTCAGCGATTCTTGGATGATTGGGGACGTACAAAAGTGAGGCATATACTTCACAACAAAAGATCCCACCTCATCACACGGGCCAGAGACTCACTGCAGAGGCTGGAGGAGGGGGATGGAGCCTATAGCCAACCACCTATGTGCCACGGCATAGAGTGGAAGAAAGCCAAGAAGAAAGCAGCAGAGAAAGTGAAGAGTCGCCAGCACACAGAGGCGTGAAGGATCCGAATGGAAACAATGGAATCGTCCATTACAGATCGGGCAACAGGGAGTCGTGGGAGGCGGAGTTTGTATGTATATTTTGATTTCTAGTTTTTTAAAATTTATATTTCTTTTAATTATTTATATATTTTATTATAATATATCATGACTCAATTGTTTGTATATCTCTAAATGTTTTGCAGACTACCATCGTTGATAGGACACCTACTCCTAGAGAGGTAAGTTACCATCGAGGCCATAACCGCGCAGCGACATGGCCATTCACTTTTATGAGGAGGGTCTCATCACTGAGGACCAATACAACTGGGCCATGAGAATTCGACAGCCAAAGGAGGTATGTTTTTCTTACTTTCCTATTAAAAGTATAGCTAATTATAACTTTTTCTCCACCTTGTCTATGTAAGCAACCCTGATCTTTTGTGTGTGTAGGCGAACCCGGATGTGGAGCATAGCGTGGAGGGGGATAGCGATGCTAGTAGCCATGGTGATACAAGCGAAGATGTTTCCTCTTCAGATTCGTAGAGGAGCACCATACCTCCTCATGAGACATTCTTTTCTTGTATATGTATGATATCTCTTTGAGCCTACTGCTTCCGGCCACGCTTTAGGTTGCAAGCACTTAAACTTCCCTTGTAAATGCTTTTGATATATAATGAATACATGGACTTTTATTTTCAATTCTTGTGCCTGTAAGATACATTGTATTTTTCCCAAATACACAATCTGATATATGGGAGGGGAAAAAAAAAACCAGAGAGCATGTGGATGCTCTGGTTTTTTTTTTCCATTTCTGTTTTGCGCGTCTATCCGCACGTCTAAATTACAGATAATTCACGTTTATACGCACGTCTATAATGCAGACTACACGCGCTTCATAATTCAAATTTAAAATATATATATATATATATATATATTATTTTTTAAATGACATTTTTTATTCTCTGATCGCGTCTATCAGTGCTTGTAAAAGCGCATCTACCAGCGTGTCTATATGCACGTGTATATGTGCATCTATTGCGCGTCTATTTGTGCATGTAAATTCGTTGATACATGCGATTATAGACGCGAAATGGTAAACGCACAAATAAACGGGCAGATAGACGTGTCCATAAGAATTTCTCTATATTCAAAAATCGTGTCTAAATGTGCGTCTACGAGGCCTTTTTGTTGTAGTGGTCGAGTTGCAATGTCACACTTCAGCATGTATGGAGAACGGGACCGAGAAAGATCACCGGTATTCATTGTTTTTTTTAAACACTAAGATTGCTAGTCTATGTTACTCAATATATATCAACGTACATGAAACTTCCTTTTGTGGTTGAGCAGGATGCGGTGCCACATCCTCAGATGCTCCCTCCCGAGCATCGAGAGGCTGCAAAACGTCGAGACAAGGAGGCAAATGCTTCAAAAAGAGTGGAGACTGATGACCATGATAGTAGCCCTTATGAAATGTCCCATCAAGTTGTAGAGGATGACATTTTGGACATGGTATACCATCTATTTTCGCAACCAATTCAGGGAGAAGGTCACTCTACGAAGCCAGATGATCCACTATACGTAGCGTCATCTACTCCTTTGTATGCAGGTCGTATGTACTCCGTTCTTCGTGCGTCCCTCGAGATACTTAACTTGCAAACAATTTATGGATGGAGTAATTCAGTTTGAATGCATTATTGAAGTACGTATCAATTCAGTTTGGCTTATGAATCATAATATTAATTGTTCTATTTTGACATCTGACACAAATATATGTTGATTTTTTAACTCACTTTTAAAAATATATGTAGGTTATTATCACAAATGCTTCCAAAAGGAAACAATTTGCCAACTAAGAGAGAGCAAGCAAGACATTACTTAACATCTCTGGGAGGCCTCGATTATGTCAAGATCCATGCATGTGTCAATGATTGTGTCTTACTTCGTGGGATTCAAGAGTTTGCACGAGAGTGTCTTGTTTGTGGCGAATCAAGATACGAAGTGGAGATGAAGTCAATGGATGTGCCTCGTAAGGTTTTGTGACATTTTTCAATTGTTCTACGTATTCAACTTATGTTCCAGTGTAAGTCTATTGGAAAGCTCATGTCATGGCATGCTAGTCATCGTTCAAGTAATGGAAAATGGAAGATCCCTGCAGACACACCGGCATGGAAACATATAGATAATTTGTGACCCGTTTTCAAAGAAGAGCAAAGAAATTTGAGATTTGGTTTAGGTACGGATGGAATCAATCCATTTGGCATCAAAAGCACATCATATAGTGTATGGCCAGTGGCATTGGTGAACTATAATATTCCTCCATCCATGGCAATTAAAAAGGGACATGTAATGTTGTCCCTTCTGATTCTTGGAAAGCACAAGGTAAAAAATATGGACATTTACTTAGAGCCTTTGATTGAAGAGTTAGAAATGTTATGGAAAGGTATTGAGGTGCAAGATACAAGCGCATATGCATCCTCTAGAGATTTCACGTTGAAGGCCAGAGTGTTCAGGTACATGTATATAACTCTATATTTGAAATTCAAGACTTGAATCAATTACATTTTATTAATTCACTTGTTTGTTCAAGTTTAACCACATCACGATATCATGCATGTCCTATTTACGGTCCCTCTTTAGTTTCCTCTAGGTCGACACATTTAAAGAAGATTATCTATGACAATCATCATCAATTTCTTCCTATTGACCATCCCAAATATGTTCTCCCTACTAATGGAATGACTCCACAATCTCTAACCATTCGAGATTGGAAGGAGAGATGGATTAATGCCGACAGCCACCCTCCACTCGGCATAAGTCGATAAGAAGTACATTTCTCTCGATTGACTTTAAAGTATTTTGCATGATGAATTGTTTACATAATATATTGTTTGTTTGTTAGGTTCTCTATATTTTTTCGTCTTTCGTATTGGACTCAACTCAAGATCAATCACTTGTTGGACCCCATGCACATATTCAAAAATTTTGTATCTACATTATGAGATCACTTGATAGGGGCTCGTGATTCAGTCAATGTAAGGGAGGATTTACGTAACATTGGTCGTATCAGACGAGCCTGGTCACGCATTGGACCCAAAGGAAAGATTGAACTATCCCATGCACCTTGGAGGTTGTCAAAGAACGAGGAAAAAATAGTGAAATAACAAATATGTAGCTTTCGAACACCCATAGGATGTATGAGATGTCTCAAGGGATCCTTCATAAAGAAAATAAAAAGAGGTATGGAGCAACTATCTGGTTTGAAGTCCCACGATTTGTACAAAATGATTCAAGTAAGGATATCTCTAACCATGAACATAGTAATTAGTGAAGTAACTTTGTGTAAGGTTTGGGATGTGATGACTTTTTCTTCAACTAATCATTTGATCTATGAATATTGTTTACATTCATTTCATACTTTGTACTAGCATATCCCATTGTGTATCCAAAGATGTACATGATATCATTTATAAGATGGGAGAGCTTGTGAGGTGTGTATACATTGTATTTTTTCATTATATATCTTTGAATTTCTACACAAAAATAAACAATTGTCAAATGCATACTGACAGATACGTGAGCTCAAAGAAAATTGATCCAAACACATTGCAAGATACTCGAGTATTAACTATTGAGGTAATTTGCATGGTGGAGAAAATTTTTCCTCGATCCATTTTAACTACTCAATTACATTTACTCGTACATTTGATTGATGAGATCGCACTTTGTGGGGAAGTTCATGCAAGGTGGATTTTTTTCCTTGAGCGCTTCATGAAAACCTTGAAAGATTTTGTGAGGCAAAAAACACGGCCTGAGGGAAGCATGGGTGAGAGTTGGTTAGTGCAATCATCCCTTGTTTATATCTCTGAATACCTTGCTGAAGTGGACCCCTCTCAACCACGACTATGGAAAGATGATGAAGACTTGAGGATGATCTCTATAATACCTCAAGGAAAAGAAATGAGTAAAGTGCTAACAAAAGAAGAACTTCGTAAGTTAAATAGTTTTTGTGTACTCAATAGTGATGTAATGAGCAAATGGGTGACACTATATAATGAAGCAAGGACAAGAAGAAAAAGCAAAAGACAAGCATTTCACACCAGATATGGACATACTGTCTCATTTTCAGATCATCTAAATGCGCTCCCACATCATATTGATATAGATTGATTACTTAAGGAAATTGAGAGAATGGAAAAAGAGGAGGAAATTAATATATCTCAAGAAGAGTGGGAATACGCATGAGGTTGCTTATCAAAGGTGAGACATACTATCAATTAGTTTGTTTCTATAAGTTATATTTTATATAAAAATTTGATATGTTTGATCTTAATCTTTTACTACTAGTACATATTATTCAATGCTATTTGGTGTGAGGGTAAACATCTTCGAACTCAATGTATAGATGAAAAGAGAAATACCCAAGATTGTGGTGTCCTTGCTCACTTCGAGGATGCCAATGGTACCATGGAAGATTATTGTGGCTTGATCCAAGATATTCTAAAGCTTAACTTCAGACGATTCTTTATATATGTACTAGATGTGAAGTGGTTTAAAGAAGTGGTAATAAATTGTGAGCATTGTACAATCAAACGTCATCCAAGTGGTTTTGTAAACATAGACTCTACAAAATTTCACCAAAACAAGAATGACACATTAGTACTACCTCAACAATGCGAGCAAGTATATATGCAAAAGCTAATTTTTTTATATGTATACATATGATACATATACACATTATAATAAGTATTTAAGTTTATTTCTTTTGTTTTTCAAATACAGGTTGTGTATCATCCAATGGTAAACCATAACCGATGGTGGTATGTCATCCCTATATCTAATCGTTCAAAACCAATATATGATAATATTACCGACATAGAGATAGTAGATGAAAATCCAACAATTAATGATGATGTACATGATGACACCATAATGGATGATATGCGTGATATAGTACAAGATGAACCTCGCGAGGATATTCAAGAAAACGCAGAAGATGACAATAATGTGATTGATGATATTGATGAAGTTATTGAGCAATATAGCAACACATCTGATAGTGGGATAGACTTATTTGTTTCGTTACCTCTTGGTAACATAGACCTAAAAGTAGATAGTTTAGCAAGGGCTAATCTCATTGAAGATGAGATGGATCATTCACTGTAACATACTTAATTTGCTTAATGATTCAATGTGTTCTTAATTCTATGGAAAATATCATGCATACACGTGCATACTCAAGAATCAATAGTCAAGTTTAAAGCAAAATTGAATTTTCTATAATAAAAATAAAGTATTTTTTATCATCTTCAAGTCCAATTTCAAGTGGTTAAATAATCATTAACTCTGGTTTTTTTATTATATTAAGTCCAATTTCAAGTGATTAAATAATTACGCGTCTGGAGACGCGTCTATATTCGCGTCTATTTGCGCGGATACATAGACGCAAAATTCGCATCTATTTACATGCTCTTTTACATGCACATATAGACGCAATGATAGACGTGCCCGACTTTGCACGTCTAACATACGCGTCTATGCCTCGTTTCTGTTGTGGTGTTAATAAGACTAATAGCACTTTCGTTATCACATCGAAGTGGTGTGCTCAAGAGAGGAGGATTGCCAATATCTCATAGAACTTGTCGAAGACATACTAACTCTCAAGCCACTAAAGATGCAGCTACATATTCAACCTCTTTAGTGGAAACAACAACACAACATTGTTTCTTGCTAGTCCAAGAAACAAGACAACCATTGATAAAGAAACCATTTCCACTTGTAAAATGCATAAATAAGTGAGAGCTTGTCCAATCTGCATTTATATAACCCAAAAGTTGAAATGAATGTAGAGAATCACAATTTTTTTGGCATCAATAAACCAATCCAAAATCTTTAGTACCTTTCAAATACTTCAAATCTCATTTTGTTGTAGTCCAATGTTTTAAAGCATGTAGAACTAAGATATTGTCCAAGAAAATTTGCAACAAAAAGAATGTCACTATGAGAATATAAGGCAACAAATTGAAAACATCCAAGAACATTAGCATAAGGCTGATGTAATACTAATTGTCTATTATTCTGGAGAAAGTGAGAGTTTTGGGTAGAGCTCACAAGACAAAGCAGTACCAGCATGATGTGTAAAACCCAAACCAAACTTCTAAATAACATCTTCAATGAACTTTGTTTGAAGCAATAATTAAACACCCTTTTCTCAATAGCATTGAATTTGAATATTAAGACATGAGTGTATGTCTCCAAGATTTACCATGTCAAATGAAGAAGATAAAATCTTATTTACTTGTTGAAGGAAGATTGAGATTGTTAGAAACAAGTATAGTATCATCCACATATAAAGCAAGAATAACAAAACTATCATTGAAACGCTTGACATATAAGTTAGGATTTGAAGAACAAGAGATAAAACATTGTTTTTTAAAGAATAGATTAATATTTTGATACCAAGCTCATGAAGATTGTTTGAGACCATAGAGTCCACAATGAAGTCTACAAGAAAAATTATCCTTATGTTTGACTACAAATCCCTTTGGTTGCTCCATGTATATCTCTTCCATTAAATCACCATTAAGAGATGCACTTCTCACATCTATTTGGTGAACCTCCAAATCAAACCCAACAACAAAAACTAGCAAGGCCCAAATACTGGTAATACGAATAATAGGTGAGAAAGTTTCTTGATAATCAACTCATGCAATATGTGAGAAACCTTTGGCAACTAGCCTTGCTTTGAACTTGTCAAATGTTCCATCTGTTTGTGTTTTTCTTATAAACCCACTTGCATTTAATAGTAGTACGTCCACATGGTAACTCACTTAGAACCCATGTACCTTTAGAGAGAAGAGATTCATACTCAACTTCCATGGCCTCTTGCCATTGTTTCTTTTGTGGAGACTACATGGTATCACTATAAGAGATAAGGTCTTTATAAATATTGAGAGAATTCTCAAGAATATCAATACCATAAACATGACAAGTACCACACTCATTATCAATTGGAAGATCAACATAAAGATCAATACCAAGGTCATCATTAGCAATAATAGATACAGGTTGTGAATCCTGATTTCAAGACTAAATATTATCCCAAAAAGAGTTTCATCATCAAATAGAAAATGAAAAGAAGTAAGTAATGCATTTGTATCATCAATGTCCTCTAATGACCATGTCCACCCAGTATCCTCCTAAGACCATGTGTTGCCTATAAGGTACTCATTGAAAATAGCATCATGACTTATGATTACCATCTTGGAAGATGAATCATAAAACTTGTATCCCTTAGAAAAAGTTGAATATCCAATAAAAATAACTTTGAAACCGGGAGGATCAAGTTTTCTGTGAGCCTCTTTGGATACATGAATGAAAGGTGAGAAAGATCGAAGCTTACACGGAAAAGTTATGGTGGGAGAGCAAGAGCAAGAGAAAAAGAGAAACTCACAAGGATCGAAGCTTACACAGGAGAGCTAGGCGGGAGAGCAAGAGCAAGAGAGAGAGAGACTCACAGTGTGGGAACTCCAACAATTACAATCTATGATCAGCCTAATTCCTTTATTCATTTGTCACTAAAAGAATAAAGAATAAAGTGACAGTGATGAGTGCTCACTGCCTGCAGTGTGTGCAAGCGTAGATACTATGAGTGTGGTAATACATAGATGGCTAGGTGAAGATGAATTCACCCCCAACAATTTTCCACTTGAAGGCAATAAGAAGTGAAAAAAAAAGAAAAAACAATACAATATGTACAACAAGATGAGGAAATACATCACCTCATTCCACGCCCATCAATCTCATGAGAAAGCCAAAGCGCTCAGTAGAGAGGCTTTTGGTGAGTAGAGACAATACAACATGTACAACAAGATGAGGAAAGACATCATCTCATTCCACACCCATCAATCTCCTGAGAAAGCCAAAGCGCTCGGTAGAGAGGCTTTTGGTAAGTAGATCTGTAGGATTTTAGTCACTCGAGATCTTGATAAGGTCAACAGACCTGTCCTCAACAACTCCAGATATGAAGTGATACTCACCTCAATGTTTTTCGTCTTCGCATGGAAGACCAAATTTTTGGCTAATTGAATAGCACTCATAGAATCCAAATGCAGTGTAGGGATAGCAACAATACCAAGGCCATGAACCAAATGGCCTAATCATATGGCCTCCTTGCAAGCTGCAGTGGCTGTAACATACTCGGTCTTAGTGATGAAAAGAGCTATATACTTTTGCATACTCGATATTCAAGAGACAACACCTCTAGCATAGGTAAACACATAGCTAGAAGTGAACTTCCTACTATTTGCATGTCATGCATAATCAGAGTCAGTGTACCTCACGACTCCTCTATCCTCGCTAGCATATGCACATATCTATAGTGCCCTTCATGTATCTCATGATACCCTTGACGGCATCCCAATGCTTCTTGCCATGTATAGCCATATAGCATGCCATAACACCAACCTACAAAGGCAATATCTAGGCAAGTGGCTATCATGGCATGCATAAGACTACCCATTGCAGATCCATAGGAAATCTTGGCCATCTTGGCCCTCTGCTCATCTGTCTTTGGACAATCATCCTATGATACCTTCAGCTAAGAAGATAATGGACAACCAATAGGCTTCACATCCTGCATGCGAAAACACTCAAGGACTTTATGAATGTACTCTCTATATGACAAGTAGAGAAGTCCCCAATGCCTATCGCGTCTAATGTGAGAGACATGTCCCAAATCCTTCATCTCAAAGCTCTTCTTGAGCTAATCCTTAAGAGCATCTAGCTCATCATCAACTTTCCTTGCTAATAGCATATCATCCACATAGAGTACCAAAATAAGAAAAGATCCATCACGGGCTTTCTTTTTGTATAAGCATGGATCCATAGCATTACAACTCTGGCCCTGTGATTGTATAAAAACATCAAACTTATAGTACCCTTCCCTAGGTGCCTGCTTCAAGCCATAAAGACTTTTCTTCAGCCTACACACTAGATAAATCTCATCATGCAAATCCCCATGTAAAAATGCCATCTTAACATCTATCTAATACAAGTCCAAGTCAAGCTACGTGACTAAGACCAAAACCAAGTGGAGGGTTGTCACCTTAACCACAAGAGAAAAACCTTCATCAAAGTCAACTCCATGCTTCTGTTTAAAACCCTTAGCAATAAGTCTTGCCTTATAAGCCCACTTGGGGTATCTAGGGATACTCTTCAACTTGTACATCCATTTGCATCACAAAGCCTTCTTGCGACTAGGCAAGGAAATCAAATCCCAAGTCTCATTCTTATATAAGTAGTCTATCTCAGATTGTGTAGCCCTCTCCCAAGAGTGACTATCACCCCTGCACATAGCCTCATCATAACTGAAAGACTCTCCTACATATATAACCAATATATTATGCATCGAGGGCTAAAATCTGTTAAGGGGACATCTATCTCTACTAGAATGCCACACTCCAAGCTCTGTTGTCTGGTCAAAATTCCACCCAACACCCTAGCCATGAGTACTTGTTGTTGCTGCAGGCTGTCCACCTAGCTATATAGGAGCTCGTGGCTCCTCCTGAAATATCACCCTATGTATCTCCACTATCATCTCAGGCTACCTATACATCTTGTCTTCATGGAAGACTACATCATAGGTGCAAATGACTTTCCATGCCTATGTATCCCAAGGGCGGTAACCTATATCTCCTGCATCTCCATAGCCAAGGAATATGTATTTAACACTCCTAGGATCTAGCTTGTTATGCTTATCCTTAGGCACTTTTCCTTGGGCACAAGGCAAAATGCCTCATCCAAAGACACGTAAATGCGCATAAGAGAGAGGATTTCCTGTCCATACCTCCTCTAAAACCTGAAAATCAATGGCACTACAGCATGATCTATTAATGATATGCACGGCAGTCATAACTGCATGAGCCCAAAAGTGTTGGGGTATGCCTATGTGGCTAAGCATAATGTGAACCCTCTCCTAGATGGCCCTATTCATTCGCTCAGCCCTACCATTTTGCGCAGGAATATAAGGGGTGGTCAACTAACGCTTAACACCCCTCTCATCACATAAGTGCTCAAAAGCACGTGAGACATACTTACCTCCATTATCTGTCCTTAGGCATTTCAGCCTATGCTTAGACTAGTTTTTTGCCAAAGCAAGCCATCTCTGAAAAACTACCAATACATCAAACTTCTGCTTTATGGGATAAGCCTATACTTTACGTGAAAAATCATATATGAAGGTAACAAAATACTTCGCACCACCCATAGACCAACATGGCATGGGTCCATAAACATCAGAATGAACCAAAGCCAAGGGCTCATTCAGACCTGACATACCATACTTCTTACACTAGACCTAATGTGCATGTCCATAAAGACAAGGATCACAAACATCAAAATGAGAATTGGGATATGTGTCCCAAACGTGCATGCCAAAGAGATACATGAGGTAGAGACCCCACAAACAAAGCATGATCAACTGTAGATCCAGGAACAACAAGTTAGATTGACATTTCTCCCACGAGACTTAGAACACATTTGTCCATGCCACTTAGATCGAGATTTTTGTGAATCTCGTCCACGGCCATTACCAGGATCATTCTTTGCATTTCCATCATGTCGGCCTCTAACTGTCAAAGCATGAGACACACGAGAGGCATCCAAATTTTTACGATCTAGCTCTTCGTGTAAAAGAGAGCTCTCAACATCATATAGCTTAAGAGTAGTGGTAGAAGCATATAAGGCAGTGCGGAATACATCCCAAGTCTCATTAAGAGTTCCAAGCAATAAAAATGAAGTGATATCCTCTTAAAAATCAATGCTCTACGAAACCAAGTTCTTAAGAATAGCATGAAACTAACTTAGATGAGCTAACATGGTCACATTCTCTTTCATGCGGAGATCCATAAGCTGTTTCAACCAATACATATGACTTGCATGACTTTGCTTGTCATAGAGGTTCTTGATCTTATCCCAAAGCTACCAAGCACTCTATGCTTTCTCAACCACCTTGTTATGCACATGTTCAGTGAGAGACAAGATGAGGGTGGACTTGCATAACTCATCAAGCTCCATCTATTCGTCATTAATCATAGTTTCAGGCTGCTCTCCACTCAACCTAAGTGGCTTTATCTATGATTTCAACACTAATACATGTCAAACTTGGCTGCTCCAATATGCATAACTCGTACCATCAAGCTTAATGATATTGAAAATAGCACTATTAGTGGAAGAAGATGCCATAATGCAACTTGAAACAATGTAGATAGTTCGAAATTGCTTGATGTAAACTGCAGAAAATGACAAAAAAACCACCAAAACAAAGAAAAAATGGCAAGAAATGAGTATTTAATGATGTTTCCTACCAAGTACCATAAAAAATGTATCAAACCAAGATGATTCAGCATGAAAAATATATGACAATTCAGAGATATATGCTTTCTCTAATTTATGACAACAGTGTACAATGAGAGGTGACAGTAAGTAAAACCCAATATTCAAAGTCAGTCATCACTGATTCTCAATGCAAAACTAGCATCAAGTGAGCATAAACAAGTATGTAACAGTCAAATTGACATGCGCCAACACCCAAGCATGTCATACAAAGTCCATCAGTAAAGTTAGTACACCCCCCAATCAACATGGCAAAATGTACATACCACTACCAAGACACAACACAAGTTAGTGTCTGCTCATTGAATACAAAGAAGAAGAACCAACCTAAGTACATCTACATGGACCAAGATATATCAACCATATATCATCCACGAGGAGATTACACTCTCAAAGATCCAAAAGCTCAATATGCATAACTTGCACTGCTCAATGTGTGATAAGTGTACAAAGATGCTCCCACTGGCATAAAAGCCATAATTGACAAGAAAATAAGCTCAAACAACGCATATAAGAGCATTAGTGACCAAGTATCCGAGATCGTACATTAGTAAGACATCCAGAGCATATGAGCGGTCAAGTATCCAATGATAGCATCCAATGTCATGAAGACAATCCCAATCAATCTCTAACGAGCCAAAATAAGCTCTAGAATATCCAAAGTCAAGCCCAAATGAAGCTCCAGTGTAACATTCAAGTCCAAGTAATGTAACTAGCATGTGTAGATAACATAAGCATCAAGCATGTACCAACGGGTCATACATAGACCATAGGTATAACCTCTATCACAAAGCATGCCAGTGTAGACCAATTTCAAGTAAATGCCAACCAAAATGGAGCTCTAAAAAGGCTAAAATACATTCTCAAACCATCCAATGCATTTTCCAACCTTCATTTTTATCCCAATATTCTTATGAAACACCCGAGAAGCATATGTATCCAATAGGCAAAGCATAAAGTGAATAAATAAGCTTCAGCCCTGGACTATACAATAGTGATTTATTGTGTAAAACTGAGTATTTCAAGCCTCTAAATCAGCTCCAAATGATGGCCAATCAATAGGCATACATTCCACTAACATAGGGGGACCATTGGAGACCAATCGGACATCAAATGTCAGTGCTATCCAAACATAAACATAAAGTGCTGATGTAACACTGTGGTTAAAAAATCTTGGACTGAGGTAAAGCAGTCGACAAATCAATACCAATGATAAACCACCAATGCCGAGCATGAAGGGCGTGTTTCTAAGTGCCAAATGAAGTGTTTTCAAGCTGCCAATGAGTGCCAGGGAAGGGATGAAGTAAAAAATGAACTTTTGCAAGTCTTTAAGCTGGCACAAATAGAGCTTATGTTGATGGGTATGCTCTTGGTCCAAGTGCATTAATGGGGTGGAATGGGGGCTTAAGTAAGGCCTAAAGAAGGCCTACACAAAGCCTTGTCAATCCTAATTAGGCAGGAGCCAAGATATGAATTGGGGGAGCTCCAATGGTTGGAACTATGGCTACCCCTTCATATTGTACCCTGCAAACTAAAATAAACACTCAAAAGAATGTTTCAATACCTCTAGAGGAATGCCCTGAGGATGCCCAAATGGGCCGGTAGGTGCTTGAGAAGTTGGGGAGTGATCGAAGCTCGAAGGAGTCAGATATGGCTGCCGGGAGAATGCACCAATGGTGTAGGGATTCAATGAATGTTGAAGGATTCACGGACCAAGCTTGAATGCTCAAGAAACTATGATTTGATACCAATTTAAAGGTGAGAAATATCAAAGCTTGCACAAGAGAGCTATGGTAGAAGAGCAAGAGCAAGAGAGAGAGACTCGCAATGTGGGAATTTCAACAGTCACAATGTGTGACCGGTCTTCCCTTCATTCATGTGTTACTAAAAGAATAAAGAATAAAATGAAAGTGATAGGCGTCTGTCGCCTAGAATGTGTAAGCTCGGGTACCGTCAGTGTAGTAATACACGAGCGGCTAGGCGGAGGCACCTTTACCCCTAACAATGAAATATGAAATAGAAAGAGTTTCACCTATCCAAGTAGTAATCGATATTTAACCAAAAGGAGCAGCTGTAAGAAGATGATTTTGCACAAATACTATTCTTAAGACTACTTCAGCCCATAAACATCAAGATAAGCCAGAATGAATAAACATACATCACATGGCATTGAGAATTGATTTTTTTTAATGTTCATCAATATCGTTCTGTTGAGAAGAGTAGAAAATTGTATATTCATGTGATAAATACCTTGATTATTACAATAATCATCAATATCATTTGAAATGTATTCTCCATCATTCTTATTGTAAAGTTTCTTAATGTGACGACTAGTATGAAGTTCTGCATATTTTTATATTTTTTAAAAGATAATAAAGCTTTTGATTTGTGTCACAATAGAAAAATAGTGGTATATCTTGAGAAGTCATCAATAAAAGTCATAAAATACTGATATTGAGATTTTGATGGAGGAAAATGTCCACAAATATTAGTGTGAATAAGATTAAAAATCTCTATAATGAGTTGTGGTGGAAATGGAAAAGGGTGTGCGGAAATGCTTTCTAGATGCATAATATTCACAAATACCCATATAAGGACAAGCTTTGAATTCCATACCTTAAACAAGGTCATGGTGAGAAAGATTGACAAGCTTAGAAAAATCAAAGTAAACAAAGCGATGATTCCATATTTTGATGTTAAGATTGCCAAGAGCTATAACAACATTTCCAACATCTTCATTTAATTACCATTTCAAGGAGCAAAAGCTATGGTTTGACCATGTTTCTCAATATAACACTTGGTATGGTCAAAAATGACAAAGAGACTAAGATCCAGAAGTCTTGCAACTGAAAGAAGATTTCTTTTTAGCTTGGCAGGTTATGTCATCAGTAAGATAAACCAATTTCTTGACATGAAGAGAATGATAATTATGCAACCATTGGAACTAATATGTCATGTTTCCCGTAGCACCAAAATCAATAATAAAAAGAGATCCATCACGAGCATGAAGTATGCTTTCCAAAGAGAGATAATAACTCACACAATTTTCTTCTTCAGTAGTGTTGTCATGTGTAGCAGCATATGCTCTATTACGATCCGAATCAAAACGCCTCTTGAAACATAGATAGGTCAGATGATGACTCTTTTTGCAACAGTCACAATGAAAATAATCTGTAGATAAATGTGGTGGTTTATTTGTAATAGCATGTTCTTTATCATATTGTTTTGCCAAGCAATCATCTATAGCGTGACCATTTCTATTGCAATAAGAATAATGTCTGTTAGGAAACTTGAGATGAGAGAAGTTACCACCATGACAAATTCTACGTGTAGATCATGGAAAGGGATGCCTTCAAGCAAGTAAAGCTTGGTTGATTTGTCGTGAAGGTGTGTCCTCTTGTGAGATCATAATCGTTTCATAATTTGTGTATCGTCATTCATATCATTATGAATATTCAATCAAAGATATACAAGCTTGATAAAAAATGATTCCATCTTTGTTAGATAATATGGTAATAATATTATCATAAGCACTATCCTTTATAGTATTAAGTTGTGTTACCAATTGATTTCGTAGAATAGCATCACCAATAGTAGCTTATGATAATGTTCTTGAATGATTCGATATATGTGTTATCATAGAGGTTCCGATGTTGTATTGTAACTGAATGAGATGACTACGAAGATAAAGCATTTCTAGAATAGATTTTTTCTCAAAATTTGCTATCAAATACTCCCATATTCCTTGTAAGGTTGAAAGATTATATACATCAAGCATAAGAGATTCTTGAAGAGCAGAAAGAATATACTAACAAGATGCTTTGACACATCTGATCCACTCATTATAAAGAGTTTGACATTTTTCAAA
Source organism: Lygodium microphyllum (assembly GCF_053477565.2). Lineage (NCBI taxonomy): Eukaryota > Viridiplantae > Streptophyta > Polypodiopsida > Schizaeales > Lygodiaceae > Lygodium > Lygodium microphyllum. The sequence continues at coordinate 21,533,773 of NC_141159.1, forward strand.
GATAGGTCATTTAGTTACAAAGGTATTATCGTGAGCCTCATCAATTGGTTGAGGTGGACATTCAAAATTACCAAGAACAATATCATGCAAGTTATTTCCTTCAAGAATTAATAGCATCTTTACTTTCCACCCAAGGAATCATTATCCTTGAAAGTGAGAAATGGAATGTTTCTTAGAAGGAAATCCGTTGGCGATTATTGAATTTGACATAGTTGACTAAGAGAATACATACAATATGCGATCACAGAATCTACACACCATGTATGAAACATCGAGACGAAAGTGCAACAAAACAAATCGTACACAAAAGCTATGTTGTAAAGAAAGACGTTTCGTTTAAAAAGCATACTCCAAAAGAAAGAGACCCAATATAGGCAAAATGTGGGCAAGAATAAAGCAACCCAAAATAGTCAAAACATATGAGAGAAGAAATCGGTCCAACATAGATGATAAATATGAACACTCAAAATGTTATCGCTTTACTTTTTTGCCAAGAATAGATGATGGTCTGGCTAATTTGAAAAAAACACAGAAACACAAGAGTGAGTAATCGTGACGAAACTTGTGTCATAGAAGACTGTATGAAAAGCTATTGCTGTGTTTATTTTCCTATTTCAAGTCCAATTTACTTGAACTAATATAGCTGTTGACACAGAACTCCAAATTGAGCATGGATTTGATAGCAAGAAAGCTTGTGAGTCCAAGCATATGATGTTTCCTTAAGAGTTTCCCAAATAGAAACTTTTAGGGTATCCAAGAAAGGCATATCTACAATTCAATATATCTGCAATCTAGATAATGATCGATGATGATCAAGTGAACTTCTTCTATGCTTAAAATTCATAACATAAGATGCTCATAACATATACAACACATCAATTTTAAACATGAAAAGAACATAAATCAATAATTGAAGAGATACTTCATAGATATACTTCCTAATTATCTTCTTCAAGGAATTGATTGTAGTTGATCGTGATAGCTCTGATACCATGTTGAGATGTAGAAAGAGAAGATATGATGTTGAGATGGAGAAAGAAAGAGAGAGAGAGAAGATATGATGTTGAAATATAGAGAGATAAGATATGTAGAGACACAATAAGGGAGAGAAGAGACATACCATATACACTCCCAAAGACTATATCATATTGATCACAATCTACATATATATAGGTGAGACCTAGTCTAGATAGAGTGAGCTATATATAGCTCCAACATTATAGACACCAACAACTATCCTATTAAGACACTCAACTCCAAGTTTTTGATTTTGGATAGCTTCCGTGACATGCCTTATGTCACCAAATTCAATCACAAGATTGGTTTTACTACGGGATCTCATGGAACATTGTGAGACATTATATAGTAGAGAAAGCCCTACTCATCATGCAAAATGTTGTATATAGTTAAAGACTTAGAATAACATCTTGCTTTGTTAAGGAGATTAATCTTAAAGTCATTGAACACTGAGCCTTTGGAAAACACATTCAAGAATTTTATAGTAATACTTTCAAACTTTAGTACAATAGAAATGTAAAAACTTATTCTAATTCTTAGGGGTCTCTCATAAATATACATGTTTATTCAATATAACGGATTTTTAAATATCATTTCTACATATGATTTACATAAAAAGGGTACTCTATAAAAGAATTATTTATGAATTAATAGAAATATAATATGTTCTATTCGAGAAAAAATGATAGAGAAAGATATTTATAAATAGACCTTGAATGCAAGTGATGGGCATACATATAGAAAATTCCTTAAGTCCGATACATAAAAGTCCACATAACTACCTATATTACTCACATTTGTGAATTAGAAGAAGGGATACCTTATCCATATAAGCTTGTTCACTATTGATACTCTACATGGATAGTCAAATTGGACATTGTCTAGCTTTTGAAAACACCTAAATCAGTGTAAGAGTGGAATAGTGTCATCTTGATTAGCTAGATTTGGTGACAACAAGACTAGCTTTATGCCCTTTCCTAGGAGAGATCTAGATTGTCTTAGCAACTACCTTTCTTGTGCTTTGGTAAGAAAGGTGTAGATGGTATTGGTAGGTAGGTTTTCTATGCTTTTCTTGAAAAGAGCTCCAAGATCTTCTCTGACTGCTAGTAGGGTTTTTCTTGGATCCATGGATATGTATAGTAGAAGATGAAGGGTTTTGTCTTGCTACAAGGATTATGACTAGGTATAGAAGTTGAAGCATTATTATTTCAACAATGTAAGTGCGTGTATCATTAAAAAGTTTTTGGGATAACATAAAGTTATGACTATCGTGAGTTCGATGGCTCAATGTAGGCTCCTTTTCATTAGAAAGACATTAGGTTTATGAGCTAGGGCAAGGACATTATGGTGTACCCTATATAAGAGAGTATGAGAACATGGGAGGTAGCCTACTAGATGAGCCCATTTTGGAAAACCCAACTACTTTTATGGGAAGTAGGAGGCGATGTGGAAAACATCAACCCATCATGATGAAGGCAATGATGTGAAGATAGTAAATAATGATGATGTGTAAGGAGAGAAATCAAACATGTAAGTGAATAAATATGTTGTGTAGATGATGGATTTGGGAAAAGAATAAAATTTGAGAAAAGCATTAGTTTTTATGCTCACTATAAACTTGGTAAGGAATAAAGTGAAAAAGATGACAAAAACTTTGAAAGAAGCTAAAGTAGAGTGGTGATTTTAGGTGTCACCTGGGAGTTCATAACCAGGTATCAACAACCACATAGATGGGTGTCAATCGTTAAGAAGGGAAGATATACAAAGGTGGGTGCTATTTGTAAAAGTATTGAGGGTTGTGGTGGTATGGGAAAGAGAGAGAGAGAGAGAGAGAGAGAGAGAGAGAGAGAGAGAGAGAGAGATTGAAGTTGATGGTGGTAGGGTAGTGTTGACAGCAACCCTCCCACGGCAGGAAATGAACATGAAACCAAGGTAGAAGCATGCAAAATCTATGCACATGGCTGAGCCATTAATCTCAAAACTAAAAAGAAACCATAAATCTTCCACTTAATAATGAATTGATTCGTTATCTTCATCATCTTCATCCATATTTTCAACCATTATACAAGAACAAAAGGGAAAAGAAGAATTTCTGCACAAAAGACAGAGGAGAGAGGAAAGAGAACAACTTTTTGCACCACCAAAAAGGAGAATGTGCCATCGGACAAGAGAGGGAAGGAAAAGAGGCACATAACCACTCGTGCACTCCACCCCACCTCTTCCCCAAAAAGCACACCCCTTCGTATTTTTATTATTTCTTTGAAACTTTGATACATTTGATATCATAAGACCTTTGGCCTTTAATTTTGAGTATTCCTACCCTTCACAAATGCATGCACGTAACACTTTTGTGTATATCATTTATTTATGATGGTGTATGTGGATGTGGCTCCCTCATATAGATGTGTATTTTAGTGATTTTGTAACAATGTACTTGTTATCTTTTTTACAAAAGATAAAATTGTTATATGTGCATGGACATTTTTGTGCCTTGTTTTTATGCTTCTTTTGGTGTCATCATATTCCTCCCACACTGAAATGTGAAGCGTCCTCGCGAACCTTGTCAAAGAAGAACCACTGTCTATCACAAAACAACTTCCAAAATTGTTAGTAAAACAACTTTGATCATAAGGATGAGGCCTAGCCATGGTAGGGTATGGGACTCCAAATCCACGACCACCAGAGTAAGGGAACTCCTGCCTCAAATACTCCCACACTGAAAAACTTTACTAGTCTTCAAAGGATAGGGTTCAATCTTTCACATGGATCATGAGCACAACTTCTCCATTCCAATAGAGGAAATAATGATGACTCCCTTCATCATGTAGCTCCAGACACACTCGAGGTTTGGTTAGCATTGTTAGTTTTTAGGATTCAACTTTAATAGAAATTTATATTTATAAAGGGGTGTTCATTTTGAATGTTAATTATAAACATCAAGCTTAGAAAGGCTTTAAGGTATGTGTTTAAGTTTGATATTATATTAGTTAATTTGTTTGGTTTGTTTATGATTCTAAGTTTCATATTGAAATTGGTTTGTATGTCCTCTCAAGGAAAAAGACTATTGGAGCTACATAAGAAAATGGTCACAAGGACTCCCCCTTAGTAAGGGATAATGGAGGAAGGAGAGCGACGTAAGAATATAGAAGGTGAAGGGAATAAAATACCATTGTACTATGAGGAATAGGAGGGTTATGGTGGAGAGGCATAGGGTAGAGCGGAAAGGTGGATTGATTAGGTGCCATCCAATCTAGAAGGGTATGTCTATGAAAATTTTATCTAAATGCTTTTTATTTGTTTTTTATAATTTCTTTCTTGAATAAATTATCCCTTTATTCACATTTAGGGTGTTTTGGAAGAGAATACGAAGGGATGGGGATGAAGAAGATGAGGGTGGAATGGAGAAGAAGAGAGTCGTTTTTTATGAAGGACGAAGATGGGAGGGCTAGCGATGAGGAAGAAGAGGCCGCCTTGGAGATGAGGAATGAAAGAAGCAATCAAGTGGGAGATGCCTTTGTGACCAAGGAAGGGTCCAGAGTGTTCTCTCATGGTTCCTTGTTGTATGAGAGCATTCAGTGACCCCTTCAACTTCTTCTTCTTTTGGCTTCCGCTTCTCTACGATTTGTAGCAAAGGAACTTCTTTGGACATTTTTAATGACAGCACTAGCAATCTAGCACATGTGCTTGTCTCGTTTATATTTTCTTTTTCTCCAAAAATGGAATGTAGGTTGACCTTCGGATTCGGAGCCACTATGAGCAGCAATGGAGCCCTTCGATCTCTGTTAGTTTGCACATTATTGCCGCCTTTGTATTTTTTTCTTCTCGTTTTTTTTTCATCATGTATGATGCCTCATGCTAGCCTCTCTCTATATGTGTGTGTGTGTGTGTGTGTATCTCTGTGATCTCTCTGTGCTCAGGAACATTGTAAAGCTTCAATTTGCCAGTGGTCTCGTCCTTAACAACACGGTACCATGGCGGTATGGGAGGGAAGAAGGTGAATCTGGCAATGACAGAGGAGGTGACTGCCCCCATGGCAGAGAGAGGGGGAAGAGGAGGAGGAGAACCCGCAATGGGTCCTATGAAGGCACACTGGGTGTTAGAGAAGCCACATCTTTCTCTCTCTCTCTTTGTTTTCCTTTCTTTTGTGTTTAGAGGTGTTTGTGACGAAAGCAACAGCAGCAGCAAATGGATCCCTCCTTCTCTGCCTCCCTCCTCCTGCTCCTCCTCCCCCCCTCTCTCTTCTGTGTCTCTGTTCTAATGTCGCAGCATCTTCCACATAGCTTTTCCATCCGATTTTTCCTTGTTGGCCAATTTGGCATCTTTGCTCAAATTAAACATTTGTTCCCACCCACCTTCGATTTGGCCCCTTTTCTTCATCCTCTACATGCCTTCCCCTGTTTTCCCCCCTCTCTCCTGCCGCCCCCTTTCTTTCATCCCAATCGATGAATCTTAGCACGGCTTGAAAGCATGGACCTGCTTTATCTTCTTATTTGTCGTTTTTCTTGTGAATAGTCATGAATGGAGGAGACCTAGCTCCCTTGATTCTGATGTCAAGCTTGTCAGACCAACATACCTCTTCTGGACTCCAGCAACCAACAGCTCCAAATCGAGGTGGAAGGACGGCTTGTATGATCACAGTGCCCTTTTCAAGATCACATTCACTCTCCTTCCCTCACTACTTCTCTCTCTAACTCTCTCTCTTGGATAGACGTTGATTGAGCTAGAAATGCTATGATCACCGTGTGGTGGTTTCCTCTCGCATCTCATTGGTGTCCGTTGTCTACGTCAAGTCTGGAACCAAGTTGCCCGTCGCGTGGTACTATGGATGAGTACATTATACATCCCTGTCTCTCTCTCTGGAATTGTTGTCTGTTTGTGCTAATGGTTACTATCCATATTCCATCCCAGCCTCTTTGATCTCTTGCAAAATCTACCTATACTTAAGAAGAAATGTTGTGATTGTAATAGAGAGAGGGGCAAACAAAGGACATGCATGCGCAGGGCCAGAATGGGGGCATTCATTTTCTTCTCCCTTCTTCTTGGGATGGCAATCTAGCAAAACTTTCATGAACCTTCTTTTGAGCGCCTTTGATAGGAGTACTCAGTGGCAGGAAGCCATGGCGAACTAACTTATGATATCAACCTTTATTCTTCGTCTTCTTCTTTCCTTAGTAGGGTACAACTCTCTCTCCTCTTAACCAGCAAATTCCCGATGTCAAGAAGCCATCGCTCTGTCTCTCTATCTATATATCTATATATAACCTTCTAATGTTTGTAGCAACCCCTCTCCAACTAGCTTTTCGGTTCTCACATTTTTGTCTCAACACTGACAATCATCTGCTTTGCAGCTTGACAAGATTGCTTCCTGAGTGTGGTTTTGTTTGAGCCATTCTGGTTGTTGATGTTGTTGTCAGGTGCCTCTTCGTGTGGGGAGCCTATTTTCTTCCTCCCAATGTTGTTAACAAACGATAAAGGCCTTCTTTAGAATCCTTCCTCTATTCAAAAATCCCTTCTGTTTCCTCCATCCTCTATCAGAATCCAAATCCAATCATTTTCCTGTTATAACTTATGAATCCTTGGTGTATATCTCCTTATTCAATTCAGCATCGGCTTCTTTTGCATCTCCTGCATTTGCTTCTTTTTATTCTTCTATTTCTGAAAATTCCTCCCTCATCAAGAGCTATGCCACCACAACTGCTTCCACATTGATGCACACTTTTCTCAACATTTGAAGTTTCTTAACAAGATTTGAGATTAGTTGTTCCCTGGCTGCGCACCAAAATGACAGCAACCCTCCCACGGCAGGAAATGAACATGAAACCAAGGTAGAAGCATGCAAAATCTATGCACATGGCTGAGCCATTAATCTCAAAACTAAAAAGAAACCATAAATCTTCCACTTAATAATGAATTGATTCGTTATCTTCATCATCTTCATCCATATTTTCAACCATTATACAAGAATAAAAGGGAAAAGAAGAATTTCTGCACAAAAGACAGAGGAGAGAGGAGAGAGAACAACCTTTTGCACCACCAAAAAGGAGAATGTGCCATCGGACAAGAGAGGGAAGGAAAAGAGGCACATAACCACTCGTGCACTCCACCCCACCTCTTCCCCAAAAAGCACACCCCTTCGTATTTTTATTATTTCTTTAAAACTTTGATACATTTGATATCATAAGACCTTTGGCCTTTAATTTTGAGTATTCCTACCCTTCACAAATGCATGCACGTAACACTTTTGTGTATATCATTTATTTATGATGGTGTATGTGGATGTGGCTCCCTCATATAGGTGTGTATTTTAGTGATTTTGTAACAATGTACTTGTTATCTTTTTTACAAAAGATAAAATTGTTATATGTGCATGGACATTTTTGTGCCTTGTTTTTATGCTTCTTTTGGTGTCATCAAGTGTTGATGTTTGATGAAAGGAGTCCATGGAGCTATTGAAATTGAGAAGGTTTCACATGCTCACATGGAAGGCCCAATGTCTTCAAACATGCTTGTGAAAGTGTGGAGGTGACTCATGGAGTTGATTCTTGGGGGTTAGTAGTATCTTAAAGTTGAGATCTCTGCGAAGGTGGTCTTACAATTTCTACTTACCTATTTTATTAGAGTTGTAGAAGATCGCCATAAATTTTATGGTGTTAGTGTGGGTTCTAAGTGATAAGAATATCATTGATGATTATTATGTGTGCCTCATTTCATTTTCATCTTATTTTGAAGTGTTTGGTGGTTTCTAGCAGGTGTGGAGTTCTTGCTAGGTACTTGGGTCTTGAATGATAATATATTTTTTCCCCTCAATATTAGAATGTGAAAAGGGGTTGGGGGATATGGATGAGAGATTGGTGTTTTTTTTCATTGCTTTCATTGTACAGTCACATGGGAGACAAATAAGGATATGAGGAAGCTACCATTCCCAACATTCCTAAACCTAAAAAATGCCATGACTATTGCAGCATGGATTTTTGTACCTCCTATGGTGGAGAAGAGTGTAAGCAACTACTCCATTTTCTAAGATTCCTTTCTACACCTAACACAAGTTCTATGTTGGCTCTTAGGTTTGTATGGAGATAGTTAGCTACAAAGTTGGTTCATGGAGGTATTGGTGAATAGCTCCCAATGTTGTGTAATGAAAGTTGTAACTTTTAAATTTTCAAAGATCTACAATAGTCTCAAAAGTAGGCTTCTATTACATGTAATCTCCTTAATAAGAGTAAAAATAATTTTTCTTGAACGTGAAAACTTTGATTATCAACTAATTTAGTTAATAATGAATGTACTAATATTAGTGGCATGGCATCCTTGCTCAATCTTTGCCAATAGAAGTTCCATTGGCATATTTTTTTCTTCATTCCAAAAAGCCTCTTTCAAGCCTTAAAATACTTTAACAAAGAGGTACTTTCCTAGGGTTAGTAGGCACACTCAAAGTTTACACTCATGGGATAACCTTTAACCCCAACTTATGAATCACAAGACACATGGTACCCTATGATAACTATGATAACCCTTTGTTGAAATCATGTTGCAATGACTTGGGAGGCAAGCAATGTAGCCTATGAAAACTAGCTTTAAACTATTGGCGCTAGTATATAGATGTGAAAAACGTGTCTATATACTCGCGTTTTTAAACACACTTATAGATGCCAAAATAAACGCACAGATTTTTCACTTCTGATAAAGGCCCTAAATATAATTAAACATCTTAACAGCTAGTATTTTTTAGAATACATTACCAACTTTACTTCTTTGTGGTCTAATATAGCTTACCCAATTGTACTTCTTTGTGCATCTTGGTGCATTGCTCTTTGGATGTGCGCATTTAATTCTAATACTATAACACAAAAAACATTATATTTATCACAAAAGTAAACAACTCTTAATTGATATTTTAGTTGTTTCTGAGTATTACAAATATACATCCAATCATTCAAAGCTAATTATATGCTACAATGAATGATCAATCTCATCTTCAATGAGATCCGCCCTTGTGGGACTATCTACCTCTAGGTCTATGTTACCAATAGGCGATGAAACAAATAAGTCTATCCCATTGTCAGATGTATTGCTATGCTCAATTTCTTCATCATCATCTGCAACCATATTGTTATCCTCTTTTGCACTTCCTTGAACATCCTCGTGGGGATCATCTTGTACTGCATCATGTATATCATCGATCATGGCATCATCATGCACATCATCATTGATTGTTGGATTATCATCAACTATCTCTATGTTGGTAGCATTGCCATATATTGTTTTTAAATGATTAGATATGGGGATGACATGCCACCATCGGTTATTGTTTACCATTGGGTGATACGCAACCTACATTTAAAAAACAAAAAGTAAGCAACTTAGATATTTATTGTATTTTGAGAATGTATCAAGAAGTAATATATATGAAAATAAATAGCTTCTAATATATATGCTCGCATTGTTGACGTAGTACGAATGTGTCATTCTTGCCTTGGTGAAATTTTGTAGAGTCAATCACTACAAAACCACTTGGATGACGTTTAATTGTGCAATGCTCACCCGTTGTTACTACTTCTTTAAACCACTTCACATCTAGTACATATATAAAAAATTGCCTAAAGTCAAGCTTCAAAATATCCTGGATCAAGCCACAATAACCTTCCATAGTGCCATTGGTATCCTGGAATTTTGCAAGGATACCACAATCCTGGGTATTTCTCTTATCATCTATACGTTGAGTTCGAAAATGTTTGCCTTCACACCAAATAGCATTGAGCAATGTACACTATTAGTACATTGTTAAGATCATATTAATGATTTAGATAAAGATGAAACATGTGAAATCATTATATCATATATAACTAAAGATAATTTAATTATAAGTATGTCTCATCTTTGATAAGCAACCTCGTGCGTATTCGCACTCCTCTTGCGATATATGCATCGCCTCTTTTTCTATCTCCATTTCTTCATGTAGCCAATCTATATCAATATGACGTGGAAGTGCACTTAAATGTTCTGAATATGGGACATTACGTCCATGTCTAGCATGTAATGCTTGCCTTTCGATTACTCTTCTTGCCCTTGCTTCTTTATATAGTGTCACCCATTTGCTCATTACTTCGTTGTTAAGCACACAAAATACATTTAACTTACGAAGTTCCCCTTTCATTAGCACTTTGCTCCTTCCTTTTCCTTGAGGTATTATAGAGATCATCCTCAAATCTTCATCATCTTTCCATAGTCGTGGTAAAGAGAGGTCCACTTTAATAAGATATTCAAAGATTTGTACAATGGATGATTGCACTAACCAACCCTCAGCCATGCTTCCCTCAGATTGTGTAACTTGCCTTACAAAATCTTTTAGGGTTTTCATAAACCGCTCTAGAAAAAACATCGACCTTACATAAACTACCCCACAAATTGCGATCTCATCAATCAGATGTACGAGTAGGTGTAGTTGAGTAGTCAAAATGGAGTGAGAAAAGTTTCCTCCACCAAACAAACCACCTCAATCGACAATACTCTAGCCTCTTACAACATATTCGGATCGATTTCCTTCAAACTCATAAATCAACCAACGTGCAATTAAGAACAATGATTAGTTTTGTCCATAAATTAAAGCAACCCTCAGCCATGCTTCCCTCAGGCTGTGCATTTTGCCTTACAAAATCTTTTAGGGTTTTCATAAAGCGCTCTAGAAAAAACATCCACCTTGCATGAACTACCCCACAAATTGCGATCTCATCAATCAAATATACGAGTAAGTGTACTTGAGTAGTCAAAATGGAGCGCGAAAAAGTTTCCTCCACCAAACAAACCACCTCAATCGACAATACTCTAGCCTCTTACAACATATTCGAATCGATTTCCTTCAAACTCATAAATCTACCAACATGCAATTAAAAACGATGATTAGTTTTGTCCATAAATTCAAGCAGATTTACTACGTGATGTATGTAATATGTAAACTAAAAAATAAGTATAATGTATACATACCTCGCTAGCTCACCCATCTTGTAAATGATATCATACACATCGTTCGAAACACAATGGGATATGCTAGTAGGAAGGATGAATTGTATGTAAATATTCATACATTGTTAATTAGTCTACATAGTTACTCCACTAATTAATATATTTATGACTATAAAAATCCTTGCATGTATCATTTAGTGCCAATCGTGAGACTTCAAACAGGATAGTTGCTCCACACATCTTTTCTTTTTCTTTATGAAAGCTCCCTTGAGGCATCTCATATATCTTGTGGGAGTTCGAAACCTACATAACTATTGTTTCACCATCTTTTCTTCGGTCTTCGACAATATCCAAGGTGCACGCGATAACTAATCGATCTTTCCTCTGGGTCCAATGCGTGGCCAAGCTCGTCTCATACGTCCAATGCTACGTCAATCCTCCCTTACATTGATAGAATCACGAGCCCTAATTAAGTGATCCCATAATGTAGAGGCAACATTCTTGAATATATGTATGGGGTCCAACAAGTGATTGATCTTGAATTCAGTCCAATATGGGAGATGAAAAAATAGAGAATCTAATGCACAAAAAATATATTATTTCTGATTCTCATAATGGAGTGTACTTTAAAGACAAACAAAATAAGTAAATTAGTTACCGACTCATGCTAGTGGAGAATCATCATTAGCGTATATCCAAGTGTCCTTACAATCTTGAATGGTCAGAGATTGTGGAGTTCTTCCATTAGTGGGGGATGCATATTTGGGGTGGTCAATAGAAAGAAAACGATGATGATTTTCATAGATAACCTTCTTCAAGCGTATCGGTCTAGAAGAAACCAGAGAGGGACCGCAAATTGGACATGCATGATATCTTGATGTAGTTAAACCTGTAGAAACAAGTGGGTTAATGATGACATATATTTGATTAAGGGTAAGAATTAATAAAATAAACTACGCAACTACCTGAACATTCTCCATCGCCTGAAAAGTCATGCATGGTCCACAATATGCCCTTTAAAGTAAAATTTGTAGAGGACAATGATACACTCACATCTTGCACCTCAATACATTTCCATAGCATTTCTACCTCCTTAATCAAAGGCTCTAAGTAAATGTCCATGTTTTTTACTTTGTGATTTCAAGAAATCAAAAGGAACAACATTACATGTCCTTTTTTTATTGCCATGGACAGAGGGATATTATAGTTCACCATACCACTGGCCATACACTATATAAGGTGCTTTTGATGCCAAATGGATTTATTCCATCTAATCCTAGACCAAACTCAAATTTTTGGGCTCTTTTTTGAAAGTAGGCCACAAATTATCTATCTGCACTTTTTATCACTTGAATGGTGTCTAGCATGCCATGACATGAGTCTCGTAATAGATTCACACTTAAACATAAGTTGAATACATGGAATAATAGAAAAATATCACAAAATCTTATGAGGCACATCCATTGAATTCATCTCCTGGTTGTATCTTGGTTCACTACAAATAGGACAGTGTCGTACAGATGCATGATCCCCACAAAACAAGATGCTATCATTGAAACATGCATGGATTTTAATGTAATCGAGACCTCCAAGAAATGTCAATAAACGCCTTGCTAGCTCCCTTCTAGTTGGTAATTTATTTCCATTTGAAAGCATTTGTGACAATAACTTGCATATATTGTGCAAACAAAGTTAACAAACTGCGAATATTGTCTAGAAGCATTTATGAATTGATATCAAATGATACATATTTCAATAATGCATTCAAGCTAGCATTACTCCATCCATAAATGGTTTGTAAGTTCATTATCTCGAGAGATGCACGTAAAACGGAGTATATGCAACCTTCGTACAATGGATTTTTCGACGGTATGTGTAGCAGGTCATCTGTCTCTCTAGTGGAGCCCTCCCCCCGAACCTTATGGAAAAATAAATCGTGCACCATGTTGTCCAAAATCTCTTCCTCCAAAACTTGATGCGACATTTGAAGAGGGTTGCTATCGTCGTCATCAACCTCTACTCTTCTTGAGGACTCTGCCTCCTCGCATCGACGCTTCACAACCTCTCGATGCCTTGGAGGGACCATTTGAGGTTGTGGTACTACATCCTGCTCAATAAAAAAAAGCATGATTTATTTTATGGTGAAGACGCAACATAGACCAATAATATTTGTGCAAATAAATTAGTAAAAATTACTGGGTCTTTTTCTTCGTCTCACTCTCCGAACATGCTGAGGTGTAACATTGTGATTCGACGTGCTCGAAAAAAACATCCTCGACAACGATCACTAGAGAATGTATTGTTTGTTGACTCAACATGTCACATACTAGTAGAAGATGATGACATAATTATACATGAATCATAAGGACATATATGATTTCATTTGACATATATGTCATATTCCCTAAATATTTTGATACTTACAACATAGAGACAAGCATTTTAATATTCAAAGACTAAGAAAGTCATGTTGATCCAAAAAAAAACCATAAGCTAACATTTTAATAAGTTTAATTGTAATCGTGTCTATCAACGTGTGTAATATATTTTATCTGCACATATAGACGTGCAATTACACACACTTACAGATGCGCCACACGAATATAAATAATTTTTTTAAAAATTTGTGGCTTTCCTTTCAAACTAGTGCTTTCCTGCGTTTTTTACGTGTTTTCTGTAGTTCGAGCTCGACGTCACTAATCATGTCTATCTATCACTTCATGAAGACAAGGAGAGAAGAAAATAAGAGTAAAAAGACGAGGAAGAAAGACCTAGAGAGTAAAGAACAAGAGCCAAACAATAAGAAAGAGAAAAAGAATCAAGCAACCTACCAAGGGAAGGGAGGAGAAGGACAAGGAGCTTGCAACCTAGCCGCCACCTCGAAACAAGCAAAGAAGGTGAGTTCTTCTTTCTCTCAATCTTCTTTGCTTTCTCTTTATTTGTTTGTCTCTCTCTCTCTCTCTTTACATGCTTTAGACAATCTATGGAAGCTTCGCGCACTGTTTTTATAACAATTTTTGAAAATATGGTCCGACTTTGCACGTCTATAGGTGCGTCTGGCTAACAGTCTAGACGCGTTTTTAGACGTGTATACAGATGTGTTGTCGGCATAACTAATTAGAGTCAAGGTCCGAGTTTTTTTGTTTGTTTAGTATTATGCTTTCGCGTCTGTTGGCGCGTCCAAAATGCAAAGTAGACACGGATATAAACGCGCTAATAAATGCAAAACAGAACTGCATCTTTCAAAGCTTCTTGATTTTTTAGTAATGGATTTTTGCTTGTGTAGATGTGGAATCCTAGATCTTCCAGCACTGATCCCGATTTGGAATGCATGAACAACACGTTAGCGAAGTTTTCTAGAGGGGTTAGTAGTTTTTTTGAAGGTTTTTCAAACAAGGAGCAATTCATGGGAAAGATGACTAGTTATCTTGGTTGCCCTCCCGTTTTGCAGAGGAGGTTTTTAGTGTCATGTTTGGGACACCTATCACATCTTTGCTAGCACTACTGCACAAACACCAAACCTTGGCACACCAAACATTGGTACACCTTTAACAGGTACTCCATGCACTATATACACATGGATCATCTGATGCACAGGGATCAGCTAAAGTACATGGATCGGCCGAAGCACGTGCATCTACAAAAGCACGTGCATCGAATGAGGTAGAGGGTAGTGCCCGTCAAGGGAGGAGGGAGAGTCATATAGGAGGACAAAGGCTTTATGGGGGTTGCTTAGAAGGTGTCTCTCAATCACTCTCACCAAAAAATGAGAGAGGTGAGCCTCCACAAATGTACTACTCTATCACAGATGGTGGTGGTATCTTGCATAACCCTTAGGTGAGGGAAGTGATAGCCTACTTGAGGAGTGTCGTGCATGCCACTTGAAAAGATTGTATGATTCCCTTCAAGCATCAAAAAAGTGGCTTTGGCAAGAGATGCTAAGGGCAGTACATAGATGGTACCCTAATCCCGAGAATTCACAATTCTCAGACGATTGGGGACGGTCAAAGATAAGAGACGTTCTTCATAACAAGAGGTCTCACCTTATGACGCGTTCCAAGGAGTCAATGTGGAGACAAGACTAGAGGCGCCCTGGATATGACCAACCACCCAATTGCCACCGCGTCGCATTATGGATCGGGTGGTAGGGAGTGATGGGAGGCTGAGTTTGTAAGTATTATTTAATTTCTTTTTTAATTAAATTTTGTAACTTGTTTCAATTCATTATGGTAGGATGCCTTCTCCTAGAGAGATAGGCTACCATCGAGGTCATAATCGGACGTCCACTTGGCAATATTTCTACGAGGAGGGACTGATCACCGAGGAGCAATACAATCGTGCCATGAGGATTCCACAACTAGAAGATGTATGTTTTATTTTTTATATGAAAAGTATAGGTAACTCTAATTTATTGTTTGTAATGGTATTTATATACATTAATCTTTTGTGTAGGCGAACCATGATGTAGTCAAGGATAGCAAAGGGGATACTGACAGTAGCGGTGGAGGCACTGGCACCGACACCGGCAGTGGTGGTGGTAGCGACGATAATGCCTCTTCTGAGGAGATGTAGAGGAGCCCCGTGCATACATGCCTCCCCTTGGTCTTGTAGTGTATTACTTTCAGCTAGTGCTTGCGACCATGACCATGCTTGAGGTCACAAGCACTAGAACTCATTATGTAAAAACGTTTCATCTTTATATATAAAATTTCATGTTCTACATTGTTTTGTTTTCAGTACAAAAATCTTCGAAATATGTACAAATATTTCAGCACAGTACGCTCATCATGTGTTATTATCAATATATGAACTTTAGCTCTCCACATTCTTTTGCTTTCAGTATAATAATATCTTTCTCCATTTTTCCTAAGCTAGATGCTCTCTGGTTTTTTTTTCCCATCAAATTGTATGCTTAAGAAAAACAGAGAGATTATTATACTGAAAGCAGAAGAATGTGGAGAGCTAAAGTCCATATATTGATAATAACACATGATGAGCGTACTGTACTGAAACATTTGTACATATTTCGAAGATTTTTGTATTGAAAACAAAACAATGTAGAGCACAAAATTTCATATATAAAGATGAAACATTTTTACATGAGCTCTAGCGCTTGTGACCTTAAGCATGGTCATGGTCGCAAGCACTAGCTAAAAGTAATACACATCAAAAATGAAAACTACAAGACCAAGGGGAGGCATGCATGCACGGGGCTCCTCTACATCTCCTTAGAAGAGGCATCATCGTCACTACCACCACCACTGCCGGTGCAGGTGGCGGTGTTACTGCCGCCACCACTACTGTTAGTCTCCCCTTTGCTATCCTCGATTGCATCAGGATTCGTCTACACAAAGGATTAAGGTATAAAAATACCATTACAAACAATAAATTAGAGTAACCTATACTTTTCATGTAAAAAATAAAACATACCTATTTTGGCTATGGAATCCTCATTGCACGATTGTATTGCTCCTCCATGATCAATCCTTCCTACTCGTAGATATGTTGCCAAGTGGACGCCTGGTTATGACATGGATGATAGCCTAACTCTCTAGGAGTAGGCATCCTACCAACGATATGATACTACAAAACAATTTTAACATACAATGTATTAGAACACACTACATAATGAATTGAAACAAATTACAAAATTTAGTTTAAAAAAGAAATCAAATAATACTTACAAACTCAGCTTCCCATGACTCCCTACCACCGGATCCATAATGCGATGATCCCATGGTTCCCATCTCGATAGGTCGTGCCTCTGCATGTTGTTGACTTATCATTTTCTCTACTGCTCTCTTCTTGGCCTCTTTCCACTCCCTGTAGTTGCAATTGGTGGTTGGCCATATCTAGGGCACCTCTACTCTTGTCTCCGCAGTTACTCCTTGGCACGCGTCATAAGGTAAGACCTCTTGATATGAAGCGCGTCTCTCATCTTTGACAATCCTCAATCATCTGAGAATTGTGAATTCTCGGGATTAGGGTACCTTCTATGTATGGCCCTTAACATCTCTTGCCACAAACCACATTTTTTGTGCTTGAAGAGAATCATACAATCTTTGTATATGGCATGCACGACACTCCTCAAGTAGGCTATCACTTCCCTCCCCTGAGGGTTATGCAAGATACTACCACCATCTCTGACAGAATAGTACATTTGTGGAGGCTCACCTCTCATTTCCCGGTGAGGATGATCGACACTACAACAAAAACGAGGCATAGACACGCATGTTAGACGCGCAAAGTCGGGCACATCTATCACAGCGTCTATAAGTGCATGTAAATGTGCATGTAAATAGACGCGAATTCTGCGTCTATATATCTACGCAAATAGACGTGCATATACATGCAAAAATAAATGCACACGTCAAAATTCAAATCATAAGTAAATCATTTCTTTTCAAACTACGCATTTCCTTTCCTGCGTTTTTTGCGGTTCTGAAGCTTGAGTTTAGTCGACATGCAGTCTCTTCATACCTCACCTAGTCTCTTCATGCCTCACCTCCTCATGAATCACCTTTTCTTTCATTTCAAACACACAAGAAGGGAAAAAGGAAAGCCAATGAGAGAAAGAAAGAGAGAACAAGAGAGAGAAGAACAAGAAGAAGCAACAAACATCAAGGAAGGGTAACTTACCAAGAAGAGGAAGAATGAGAAGGAATAAGCGCCACCACCTGCCACACCAAACTCTCTCTCTCTTTCTCTCTCTTTGTTTCTCGCTTCCTATTTCTACTCTGTCTCTGTATTTAGGATTTCTGATTCCATTATGTATTGCATTTTGTAAATCAATGGCGATCGTCAGCCTAAAATCAGTCAACCGAGCGCGTTTGATAGCGCGTCTACATCTCAGTGTAGACACAAATATAGACGCGAAAAATGTTTCTCTGGGGGCACGTCTTTGAGCGCCTGTGTTTTTTAGTGTACACGCAATGATACACGCGCTGACAGACATCCACAGAGACGTAGGTATAGACGCGCACAGAGACGCAGATATAGACGTTGTATGTAATATGTTTTATCTACACATGATAATATGATTTTTCTTGTGTAGATGTGGAATCCTGGATCCTCCAGCACCCCATTCAACAAGGAGCAATTCATAGGGGAGATGACAAATTATCTTGGTCACCCTCCCACTGCAGACGAGGTCTTCAGTGTGATGTCTAGGTCACCTATCACATCTTTGCCTTCACAGGATCAACTGAGGTACATGGATCAACCGAAGCACGTACATCTGCAAAATCACGTGTATCGAGTGAGGTAGAGAGTAGTGTACGTCGAGGGAGGAGGGAGAGTGGTGCGGGAGAACGAGGAGGTCGAGGGCTTTGTGGGGGTTGCCTAGGTGGTGGCTCTCGATCACCCTCACCAGAAAATGAGAAAGGTGAGCCTCCATAAATGTACTACTCTATCACTGATGTTGGTGGTATCTTGCATGACTTTTAGGGGAGGGAAGTGATAGGCTACTTGAGAAGTGTCGTGCATGCCACATACAAAGATTGCATGATTTCCTTCAAGCACCAAAAAAATGGTTTGTAGCAAGAGGTGCTACGGGCAGTACATAAAAGATACCCTAATCTCGAGAAGTCACGATTCTCAGATGATTAGGAACGGTCAAAGATGAGAGACGCGCTTCATAACAAGAGGTCTCACCTTATGACGCGCGCCAAGGAGTCATTGCGGAGACAAGAGCAGGGGCGCCCTGGATATGGCCAACCACCCAATTGCCACCGCAAGGAGTGGAAAGAGGCCAAGAAGAGAGCAACGGAGAAAATGACAAGTCACCAGCATGCAAAAGCGCGACGTATCCAGATGGCAACCATGGGATCGTTGCATTATGGATCGGGTGACAAGGAATCATGGGAGGCTGAGTTTGTAAGTATTATTTGATTTATTTTTTAAAATTAAATTTTGTAATTTGTTTCACTTCATTATGTAGTGTGTTTTAATAGGTTGTATGTTCAAATTTTTTTGTAGTATCATATCGTTGGTAGGATGCCTACTCCTAGAGAGGTAGACTACCATCGAGGTCATAACCGAGCGTACACTTAGCAGTATTTCTAGGAGGAGGGACTCATTACCGAGGAGCAATATAATCGCACCATGAGGATTCCATCACCAGAAGATGTATGTTTTATTTTTTACATGAAAATTATAGATAACTCTAATTTATTGTTTGTAATGGTACTTATATACCTTAATCCTTTGTGTAAGAGAACCCTGATGCAGTTGAGGATAGCGAAGGGGGGGACTAGCAGTAGCGGTGGCGGCAACGGCAGCGGCACAGGCAGCGGTGGTGGTAGCGATGATGATGCATCTTCTGAGGAGATATAGAGGAGCCCCATGCATGCATGCCTCCCCTTGGCTTGTAATTTTCATTTTTGATATGTATTACTTTCAGCTAATGCTTACGACCATGACGTCACAAGCACTAGAACTCATAATGTAAAAACCTTTCATCTATATATATGAAATTTTGTGTGCTATATATATTGTTTTGTTTTCAGTATCCAATCTTTGAAATAATCTTTCTCTGTTATCCCTAAGCATACAATTTGATGTTGATGGGGGAAAAAAAACCAAAGAGCACGTTGCAAAGCCACATACTCTCTGGTTTTTTTTTCATACCTCTGTTTTGCGCATCTATCAACGCGTCTAAATTGCAGGATAAATGCGCGTCTATTTTCATCAAAACCTTTCAGAGTAAACGCGGTTTTAGATGCGTAGATACATGCTTGTATAGACGCATAATATGAATATGTCCACTTTTTTAAAAATATGATTATATATTTATGTAGCGCGTTTATACGCGTGTCTATAGGTGAGTCTAAGTGTGCGTATAACTCTATTCATAAGCGCGCTTTTAGACACGATTTTGTAGACGCGTTAATAAACACGACCGATATTTTTTTTCACAATTCAAATATTGCGTCTACAAGCGTGTCTATGAACCCTTTTTGTTGTAGTGTGAGAGCCACCTCCTAGGTAACCCCCACAAAGCCCTCGACCTCCTCGTCCTCTTGCATCACTTTCCCTCCTCCCTCGATGGGCACTATCCTCTACCTCACTCAATGCACGTGCTTCTATAGATGCACGTGCTTTGGCCGATCCATGTACTTCAGCTGATCCCTATGCATCAGCTGATCTATGTGTATGCATAGTGCGTGAAGTACCTGTTAGACGTGTACCAAGGTTTGGTGTTTGTGCGGCAATGCTAGGCAAAGATATGATAGGTATCCTAAACATGACAGTAAACACCTCCTTTGTAGTGGGAGGACGACCAAGATAATTGATCATCTCTCCCATGGATTGCTCCTTGTTCGAAAAACCTCCAAAACAACTATTAACACCTCTAAAAAACTCCTCTAATGTGTTGTTCATGCATTCCAAATCAGGATCAATATTGGAAGATCCGGGATTCCACATGTAAACAAGAAAAAATCCATTACTACAAAATCAGGAAGCTTTGAAAGATGCAGTTTTGTTCTGCGTTTGTTAGCGCGCCTATACCCGCATCTACTCTGCATTGTGGACGTGCCAACAGACGCAAAAGCATAATACTAAACAAACAAAAAAACTCGAATCTTAACTCTAATTAGTTATACCGACAACACGTCTATATACGCGTCTAAAGACACGTCTGGACTATCAACCAGATGCGCCTACAAACGCGCAAAGTCGGACCATATTTTCAAAAACTGTTATTAAAAACGGCGCAAGCCTCCATAGATTGTCTGAAGCATGTAAAGAGAGAGAGAGAGAGAGAGAGAGAGAGAGAGAGAGAGAGAGAGAGAGAGAGGAACAGACAAAGAGAAAGAGAAGAAAATTGAGAGAGAATAAGAACTTACATTCTTTGCTTGTTCTGACGGGTGGCGGCTAGGTTGCAAGCTCCTTGCCCTCCGCCTCCCTTCCCTTGGTAGGTTGCTTGATTCTTCTTCTCTTCCTTGCTGTTTGGCTCTTGTTCTTTACTTTGTGGCTCTTTATGCCTCCTCTTTTTACTCTTATTTCCTTCCCTCCTTATCTTCATGAAGTGATAGATAGACATGATTAGTGATGTCGAGCTCGAACTGTAGAAAACACGCAAAAAACGCAGGAAGTCACTAGTTTGAAAAAAAAGCCACAACTTTTTAAAAATTTTATTTATATTCGCATGGCGCATCTGTGAGTGCGTATAATTTTGCATCTATATGTGCAGATAAATGATATTACAAGCACTGATAGACGTGATTACAATTAAACTTATTAAAATGCTAACTTATGATTATTTTTTGATCAACATGACTTTCCTAGTCTTTCAATATCAAAATGTTTGTCTCCATGTTGTAAGTATCAAAATATTTAGGGAATATGACATATATGCCAAATGAAATCATATATGTCCTTATGATTCAGGTTTAATTATGCCATCTTCTAATAGTATGAGACATGCTGAGTCAACATAAAGTACATTCTCTAGTAAGGACGAGACATTGCATCTTCACAATCGAGATGCTTGGCTACAAAGGAAAATCAAATGTTTATGTGATCATTGTAGAGGATTTCTTTTTTAGCATGTCAAATCACAATGTTACACCTCAGCATGTTCGGAGAGTGGGACCAAGAAAAAGACCCAATAATTTTTACTACTTTATTTGCAGAAATATTATTGGTCTATGTTTACGTCTTCACCATTAAACAAAACTTGCTTTTTTATTGAGTAGGATGCAGTACCACATCCTCAAATGGTCCCCCCAGGGCGTCAAGAGGCTACAAAGCGTCGACGCGAGACAGAGTTCTCAAGAAGAGTAGAGACTGATGACGACGATAGCATCCCTCTTCAAATGCCCCATCAAGTTTTGGAGGAAGAGATTTTGAACAACATGGTGCACGATTTATTTTCCCATGAGGTTCGGGGGGAGGACGCCACTAGAGAGACAAATGACCCGCTACACATAGCGTCCAAAACTCCATTGTACGAAGATTACATATACTCCGTTCTATGTGCATCTCTCGAGATACTAAACTTACAAACCATTTATGGATGAAGTAATGCTAGCTTGAATACATTATTGAAGTATGTATCATTTGATATTAATTCATAAATGCTTCTAGACAATATTCGCGATTTGTTAACTCTGTTTGCACAATATATGCAGGTTATTGTCACAATTTCTTTCAAATGGAAATAAATTACCAACTAGAAGGGAGCAAGCAAGGCGTTCCTTAACATCTCTTGGAGATCTCGATTATGTTAAAATCAATACATGTGTCAATGATTGCATCTTGTTTCGTGGAAATCATGCATCTGCACAACAATGTCCTATTTATGGTAAACTAAGATACAACCAGAAGATTAAATCAATGGATGTTTCTTGTAAGGTTTTGCAATATTTTTCTATTATTCCATGTATTCAACTTATGTTTAAGTGTGAATCTATTTCGAGACTCATGTCATGGCATGCTAGTTACCATTCAAGTGATGAAAAGTGAAGAATTCCTTCAGACACACCAACTTGGAAATACGTAGATAATTTGTAGCCTACTTTCACAGAAGAGCCCAGAAATTTGAGATTTGGTCTAAGATTAGATGGAATTAATCAATTTGGCATCTAAAGCACCTCATATAGTGTATGGCCAGTGGTATTGGTGAACTATAATATCCCTCCGTCCATGGCAATAAAAAAAGGACATGTAATGTTGTTCATTTTGGTTCTTGCAAAACAAAAGTGAAAAACATGGACGTTTACTTAGAGCCTTTGATCGAGGAGCTAGAAACGCTATGGAGAGGCATTGGGGTGCAAGATGTGAGTGCATCATTGTTCTCTACAGATTTCACTTTAAAAGGCATGTGGACCATGCATGATTTTCAAGACTATGGAGAATATTCAGATAGTTGCGTACTCTATTTTATTCATTCTTACCCTTAATCAAATATATGTCATCATTAACCCACTTGTTTCTACAGGTTTAACTACATCAGGATATCATGCATGTCCAATTTGCGATCCCTCTCTAGTTTTTTCTAGACTGACACGCTTGAAGAAGATTATCTATGACAATCCTCATCATTTTCTCCCTATTGACCACCCCAAATATGCACCCCCCACTAATGGAAGAACTCCACAATCTCTGACCATTCAAGATTGGAAGGACTCTTGGACACACGCCAATGATCATCCTCCACTCGACATGAGTCGGTAACTAGTTTACTTCTTTTGTTTGTCTTTAAAGTACACTCCATTATGAGAATCAGAAATAATATATTGTTTGTGCCTTAGATTCTCTATATTTTTTCGTCTCTCATATTGGATTGAACTCAAGATCAATCACCTATTGGACCCCATGCATATATTCAAGAATGTTGCCTCTACATTATGGGATCACTTAATCGCGGCTCGTGATTCTGTCAATGTAAGGGAGGATTTACGTAGTATTGGACGTATGAGACGAGCTTGGCCACGCATCAGACCTAAAGAAAAGATCGATCAATAACCGTGTGCACCTTGGATGTTATCGAAAACCGAAGAAAAGATGGTGAAGCAGCAGATATGTAGCTTTCGAACTCCCACAAGATATATAAGATACCTCAAGGAAGCATTCATAGAGAAAGAAAAGCGGTGTGGAGCAACTATCCGGTTTGAAGTCTCACGATTGACACAAAATGATTCAGGTAAGGATTTTCATAGCCATAAATATATTAATTAGTGGAGTAACTATATAGACTAATTAATAGTGTATGAATATCTACATACAATTCATCCTTCCAACTAGCATATCCCATTGTTTTTCGAAAGATGTGCGTGATATCATTTACAATATAGGTGAGCTGGTGAGGTATGTATACATTATACTTATTTTTTAGTTTACATATTACGTACATCACGTAGTAAACCCACTTCAATTTATGGATAAAACTAATCATCGTTCTCAATTGCATGTTGGTAGATTTATGAGTTTGAAGAAAATCAATCCAAATACGTTGCAAGAGACTCGAGTATTATCCATTGAGGTGGTTTGTTTAGTGAATGAAACTTTTCCTCGCTCCATTTTGACTACTCAAGTATACTTACTCGTACATTTGATTGATGAGATTGCAATTTGTGGGGTAGTTCATGCAAGGTGGATGTTTCTTCTAGAGCGCTTTATGAAAATCCTAAAATATTTTGTAATGCAAAATGCATAGCCCAAGGGAAGCATGGCTGAGGGTTGATTAGTGCAATCATCCCTTGTACAAATCTGTGAATATCTTACGAAAGTGGACCCCTCTCTACCACGACTATGGAAAGATGATGAAGATTTGAGGATAACCTCTATAATACCTCAAGGAAAAGGAATGAGCAAAGTGCTAATGAAAGAGGAACTTCGTAAGTTAAATGTATTTTGTGTGCTTAACAACGAAGTAAAGAGCAAATGGATGACACTATATAAAGAAGCAATGGCAAAAAGAGTAAGTGAAAGACAAGTATTTCGTGCTAGACATGGACGTAATATCCCATATCCAAAATATTTAAGTGCGCTTCCACGTCATATTGATATAATTTGGCTACATGAAGAAATGGAGAAGATGAAAAAAGAGAATGCGATGGATATATCGTAAAAGGAGTACGAATACGCACAAGGTTGCTTATCAAAGGTGAGACATACTTATAATTAAATTATCTTTAGTTATATATGATATACTAATTTCACATGTTTCATCTTTAACTAAATCATTAATATGATCTCAACAATGTAGTACTAATGCACATTGTTCAATGCTATTTGGTGTGAAGGTAAACCTTTTCGAACTCAATGTATAGATGATAAGAGAAATACCCAAGAGTACGGTATCCTTGCAATTTTCCAGGACACCAATAGCACCATGAAAGGTTATTGTGGCTTCATCCAAGATATTTTGAAGCTTGACTTTAGGCAATTTTTTATATATATACTAAATGTGAAGTGGTTTAAAGTAGTAACAACGGATGAGCATTGCACAATCAGATGTCATCCAAGTGGTTTTATAGTGATTGACTTTATAAAATTTCACCAAGGCAAGAATGACACATTCGTACTACCTCAACAATGCAAGCAGATATATTAGAAGCTATTTATTTTCATATATATTACTTCTTGATACATTCTCAAAATACAATAAATATCTAAGTTGCTTACTTTTTGATTTTTAAATGCAGGTTGTGTATCACCCAATGGTAAATAATAACCGATGGTGACACGTCATCCCCATATCTAATCATTTAAAACTAATAGATGGCAATGCTACCAACATAGAGATAGTTGATGATAATCCAACAATCAATGATGATGTACATGATGATGCTATGATTGATGATATACATGATGTAGTGCAAGATGATCCCCGCGAGGATGTTCAAGGACACGCAGAAGAGGATGACAATATGATTGCAGATGATGATGATGAAATTGAGTATAGCAATACATCTGATAGTGGAATAGACTTATTTGTTTCATTGCCTATTGGTAACATAGACTTAGAGGTAGATAGTCTGGCAAGGGCCGATCTCATTGAAGATGAGATTGATCATTCATTGTAGCATATAATTAGCTTTGAATGATTGGATGTATATTTGTAATACTCAGAAACAACTAAAATATCAATTAAGAGCCTTTTACTACATATAATGCTTGTTGTATTATAGTATTAGAATTGAATGCGCACATCCAAAGAAGAATACACCAAGATGCACAAAGAAGTACAATTGGGTAAGCTGTATTAAACCACAAAGAAGTAAAGTTAGTAATGTATTCTAAAAAATACTAGCTCTTAAGATGTTTGATCATATTTAGAGACTTTATAAAAAATAAAAAATCTGTGCATTTATTTTGCATCTATACACGCGTAGATAAACGCGCCTGCTATTTCGCGTATATAGTACGCGTCTATAGGGCCTTTCTCTTGTAGTGAAAGGAACGAGGATCATGGAGTGCCTTTTGTACCATCCTACAAACCACATTAGACCCACACCTAAAACACTAAACTTAGTACTCATCAAACAAAGACTCTACCCTACTACGCATACCTTTGCTTAAACCCTATCACAATATACTACACCTTGTTGCACTACACCTAGTGTATTGTACAAAGAATAATATACCACCTCGCACATAACTATGCACATAAGTCTAATGGTGCCTTACACCTACATGTCTCACTATAGAGCGTGTGCACTAGACCATTAATAATCTAGTGTGTAAATGGATTGCATACATGAGTGTATTATGACACTACCAAACATGACTTAGAGCATGCTCCCACACATTATGATATCCCTCACACATTGCCTGTTGTAATTAAGTTAAAATATAGAGACCCATCCACCTACCCACACACACTCTCATCTACATAATAGACATGTAATCTATGGAAAAGATTAAAATCACCGCAACGAATGCACACACACATTGAGGCAAGGATATTAGACAAACCACAACCAAACAATTTTTTAAAAAAGCTACACAAAAAGCAAACAACTAAAGGAGAAATAATAATATAATCAAGAGAACTCAACTAGAAAATCACTCAAACTATTGAAACTCAAAGTAAGAAACAACTAAATTGCTATATGCAAATTAAAGTACTGAGCATTAGACACAGATGGATTGGGAAAAAAAATCTTGTTTGCACATAATGCACAAATGATATTTGAAACATAGATTAAACTCTAAATCAAGGAACCTTGATTTTTGGGATATTCAAAACACCATTAAGATTAGCTTTCAAAAATGAATAGGACGAAAAAGTAAAAGAATCACAAAAGGTTGACCCAATTTTAGAAAATCTAGGACTTTAACTCACAATGTAAGTACATGTTCATGTGAATTGCATGTGAGCTTTCAACTCTCACAATGTGCGAACACCCTCGTCCTAGCTAATCCCTCAGTATAGATAGTACCCCCATC
The DNA here is from genome assembly GCF_053477565.2 of Lygodium microphyllum. Taxonomy (NCBI): domain Eukaryota; kingdom Viridiplantae; phylum Streptophyta; class Polypodiopsida; order Schizaeales; family Lygodiaceae; genus Lygodium; species Lygodium microphyllum. Next base: position 21,560,650 of record NC_141159.1, read on the forward strand.
AATGACCTAGTCAATCAAGTCATCTAATTAGTCAACCAAGAGACAACGGTGTCATGACATTCGGTATCCACCTCTGGAAAACCTAGAAGGATGGGAGTAGGTCTGTTGAGTAGCAAAAATAAAACCATCATCATTTTGCACGTGATACTTTTATACTTCATGTGTGTTAAAGGCTTCTTTCCCTAATGCTTATTTGTAGGACGATGAAACATGTGAATGCAGAAACAAAAGTTTGTCTTGTGTGAACTAAAGAGGGGATGTACTTGGTGATCTTTTTAGGGTGACACAATGAGCTTTGATCATAATGATCTTGGTTCGAATAATAAGGTTGCCTTAAGCAAAAACTATTGCTAAGTATGAGATTATGCACAAATCTGATACTCATAGCTAGTTATGGCACAATGATAGAGTGGTGCAACCATTATGAAACATAGGAGATGGCAGAGACTCAAAGGCTACACATACAAGTACGTAGAACAAAGGAAGTTGGAGACACTAATAACTCAAGAGGCTCTATCAGAATTGCTAATGCAAGTGTGTAAGATTAACCTTAGAGGACGAGAAAAGCACGGTGAAAAGATATGCAATCGGCTTATGTGTCACTATTTGGAGAGAGAGGTTAATAATATATGAAGTTTCGAGAGGAATGAGATCGGGAGGAAAGGGACAGTGCTGTAGTTTTGAATCTCTACCATCATTGAGAGGAACAGACTACAGTTTCAAGAGGGATCTATGGTTTCCAAGACATCTTGTGTTGTTTAGAAGGGCTACACTGTTTATGCCAGTCATGCATCGTGTGGACAAAGCTGACGTGAGTCTACCACGGATAAGCATAGCTGCTTGTTTGCATAACATATCAGGAATATCACGTGCGTAAAGGAAGAGGGAGCTGATGGAGGTTGCATAGGAGGGTGTCGAGTTCTCATGACATGGCCGTCTAGCACTGATTGATACAGATCGTGAAGAAAACACAAGTGCAGGGTTGACTGCAACATTAGCAGCATAGATTATAGGAGATCAGCGATGCTACGAGATCTATCTAGGCCTTCTCGAGAAGGATGACACAGGTTTATGAGGCCGTCACTACTCAAGGTGTCCTCATGAAGCCTTGTACTAGGCAGCTCTCAAGGTGACAGCCAACGCTGAGTTCAGACGTGGCATGGAGGAGGCGTGTAATTCATATTGTTGTGCACGTATCGAGATGACTTCAAGGCTGAATGCTTTCCATCCGAGCATCCTACGTGAGCAATCAACCGTAGAAGGGCAGCATGTGATATGAAGAAAGTGCAGCGATGATTGAGGAGCTAAGCCATCACACGCTAATGAATATCATCGTGAAGGTGAAGTGGCTCAGCAATAGCCGCTAAAAGGAAGCCAAGAGATAAAAGAGGAGGGCGCCATTATCGCAAGCAGCAGGACTGAACATGACGACCTGATATTCAACAAGAGTACATGGTTGAGTTTGCCGAGATCAGCTGAAGATGGACAACATTAGTTAAGAAATTGCATGATCATCGAAGCATTCCCGACTTGCATACACTTCCAGATGGACAACTTGTGCTTTGAGGAGAACTTGAGTTCATGCTAGCTTGTCTTCTTCTGCCAGTTTGCTGGTACATCATCTTATCTTGAGCTAATTGATTAGCAATGTGGTGTAGTTAAAAAAACTGATGTTAGTTTTGGTTTCCTACGAATTTGTTAACGATTCTTGTTCATATTGAAGACGATCACATGTGCCAATGTGATTCAATGTTCAAGGAGAAGGAAGCTTTGCAACTACCCAGTGTTTACTCAATGTCAGAACATATATAATTGAGATTTGAGTTTTGATGGGAGTTTTGAGTGTTGGAGTAGAGTTGACTTGAGGGATATCAGCTAGGAGCTTATCATGTGTTTTGAGTTTTGAGTCTATAGGTTTTCACAAAGATTGAAACTTGGAGTTACCTTAGCTTCTCTCCCTTCTAGTCTCGAACCTTTTGCATAAGACATTGTGTCTTTCCAGTCTTTGTGTGCAACTCCTTCCGACAACGGGGATTGTACCAAGTATAATGGAAAGAGTTAAAACTTCAAATGGAACCTAGGATGACTTCCAGTCCACCATCAGTGGCTTCTAGTAAGCTAGCTTCAATATCTCCACCACGACCCTCTTAAGAAGAATAGAGAATATCGTAGGGAACAAGGATGTGGAAAAATTTCTATGAATTACCAAGCAATTGGACAAGTATCACACTAGGAATGACCCTTACTGCTTTGTGAATACTTCAAGAAAGTTGATGGGTAAAAAACTTTGTGGGTGATGCCAAGGATGCACAAGTGTTTGGACTATGCCTTGGGGAGAAGAGGGGAACTTGGTTCACTAGACTTGAAGCCACTAAGAGAGCCTCATTCATATTGCTCAAGGATCTTTTTATAAAATGCTTTGCAGCTGTCGGCTATCGTGAAAACCTCATCATTCAATTCTTGAACATCAAGCAATGACTTGAAGAAATCATGTGAGACTATGTCTCAAAAGTAAGGACCCCCTTTAATTGTATCCTATTAGGACAAACCCACCACCAAGGATATAACCAAGGCTTTTATCAAGGGTATCCAACATGAAAGAATTTATGAAACCATGGTAGGCAACTCGGATCTTAACCGCTCAAGCATCAACAAGGTACTTGAAAAAGCAATCTGCATTGATGATCTTCATCAAGAGAGAAACCAAGTTAAGAAAGCCATACGCACTACAAAAGATTCTTAGCTAAGCCATAGGAAGGCTAAGATGATTGATACCGAGAATCTAATTGCAAATGTTAAGAAGTATCAACAAGAGCTCTTGAAAATAGTACCTCTCTTGATGGCTCTTGACTAAGAGTCGCAAGTTTTCACTAAGGGCTATCCTATCCCTACCAATAAACTTGAAATGTGTAAGTTACTAAGCTATAGAGGTTGTTTTTTTCACTAAAAAATCGAACCCAACCGCTTAATCCTTTAGGAGTTACTTAACAACACCACTTGGTAATGGATTAACCTCCATCAAGTCCTATTTGATTATCTTGGTCTCCCTTGTCCAAGAGCAACAGATGGACATCAAGGACTAAAGTGAGCTAAAAAAGGAGAATCATACATACAAGAAATATGAAAATGAAACTGATATTGACTTAGTCAACTATAATTCCGATGATCAAATGATAAAGAAAATCTTGAATGTAAGCCCTCATAGATGGAAGATTTGCTTATTGATATGAGCATAGTCAAAATGAAATAAGAGCTAGAATGGTTGGAGCATTTAAAGGTATTAGACATGAACAAATGGGATATCAACTTGAATTGATTGCCATCCTCTCGGGTGCTCATGGCCAATAATGAAAAAGATGACATTTGATGCTCTAGTGATGGAAAGTACTGGCTCAAAAAAGAAATGGTTGTGATCATTCAAACCCTCTATCCCTTTGAAATCAAATGGCAATCCTCCTAAATGAGAATGCTATCCCATATATCCTTACTACACACATCATGCTTGAAAAAAGCTAGAAAAAATCCAAATGGAAAAATTCATGTATGAGAATCATGAGCATAGAGATTGGTTATCACCCATCCTCTTGATACTCAAGAGAGACAAAAACACTTGAGTATGTGTTGACTCTAAGAAACTAAATGCTGCAACGAAATGAGACCATTATCCACAACTATATATGGATCATATGATTGAATGCATGGTAGGGAAGAAACCTTATAGATTCTTCGATGATTTTTAGCCTATAATCAAGAGAGAGTTCACAATGATGATTAGCCTCAAATTCCCTTTGCCACCAAATGAGAAGTATTTGCCTACATTATCATGCCATTTGGCTTAACTAATGCATCACACTCTCTAGTGACTCATGTGCACTATCTTTGAGAATATGTTGAGATGGTAGCTCATGGTATTACAAAAGCTAAAGTTGTACATGCTCTTTTGTCATGGTCGCAAGCAAAAAATACCAACTAAAAATTGGTAGAGATCAATGCTCAACTTTTGGCTCAAATTTCATAATGGATGGCATTCCAAATGAAAGACATTGATAATAGGGCACAATCTCAAGATATGTGAACTATAATGAACATGGCCATCATGAGCAACAACTACTGTATTTTTTCGTTAGGATTGTGAGCATGAGCACAATGGGTAGTATGGGAATGGAATGATCATTGTGAGTAGTAGAATGAGCAACGATACAAGAATCATGAGTAGTAAAACCATTGGTATGGATATAAGCATTTATCCGCATAGGTCTAAGAAACATCTAGTTTACGATAGACCCAAGAACTTTACTACTAATCAGAAAATGTTTATTTGATAGTTCCACTTTTACTTGGACTTCATTGTCTTGAACTTGCCAAGTGGTGTAGCCTCATGGCAATACTAGTCAATGCATGAATGAATCCTTTTCTCTCAAGGTAAGGAATTTTGAGACTAGGAATGAGCAAAGGAATTTTCCTTATAGCATGATAATAAATCCAAACTAGGATTTTGTTTTAAAAAACTCATTCAAAGAAAAGAAGCTTACAAATTATAAAAAAGTTAGTGATATGGTATAGAAAATCTATCATCCTAAAACAAAAAAATTAAAAGTAAAGTTACAAAAGGAACTTTGAAGAATTAAACTTTAGATATATCTTGCTTTCAAGAAACATGGTTGCAATTGAATGAGCTATAATGAAGAAGATGGGTATTGGATCAATAATTGGAAGTTTACTTGTTTTTATTTCTATCATCTTGCATGATAATGGAATAAAAATAACATAAACTCAAGAAGTTTAAAAAATATTATAATGAAGCCATTTTCTTGATATTAAACTATATCAATAATCTATTCACCACACTCATCAAAGACCTACCCTTTGTTGCTATTACATCCCTATCATTTCAAGGAGGAAGAGTTAGCGATGCATCCAAATCATTATGCTAGCCCATACGTATTCTTGTGACATTTTCATTCTTACTCTTAATCAATTCTAATACACTTAAATTAGTTATCAATATCTTCTCTCTAGTGCACAAGCATGCACAAAGAGGCATACACATATATGTATATTTGATACCAAAACATGGCAAGTTTTTGGATATAGCTTTGTGCAAGCAAGATTATGCATGTTGCTTTCAAGGACCCCTTATTTATAATTTTTTACCTCAATTGAGCTTGATAAATCAACTTGATCAAACTTGTCAGCACCACTTCTTTTGTATCTCATTAATATTTTCTCCATCCTAGGAATAGTATTCATTTTTGTCAGTTCCCTCAATATAGATCTCTCTCTCTCTCTCTCTCTCTCATGAAGAAATGCATGGGTAACACATATAAAAGATAAACTAATACTTTAAAATCATAAAACTTTTTTGAACTCAATGCGAAACAAAATTAAAATCACAACTAAGGTCCCCCTAGGATTCCTTTATAAAGATAAGAATCCCATATAAAAATATCATGAAGGGAGGTGAGAGGATAAAGAAAATGGAGAGAGAAGACTCCAAGAAAGAGAAGAGTGTAGAGATGAGAGAAAGTATAGATGAGAAGAGAGAAGAAGAATTGGACATGTGATGGCTCAAAACAAAGCTCTCTCTAAGTACCTCAACCCATGTGTTTCACACATCCCTCGCATTGATTCAACATTAAATCTGACCCTAAAGCATAGAGTTCTTCTATAGTGAAACAGAGCCCAGTGGTTGACATGATCTTGTCCCAAAATACTTGAAGTCAAGACCATCATTCCCAAAGTAATGCTGGTCCAAGCAGAGAGTTAAGGCCAACCCTTAGCCTCGCAAGTCAAAAGGGAAAGTTTCATCACCACCAATGCATAAGTATCATCACCCATGAAATAATATGCATGTACTTGTGGATCCAAAAAATAATAAGAAATCAAATAAAATAAAAGACCATGATTATGGTCTTTTTCATACTGGTCATGATTTGCATAATTATCCACATATTGGTCTTCAAGTAACTTATCAACATAATCTTCAAAAAGCTTCATAGGTGGCTTCTTTAAACTCTTTATCTTCCTCTTAACCTACATAAAACTTTTCCTCAACATGACTATCTTCATCCTATTCATTTGAATATTCAATTACCAAGAATGTTCTTGCATTCTTTGCTTTGCAATGTCTTTGTGATTGGAGTACATCAATTTATCACATCTATAACATAACCCCTGAGCATGCAATTTTCTAATCTGGTCACTAGTTAAATATCTACCTCTACTAACTTTAGACACAATTTTCCCCACATCATCACTATCTATATCAACAATAGAATAGTCATACTATTGTCCATGGTGCTCATAACTAAGCATGTGGATAAGAAATAAACAATTGCTACTCATAGTCATAGTGCTGCCCATATAGATAATATTTCCCATAAGTGATTCTCTATACTCAATATTGTATAAATTTTGAAATGATTACACTAACTCTTGTTGACCTTCTACATCAGCCATAGCAATTGATACAACCGTTGTCGATACATTTGGGGTCAAAAGTCTACCGCGGGGGTAAGAGACAGCAAGGTGAAGAGAGTAAGATGGAAGAGAGCTTGGAATTAGAAGGTGGATGGAATTAGATAAGAATTTTAGGGTTTTGTGAATGGATTGAAGATTTCCAAGTTCAAGCACATGTAAACCTTCAATCACTTGGAATGCATTACCATAGGCTTCCTTGTATCTTAACACCCATTCATGTAAACAACTATTGATCCACTTTGCATAAGCCACATACAATATAGATCAAAGATTAGACAAGATTATGTTTAAAGACAATGTTTTCAGGGAAACACGATTTGAAATGATTTCAAGTGGTATGATTTGAGATTTCAGCCCAAAGGAATCAAATATTATAGACAAGATTTGGAAGATTTAAAAAATCTTCTTACATCAAGAGAATAGCTAGATGAAAGATACATGTAATGGTCCATCACAAGAGCTCCTGGAAGATACAAATATTATCAAGAGGGCTTCTATGATGCAAGAGAAATAAGAACAACTGATTGCTATTAGTTTGGAACTATTATGACTAAAAATTACAGCTCTAAATCAGCCCAGAAATATCTTCAAGAAACATCTTTGTTAATAGCTCAAGCTCGCGTAACATAAGACTGATTAGAGCACTTAGTTGCAAGTACAATGCTCCATGTCAAAGCCAATAGAATAAAAAATAATTTTGCTGCCCTCAAGACGACTGTCAGGACTACCTATATTAGTCCAAATAGTTCACATAAATCATCCAAGACAGCACTTTGGTCTTCCAATTTCTTCAGCCCTATCATAAACTTTATGTACCAAGCAAAATAGAGCATGTAAAATGCTTGTAGAAGAAGAGAGATGTCTCGCAATCTTTCTTGCCCTTTCATGCCTCTATAAGTGGCTGCATATTTTAGCCTAAGCATGAAGAAGGACAAGCAAGATAACTTTTTAATATTCTCTTCAGTATGCAAGTGCAATGTCAGCTTGCACTAGACATTCAATCCATCCAATGTAAGAAAATACCCAAATATAATGAGAAATGGTTCAAGAAAAACAGATGGGAAAAGTTTCCCAAATAATCCCTAGAATAGGCTGCCTATATCAGCCTCAGAAGAAGCACATAAATCATTTGAGAAGCCACACAAAGGCTCTATCCATCAAGAAGACATAATCATAGAGTATAGGAGTATGATCAAGTCCAAAATCCACGATAGGATGCTTACAATTGATAGAGAAAATGAGTGTGTAATCTATTGGCAAGCAAACTCTAGTTTTGGATAACCAAAACCAATCTTCATGTATTCCATAAACAAGGCAAGAAGTATCTTTGATCAAACTCTTTACAAGAATCTTGTGTCTAGCATGTAGGTAAATTCTAAAGCCAAGATACCCCTTTGATATGACAGAAGTAGATGCAAATACATTAGGATGAGCTTCATCCCATTAAATGAAAATTCTGGACAGCCAATAACAATCCAAAATCCTCTCATATTTCCATCATGAAAATACATTGAATGCCTCTGGAGGCAAGGGATACACAGTCCAACATGTTGAAGATTCAAGCCAAGATTGGTCTTTGAAGTGACAAGAATGGAGTGGAGGTTCAAATGAAGAGCTTCAGCCCAGTAAATTTCAGGTTTGGGCAGCCAATAGCAGCCCACATTCCATACAAAAAACAACCAAGAAGGCACTCCTATTGGCTCTCTTGATTGCATAGATTATTCACAGCATGTAACTAGAAATAGAAGACAAGATTCACCTCTTCCTCCTCCAAGAATGGTCACAGATCTCGAAGAATGGGCTGCTGCCTTAAATATATAGTTTTCCCCCTGTTTTTTAGGGCCACATGATGCTTATTTATAGCCAATGCATGGGCACAAGACAAACTTACTTGCCAAGTGGTGGAGAGTGCTCATTGTCTTCCTCTTCCTTTGTGGTTTGCATGCCTTTGTCTCCTTTGTGTGGCAGTATATGAGTTTCCTTCTCCTTCATCCAAGATGCGCCCTGCTCCAACTATGAAAACCCATAAAATGTGGTGCAAAAAGTGGAGAGTTCGTGATTTGCAAATAGATCACAACTAGGTCAGATAAGCAAAGGCTATGGTAAACACAATGTCCTACACTTAGCAAACCTAGACAACTTCATCTTCTTTGTGACTTTTCTTATCAATACACTTGTAACTCTTGAATATAATAAGTACACAACCACATCATAGGCTCCAGGAAAATATAACCCAAGAGAACCTGCCAACTCATCTACTCATGACCATACTTCTCATGTTTTATGTTCCATGACTTAAAAACTTGTAGGACTCTCATGTAAGCAATGCAAGGAAAGATAAGAGTAAGTAATAAAAACCCAATCATCTTGTCAAGGGTCCATGATGATTATATTGTGTTTTAAGGCAAAGAGCCTCATCTTTATTACACCATGTCACATGCTGGTGGACTTAGGTGTTTAAGATTTATTGAACTAGGCAAGTCTTCATGTAGCATGTCTAGAATACAAGTGACTAAGTGATACATGTAAAGGATAAAGACTTTGTTTTTAAACCATGTGCAAGGAGTCCCATGACATTCACCCCCACCTAACGTGCAAATCCTCTTGTATGTGCCATTGCATGAAATTGTAGCTTTAGGAGATTCTTCTTTTATCATGTCTTCATCTTCATCTTCTAAGCCTTCTTCTTCTTCCACGTCTTCAAGTCCATGACCTACTTCCAACTCTCATAGTTCATAGGTAGATGCTTCTCTTCATTTAAAGAGCTTGATCTGTTTTGCAGCTATTGGTACCTTCATGCTTGTTCCATCCAATTCAGCTAATGTGTAGGTAATATTGTCATGTACTACCTTCACCACATATGGGCCAAAACCATCGCTTTACCATCTTTCTATAAGCACTATACTGATTGTCTAGGTTGTTTTCGTAGGCTAGCACCCAATCATTTTCTTGGATAGCTCTTGGACAAAGTCAATGATGTTTATCAAGCCTTTTCTTGTTTTTTAACCTTGCTATATTTAACCTTTCAATGGCCGTCTCGACATTTTTAGGCCTTCTTTCAAGTTGTCTTATTTGCAAAAAACCAACAACTCTTCTCTACTTATGCCCTTATCCCAAGGAAATATACTCCATGTGGCAATAGACTTTTCAATCAGCATGATTGGTTGTTGCCCATACATTAGTTAAACTAGCATATATCGTATAACTGCACTATGAGTGGTCCTGTCAGCCCATAATGCAAATGGAAGTATTCTAGGCCATTCTTTAATCTTCCCTTTGCAAGACTTTGCCAAAGCTTTGAGAATAGGATAATGCCCTCTCTCGCTTTTGCCATTTGCTTCAGGATTGTAGGCTGAAGTTAAAGCTAGCCTGATACCCAATTGTGAAAAGAAGTCACAAGCCTCATCCACATCCAATTCTCCTCTATCTGCAACCACTTTACCAACCCAACCATAATTGCAAAAAACTTCCAATAAGAACCTGCAAAAACTGCTTGTGTAGTCTTTGTACTAAGAGCTTGTCCTTCCACTTGATTTGTCAAGTCTTCTCGTGCAAGCACAAGATATCTCATATTCCATAAACATGTAGGCATGGTGACCAAATCAACTACCCATTTGTAATGCATAGACAATGAATAGGCCGATTGCAACCCAACTCTATACTTTACCATGGAATACATTTAATAGACACTACAGGATTCCACATAATGTTGCACATCTTTATACATGATTTGCCACCAATACTTGTCTTTGATCTTGACAAATGTGTCCCAAACTCCTCTTATGTCCAGCCTACAAGCTTTCATGAAACTCCTACATCACCTATTGTTGAGAAACCCTATCTCCTAATACATATATTGGAGATCCTTTCTTTTTCTTTGCATGCTTTCATAAATATCCGTCTTTCAAGAAAAACCCATAAGCTTTTCTTTTAATCCTTTTGAATTTAGCTTCAAACCACTCAACCTTCTTTGTCATGAGGTTGAGATATTGGCCTATTTTCAACCAATCATCCTCATATAAATCTTCCAAAAATTGTGTTCTCACTAAAGCATAACAATGATGATTATTTTTCTATACTGCCCATCTCTTCTCCATGGTTGTAAGCTCTTTTCTTACTACTGAAATCCCTTTTACAATAGTTGTACCTGCAATAACTACAAGTGTATACTCATTCCCTAACTACCATTAAGTCATTTTCAGCACCTATCACATCATCCTCTTCATCTTTTATAAGCTCCTCTTCATTTTTAAACCTTTCTCTTGAAAGCATGTCAGCCACAGGGTTTTCTCTACTTGCAATATGCTGAAAATCAGGGTTAAGTGACTTTATATATACAATCCACCGTAACATGGCAATATCAGGAGTTGAGCAATTCACTATCATGCCCAATAGAGGTAGACTATCAATTTCTACCACTACATGAACTCCCATAGAATACTCCCTATCACACTCAAGGATTGTCAATACGCCCCTAAGATCTCTTTTGACTTGAGAATACCACCGCTGGTGTTCATTAAGGACCTTTTCTCCAAACCGAATGGCATACCTATTCCCATCAGCATCATCCTAATCCACTACCCAACCAATGCCAATTAGACTTCTATCCACAGTGAGAATAATAGGCTGCTCATTCTCATAATTTGCTCTCTTTAGTGTTGAAGCAAAAAATCAATAAGCTCTTTAGCTTCTAAACTACCTTCGTATGTTGTTTACCCCACCAAAACTTTTACCCTTTTCTTAAAAGCTAATACAAACTTTCAACCACATGAGCAAAATACAAAATCCATATCAAGTAAAAGAGACATGCATCCAAAAATCTTCTCACCTTGGATATATTCAAACATGTCTCCCGCATCTTGCTTATAGCATCAATCTTTACTGGTGAGGGCTTTATTCCATATGGTCCACACATGTGCCCAACAACTAATACTTCCTCCACTCCAAACCCCAAGTTTTCTCGTGACAAAGGATAATGCACTTCTTCAAGACTGCTCAAAATCCTGTCACAATCAACAATATGGTTAGCCATGAATCTTCTGCAACCCTCCTCATTCATCTCTTTATTCTTCTTATAGATATCACATCCTTTGATCGGCACATCATCAAGAAAGGGTAAGGTCAACTGAGGAATATGCTCCCTCAAAACTTTATGCATAGCATTCATCATATGTGCCACTGAATTGGTTGCCCCTATGGAAGCGTACACATCCGGACCAATCCAAGTGGTGTCTTCATGGTAGTGATATCTCGGCTTTCTAATGCAAGCTGGAACTGATCATATCCTAAATATAAGTATCCCATAGAGTAAATTGCCTTGCATGCAAGTGCTTCTGCAAATTCATCCACTATTGGGCCTAATCCAACATTCCTTATGGTGACCTTATTAACTGGTTGTAAATCATGTATGAACCTCAAAGAACGATTCTTCTTTGGAATAGTGAACGAACGATTTGAATATGGAGCTAAAGAGGGCTCAAAAATCTGCCTCCTAATCTTCTCGTTCAAAAGATCCAACAACTTATGCAAATATGCCCGAGGTACTGGAATAGACTTTAAATTCCATGGCACATGAGGTACTGTAAAGTTCACCATAGGTGCAACTATGGTCAAATCAACACATCCAATTTCATCTTACTCAAATGCAAAGGCTTTTCCATGTCTTGCCAACATCTGCAAGAAACAAGCTCTTTCTCCATGCAAAAGAAAGCTTGTATCACCAATTTGCAGCTTTTGTAAAGTTTCAGCTGTAAATTAATGTCCTACTTCATGTAGATTGCATAAACTAGACTGTTGAGTCACTTTTTTAGCCAACCCATCACTTTCAAGTGGTAAGGGCAAAGCTATGTGCTTAACCTTCTTTGCAACTGTTTTGTACTTTATATCCAACCTTGATTCAATCCTCATTTGCAGCCCATAACATTCATGCTCGAAAAACTCTTGAATGACTTCATATATCTCTAAAGTGTCAATATAAATAACCTCTTTTTCTACCCTATTCTCAGCATTAATTGCTGCAAACTTTTCAACCATTGTATCAACATCAACCAGCCCTAAAAGTAGCCCTAAAATACCTTCATTTGGATCCATCAAACCATATGTCTTCAGCTCTTTTCCAATCCAACCTATATATTTCTTTTCAACCCTTCACATGGCTGACATATTCTTAAAACTACCAAGACTACATGCTATCCATTCCTATAATCCAGACACAAACATAGTTTCCCCTTTTCTTGGAGGTATAATTATCTTTCTATAGGCAGTGCCATAGCCCCCACTTACATCACTGATGTCTAAAAATCCTTAAATTCTCATGTATTAGGTGGCATAGGATTATCCCGCAACCTATTCCGATTACAGAGATAATTCACACAAAAATGAGAAACTGTATTGCCTTGTTCGAACCCAAAGAACCATCGTCCAAGGCTTTTTTTTCAATCATGATTCTAAAATATAGAGCTATCCAAAAATCACCGGATAACTACATGAATCCTGCACAAAAATTTTATATTTATCCCTAACATGTCCAATAGTCACGTGTACATTCAAACAAGTGGCATAAAGATCCCATGATGAATTATTTGTTGCTTGCATACACCATCTTGGATGTACAACAATTGGCCAACCTCCATTATTATACAAACTACATGCCATAACATTGATTTCGGAACCATGATCCAAGAGAGCTAGGGAAGGCGTCTCTCTTTCTCCTAGTTTAACAATTGTCTCTGTTGTAGCATAAGCCCAATGCATTCGTGAATAATGACTCCTTGAAATAAAATGAGCATCTTCTTCTTCATGTGCTTGTTGATGGACATCCCCATTATACATAGACTTTTCTCTATGCTTAGTGCTACCCATAAAACAAACTTTAGCCACAAGCTTGATGTCTACATTCCCATTATTTTCAATATCAACCTGCTTCAAATCAGCATTACATGTATCATCATATTTCCTTTGAAGTTATTTCTCTATGTCTTTATCAACCTGCATCACTGCTTGCAAACTTCACCATCAAAACTGTCTTTTTTGTTTCAACATACCAATGATTCCATCATGCAATTCACGCTTTGCGATTCCAAGAACTTTGCCAAGTATGAATTCCATTCTACTCCCAAGTATGTGATCTTCCAAGCCTTTTTTAAGATTTGTAGCAGTCTCAAGATCCGATTGTAACCTGTAACGAGACTGCTTGCCCCGTTTCTTCCCTTTTTGTTTCTTCTCTTAAGATGCATCCTCCATAACATGCTCAGATATTTCTTTTTCAACCTCTTTCTGCTCCTCCATTTTACTTTGTGTGATGCATTTAGATGGATCTGAAGAGGAAGGACCAGTAGTGTCCTCATCTCTTCTTCTCTTTTCTTTCACAAGAGCTTCTTGATTATAAACCTTAGCCAAATAAGCATGCGCTGAAAATGAATCCACTAGTGCATTCCATCTTGTTCTCCCTCGTATACTCTGATTTGCATTAGCAAATTCATCCTTTGTTATTTTTCCCTTTCCCATGCAATTTAATGCTTGCATCCAAATGTGAGATTTTGTTTCAGGCATACCTCCTTTACGAGCTTCATCAATCCTTTCAATTCTCAACCCGTATGTGGCTACACCTATGGCAACAAATGCTATCCTTATAGCCATCTCTTCCAACATCTTCTGCATGCGACCATTTTCAAAATTTGGCTCTATTAAAAGAACAATTTTTGTTGCATGTATTTTTCTATCTTTCCAAAAGACTAACCTTTTTGCCTTCATTTCACTGTATGTTGTACAATCCCACTTTTCATTCTATAAACTGTCACAGCAAATGCATCTCCTCTTATATCCTTCTCTAAATAGCCTTTGGGTTGTTTCCCAACCCTTTTGTTCTACCTTGACATCCAATTTTTTAATCTTTATATTAATTTCTGTCAAACTCAACCTCAAATCACACATGCCATTGATTAGTTTATCCACAGTATCACCTTTAAGAGTTGAACCAACAGGTATAGTTGGTTATTCCACCATAGCTACAAGCGCCTTGGCTGTAATTTTAGCCCCCTTCTGAGCACTGGCAGGTGTGGTTCTTGTACCCCATCTTAATTTCATCTACTCTCTCTTTGCCAACATATCCATTGCCTCAGTTACATTAGCCCAATCTGATTTGAGACCCATTTTAGAAGAGGCATCCTCCAAACGATCAGTTAGGTTCTCTTGCAAGAGACAGAATCTGCAACCTTCAAAAACAAATCAAATTTCTAACTCTCCAATGATTGTTACTCATCGGCATCTAATTGCATATACGAAATTTCAAATTCAAGGAGCAAAGTTGTAGCAGCAAATCCTTTATTCGGATTTTTAGTCCAATCTATAAATGTATTTTTAGTTACCAATCTTGTATCTTAGAAGAAAAACTATTCTCTCAAAGCTTTCTTAAAAGTTTCCCAATCAGCATCTCTTCTATGTAACTCATCAATCTGATCATGCAAAGCATACATAGCCAAACATGAAAACTATCAAATTCATCCATATTGCGGTACCCCATGAAACAACATCTTTTCTTCATACAACCAAATAAAGGCGGAAACATTTGACCCTTTAACTGCTTCAATTCTTATCCTCTTGCCTGCAATGTATTCACAGCTAAGGAGTCAATTTTTTTTGCTTCATGCCGAGTTTGCTTCTGTTGTTATTGCTACTGCAACAAATAAATCATCTGTCATAGAGCATCACCACCACTTAAACCTGTAGAATCCCCCATCTTTACACACCTCTCTTGCCTACTTTCACGTTGGGTTCACCAATATCGACATGTTTAGGGTCGAAAGTCTACCGTAGGGGTAAGAGATGGCAGGGTGAAGAGAGTAAGATGAAAGGGAGCTTGAAATCAAGAGGTGGATGGAATTAGAGAAAAGTTTTAGGGTTTTGGGAATGGATTGAAGAATTCCAACTTCAAGCACTAATCAAGAACATGTAAACCTTCAATCACTTGGAATGCATTACCATAGGCTTCCTTGTATCTTAACACCCATTCATGTAAACAACTAATGATTCACTTTGCATAAGCCAAATACAAATTAGATCAAAGATTAGACAAGACTATGTTCAAAGACAATGTTTTTAGGGTAATCGAATTTGAAATGACTTCAAATGGTACGATTTGAGATTCCAACCTAAGAGAATCAAATATTACAGCCAAGATTTGGAAGATAAAAAAATTCTTCTTACATGAAGAGAAATTAGCTAGATGAAGAGTACACGTAGTGCTTTATCACAAGAGCTCCTGGAAGATATAAATCTTATCAAGAGGGCTTGTATGATGCACGAAAAATAGGGACAACTGGCTGTTATTAGTTTGGAGCTATTATGGCTGAAAATTACAGCCCTCAATCAGTCCAATAATATCTGCAAGAAACACCTTTCTTAATATTTCAAGCTCTCGTAACATAAGACTGCTTAGAGCACTTGGTATCAAGTACAATGTTCACAAGATGACTATGAGGACTGTCTATATCAGTTCAAATACTTCACATAAATCATCCAAGACAGCACCTTGGTCTTCCAATCAATTCAGCCCTGTCATAAACTTTATGTATCAAGAAAAATAGAGCATGTAAAATGTTGGTAGAAGAAGAGAGATGGCTTGTGATTTTTCTTTCCCTTTCCTCCCTCTATAAGTGGCTTCCTATTTCAGCCTAAGCATGAAGAAGGAAAAGCAAGATAGCTTCTTAATCTTCTCTTCAGTATGCTAGTGCAGTGTCAGCTTGCACTAGACATTCAATCCATCCAATGTCAAAAAAGACCCAAATATGATGACAAATGCTTCAAGAACAAGATATGGGAACAGTTGCCCCAATAATCCCTACAATAGGCTACCTATCTCAGCCTCAAAAGAAGCACATAAATCATTTGAGAATCTGCACAAAGGCTCTATCCATCAAGAAGACATAATTATAGAGTATAGGAGCATTATCAAGTCCAAAATCCACCATACGATGCTTACAATTGATAGACAAAATGAGTATGTGATTTATTGGCAAGCAAACTCTAGTTTTGAACAGCCAAAACCAATCTTCATGTATTCCACAAACAAGGCAAGAAATATCTTTGATCAAACTCTTTACAAGAATCTTGAGTCTAGCATGTAAATAAATTCTCAGGCCAAGATACCCCTTTGATATGACACAAGTAGATGAAAATACATTAGAATGAGCTTCAGCCCATTAAATGACAGTTTGAACAGCCAATAACAGTCCAAAATCATCTCATATTTCCATCATGAAAGT
This sequence comes from Lygodium microphyllum, assembly GCF_053477565.2. NCBI lineage: Eukaryota > Viridiplantae > Streptophyta > Polypodiopsida > Schizaeales > Lygodiaceae > Lygodium > Lygodium microphyllum. Next base: position 21,577,392 of record NC_141159.1, read on the forward strand.
ACATTGAATGCCTCTCAAGGCAAAGGATATAAAGTCCAACATGTAGTTGAAGATTCAAGCCAAGATTGGTCTTTGAAGTGACAAGAATGGAGTGGAGGTTCAAATGAAGAGCTCCAGCCCACTAAATTGCAGGTTTGGGCAGCCAATAGCAGCCCACATTCCACACCAAATACAACCAAGAAGGTACTCCTATTGGCTCTCTTGATTGGATAGATTATTCAGAGCATGTACATGGAAACACAAGACAAGATTCACCTCTTCCTCCTACAAGAATGATCAGAGATCTTGAAGAATGGGCTGCTGCCCAAAATATATAGTTTCCCCCCCCCCTGCTTTTTCATAGCCGCATGATGCTTCATTTATAGCCAATGCATGAGCAAAAGACACACTTACTTGCCAAGTGGCAGAGAGTGCTCATTGTCTTCCTCTTCCTTTGTGGTTTGCATGCCTTTGTCTCCCTTGTGTGGTAGTGTATGAGTTTCCTTCTCCTTCATCCAAGATGCGCCCTGATCCAGCCTGTGAAAACCCATAAAATTCAATGCAAAAAGTGTAGAGCTCATAACTTTCAAGTAGATCACAACTAGGTCACATAAGCAAAGGCTATGGTAAACACAATGTCCTACACTTAGCCAACTTAGACAACTTCATCTTCTTTGTGACTTTTCTTGTCAATACACTTGTAACTCTTGAATATCATAAGTACACAACCACACCATAGGCTCCAAGAAAATATAACCCAAGGGAACCTGCCAAGTCATTTGCTCATGACCATACTTATCATGTCTTATGTTCCATGACATAGGAAACTTGTAGCAGCTTCATGTAAGCAATGCAAGGAAAGATAAGAGTAAGTAACAAAAACCCAATCATCTCGTCAAGGATCCATGACGATTATATTGTGTTCTAAGGCAGAGAGACCCATATTTATTATACCATGTCACATGCTGGTGGTTTAGGTGTTTAAGATTTACTGAAGGAGGCAAGTCTTCATGTAGTATGTCTAGAATACAAGTGACTAAGTGATACATGTAAAGGATAAAGGCTTTGTTTTTTAACCATGGGCGCCATCATGGTTTCATTAAAATCCATAAGTGCATATGGTAAGATACAAATTAGATCAACCATTTGAGCATCTTTGAACTGAGTTTCTTCTATAATATCATTGATTGGATGAGACATAGTATCAAAAATATTTGCCAAAGTAGTCATTGCATTTTCTTGCAATGTTTGAACAAGATTGGCCTTAATATTTTCCCTTGAAGGTGCTTCTATAGCACTTATTAAGAGTGGTATTGCATCAACATCATACAAGGAATGTTTAACTTTCTTACAAGTCAATGAGAGTGCTCTCAATGCACTAGCTACCTTGCCATTATCAAAGCATATGAGTTTGAGTAATGGATCAACTTTGCTTTCTGGTTGTTGATCAAACATATGAAAGTGTAGTGTCAAATTTTGTGGTGGATGCTACGTTCATGTAGAAGATTTCTGAGACTACAGTTGCTGTTGTTGTACACCAAGCATTGCAATTTGTCATATAGTACATTATACCCCATACAACCCAGATATATAACCACAACCATGACACTGAATGCATAATACCTAGATGAATTTGAACCACAGTATGCATTCCACTGATAAGAATAGCAATAATTCCCCATAGTTGGATAGGACTACTTTGGAGCTATTGTAGAATAGTACTCAAATGCAAAGATGCCATGGTAAGCAGCACTAAGAAGGAGATTTCTATTTGTCATACTAAACTTGAAGTAGGAATTGTAGAGGGAGCCATACTCATAGCAATAAACCAACTAGAGATGTATCCAAGCTTCCCTAACTTACAACTACTATACTAGCATGTGGGGTACTCCCTGTGGCCATAGCAGCCTATGCCAATTCATCCACATCCTTCTCAGCATGCTAGAGTTGTTAGAGGATTTCTCTATTTGGTGGAGATTCACCATTTGGTCACAAATCAGATGTCATGAGTTTGTCTATCAGCATAGCAAGTGCTTCTAGTTTTGTGTATGTTCATGGCATTAACACATCCTTTCTCAATCTTGCTAGTTCAATGGAACGCAAGACAGTTTTCCTTTCCTCTATATCTATTGAAAACCATTAAAACTCCTCTCTTCATTTTGAATTATATATCCTTGTGCAAGTAAGAGCGGGTCCATCAAGAAGTTGGCAGTACTCTATGAAAGAGAGAATAAAAATGCAGAGGTGAGAGAAAGTTTAGATGGCGAGAAAGAAATATTGAAAGTGGAGAGAAAAAGATAAGAAAGAAAGAGAGAGATGGTTGGCAACCAAGAAAGGATAGAAAGAAGCTTGAGAGGTGAAGGATAGAGTTGTATTATTTTCAAGAGAAATATGATAATATACATATGTCCTTTACACCTTTTGTATGCCCTTAACTCACCTCTTTACAAAATATGATATTGAGAATATTATTTTGCATAAATAGATAACCTTAGCAACAAAATAGAATATCAAATGAATAAAATATCATTATATATAGTAAGGCATAGTATTGTTGTTAAGCTAGTGGACTCTTCCCTTTTTCTAATAATGATTAGAACTCTATGAATAGTTACTATCCTTCTTATGTAAAAACCATTGGAAACTATGTGAGTGGAGAAATATAAAACTAGCAACATTAGGCCCATAAGGGTTTTTTTAAACACTTGCATATCTTCTCAAAAAAATAATTGATGAAGGACCCTCATAATCCACGATATTGCAAGAATATTTCGTGCAACCTTTTAGATTGAACACTAAAACACAACTTATTGATGCTTGCAACTCCAATGGTGATGGGGAAAAAGAGCTAAAAAGTTTTTCTATTTATTCTCAAGTGGCTCTAGGAACTATCATGATCTCTCTATATAACTTGTTGATCTAGGCATATACTTTGAATATGTATACATAAATCAAAACATCCTCCCTCAACACTTATAGGAATCACACTAATATCAAGACTACAAGGGTGTCCGTAGGCTAACGTACTATGCTTTTTCTACTTGTTCATAGATTTCGAAAGCATGGGCTACCTAGCATAAAGTCAACATGTTTTCCAGATGACTAGATATACTTTTTAATTTAAAAATATATCCTTTGATGTTACACTTGCAAAATGGGAATCTAAATGTGTTCAATTAATGAGCATCCGACAGTATGCAAAGCAGGACATTGAGAGCATTTAGACATCTTGGGTTGTTGGATATCGAGACTATGTGGGTACTTGAACTTGAACATGAACTTGTTCAATTAATGAACGTTCAATAGCATGCAAAGTAGGACATTGAGAGCATGTTTGCATCTTGAGTAGTTGGATATTAGGACTATGTGGGTACCTACACTTGAACATGAACCTGTGCCTAGAGTTTGTGGTTGCCATCATATAAGAGGGAAACTTTCTTTCACTGTAGCATCATGGGCCAAACCTAGAAATGAGTACCACCACGATGATGTTAGAAAAATTGGTTACTTTGGAAGTCACCTCATGAAGCGAAAGATTAATAATGGAAATATATGTGAAGCCACGGAAGATAAAGTCATGCAAGAGCGTATGCCCCACCCCCCATGTAAGAGCTCTTCTAACTAGTAGTATTGCAATAGAATTAGTATATGTAGATCATTTTCCATATCAAACTAAGGTAGCAAAAATCAATTTTTTGATAGACGATACTAACAATAGAGTACAAGCTTTAGAAGACTATCAGCAAAAATTGGATGCTACAAGTTTGGTGAAATTGAGCAAACAAAGGTTTTTACTGCAACCTCGGGTAAGTTACTCACGAATATATGTGTGCATCATGTGGGTTCAAAATAAAGTATTTTTAAAATACAATTTTTATACATTTTTTACATACAAAAGAGTGAAATATAAAGGGGTTATTTATAGATTGAATAGAAAAGAGTTATGTTTTATTCATGAAAATTTCATAGATAAGGATACTTACAAATAGGCCTTGAACACATGTGATGTAGATGATATGCATATAGTAACTTCCCTGAGACTACAACATACTCTATTGTGAGGATCTAGATGGAGTCTATTAAAGCAAGTTTGGAGACGGAGTCACTCAAGGAGTCTGCAACATGATAGAAGTTGACATAGCAGTTAGCATCCTTGTGATCAATACTAGATATGCTTGGAGAAAGGTCCACAAACAAAGGTGTAGGCATACTCAATTGATGTGAATTGTCTTCATTTCTTTAAATTACTTCTTTTGTGGTTTTCATATTCATGTAGTTTGGTTGATTGATTGTGTAAATGTCTTTTATGCATCGTAGATTGACATTGAATTATTACAGCATGCACTTCAAGAGTTGCAAGTGAAAGATATAGTCTTGATAGAGATACTACATCAAATTGAGAAGGAAAAGTATGTTGTTTCTTCTCTTTAGAACCTTCTTTAGTGCCAACTAATGCTGCTACCATAACACCCCGAAAGGAAGATGTATTGCATGTGGGGTTTCCTTTTGTGTTTCCCAATCCCAAATGTTAGGAGTTATGCCATGCAAGCATACTCATGATGCCATGTGCTTTGCATTGCCTTGTGCTAGAGAGAGAGATTATTTGTCTCCCTATGGTTAAGTGGAGATAACACTAAGTACACAACATAGTTTGGTTTAGAGTGCAAATAACTTAGACACCAACACTATTGCTTACAATAATTAATCATAATATATATAGAATAGTTTTGAGCTTTTTTTGTTTGGCATTCATAAGGCTAATTTGCATAATGTTATCAATAATAGATACGCAAACAATTAGCATGTCTACTACCTAGGTTATATGTTAGCTTATTAACAATTATCCTACATGCTAGTTAGCATATATGTTAGCTAGCTAACACTAAGAATATATGTTCCTTAGCATATATATTCACTTCTAAATAGCTAACATACTTGCTAGCTAGCATATATGATAGCTAGTTAACAGATACCATATATGTCAGCATTTTAAACTTAGCATGTAGATTCTAGATAACATATAGATTAACTAGTTCATACATAGCCTTTATATAATAAGTAGTTCACAGGGCATATATGCTAATTATGATGCTTATCCTCCATATTAGTTGAATAATAATCAACATACATGCTACATGGCAAGTATGCTAGTTAGTTAATAGTAACTATAATACATATGGTAACTTCTTAACAAATGGCATATTTGATGCTTATTTAGCATATGTATTAGATTGTTATCATACATGCAATCTATCATGTATATCAATTAGTAGCAGCTAGCACCTGTCCTAATGATGACACTTCGCATATGCATTAGCTAGTTAACGATTAGCATATGCTAGATATCAATCTTTCTTTTCCACTTCCATTGTTGGAAATGTTTTCTAGTCATCGTGATGCTATGAATCAAGCTCTCTCTCTCTCTCTCTCTCTCTCTCTCTCTCTCATCCAAAAGGTTTTTTCCTCTAATTGCATAGTGATTGGAAGCTATCACTTATTCTAATTCACTATTGCAACACTTTTTAAAAAGGAGAATAGGAACCACCTATCAATGAATAAAAATAGTAGATTAAGGTCAAATATCAAGAGCTTGATCTATCAAGGCACGTCGTTCAGAGCCAAGGTGGCTCCACCAACAGGCCCACAAGTGGACGCTGATGGCTTCACATGGGTTCAAAGACGAGGGAGACGGCACGGGGGCGCAGCTTGCGTCTCAGACCTAGCCTTGGCAACAGGAAGCAGGTGGACGTGCAATGCCCCCTCGACAAAGCACTCCTCAGCCCCCTCTTGCCCCCCCCACCTAGCAGGACTGCATGCCCCAGACTACCTCTCGTGAGTCCCCACATCCCCCACACCCACCTCCCTCCACATCCCAGGACCCCCCCCCCCCCCGATGACCTTGGCCCACAACCCCCCACTCCTAGGACCACTAGGCCCCTCCCACACCCACCATGTAGGGAGCAGGTGGACGTGCAACACCCCCTCAGCAAAGCACTCCTCAGCCCCTCTTGCCCCCCCACCTGGCAAGACCGCAGCCCCCCACATCCACCACCTGCGCCACAGACTATCTCTCCCAAGTCCCCACAACCCCCACACCCACCTCCCCCCATATCCCAGCCCCCCCCCACTGATCCTGGCCCACAGCCCCCCACTCCCAAGAGCACTAGTCCACCCCCCACACCCGCCATGTACTTCCGTCCACCCCACCATCCCTCGATCATCCTCCCCCCGACCACCTCCCATATTGAGCACCTCCCTTGATCTGCACCTGTTTCAGGCGACTCCCTCCCCCAGTCTCACCCCTCGCCTCCCACGGGAGGTGATGAGCCACACACGCCTACATCCTCTTTGCACCAACAATCCTCCTCCTCCCATACAGCCATCAGCTCATCCACCCCTTCCACCCATCACATCTCTTCGAGACAGGCACACCTATTTCCATAGGAGTTCTTCCGCAGTGGCCCATGGTCCTACTTGAGAGTTTCGGAGCGCGGAGAGTTCCCACTACCCTCTAGAGGTGGGGATCTTCGTGGTTCGTAAGTCAAGGAGGGGCAAGGTCCATCTAGTAGCACCACCGGATGGACCAAACCACACCTTCTTTCTTCAATCCTCACTCTGAGGAGTGGAAGACAGATAGAGGAAGAGTTGAAAAGTCAGGTGGCCGACCACACCTCCCAGTGGATGGGTGAAGGACTAGCACTATTTGCACAGCAGTGGCCTGGTTGTATGATGGACATTAACTGGTGGGCTGTGCTAAGGCCCCTCACCTGAGCATTATCTTTTGAGCCCCTTCACAGTGAAGAGCTCGGAGGGATGTGATTGAGTGGCCCCTGATGCAGGCGGCTTGTTTCTACCACTGCACATAGGCTCAACTCTCAGCATGGTTGATAGATGCATTGACAGTACCACCTAGAACTTCTATCACCCCGTTGGTCCGGCCAAGGGCCACCATGGGGGAATGGAGCTCGTCATCCAGACCGGCAGCAAAGCGTACCTATATGCCTCATATCTCCTCTTCATCATCAGTAGCCTCCACACCGAACAGATGTCTGTTCAGGCAGTCACAGGTTTCCCCATGAGCTTACATTTGGCATCCTAGAATGTGAATAGCCACCACTACAGTGGGGCACATGGTTCCAGGAAATTGATTGTTCAGCAAAAGTTGCAACCTCCCCTTGCCAGAGGGATCGACATCTTAGTTCTACAGGAGCACAAGCTCACCCCCACCCAGGCCGAGTGGGTAGGGAAGGTACTCCTAGGCAGCTCGCACACTTACTAGGAGCACACCATCGGTGCCCACGGTAGGAGTGAAGGCATATGCACCTCTATTGGTCCCAATCTTACCGCTTATGTTCGAGACCACAAGACAATAGTGGCAGGGAGGGTGCTATGGATCAGATTGGATATTGGGGACTCGTGCCTTGGAGTCCTTAATATCTATGTCCCTAGGGAGGTTAGGGCACACAGCAGGTTCTGGGTGGAGATTGCGGAAGGACTCCCAGAGGTGGACTCCTAGATTGTTGGAGGAGACTTCAACAACCTAGAGGCTTTGGAGGACCAACAGCGCAGAGGGAGAACCTAGGAGGGCATGGCGAGGGAGGAGCAGGAGGCATGGGAGGTGTTTCTATTGGAAGTAGGAGCACGTGATGCCTGGAGAGACCCTGCCTTCCACAGAAAGGAGAGGTCGTTGGACTTCTCTTGGGGGTACAGGCGGCTAGGTGGAGTCCTACTGGAGCGGTTGGATAGTTTTTATGTGGGAGAGTGGGTGGCTCTTGGGGAGGCTAGATTGGGCTATTGGCGGGCACCACATTGTTCGATCATTGCCCAGTTCTCCTAACACTAGACCCCCCAGCATCTTCCCTAGACTCACGATCTTGTCGGATCCCTGAATCAATCTATAGGAGGGAGGAGGTGACAAGAAAGATAGAGCAGATTTGGACCAGAGAGTGGAGCAGGAAGGGCCAGATCCCAGAGGAGGTTGCAAAGGCCCTAACTAAGTCGAGCAAGATTTGCCAAGAGGCAGCTATATAGGCCAGGCAGCAAAGCTGGGAGGAGGAGAGAGCACTCCGGGAGAACCTTGCAACCACGCAAATATTATTACAGGTGACACTAGGGGATCCCACTCTCCACACAAAGGAGGTGCATGCGCAAGCAGCCGTTGCTAGCCTAGAGGATAGGTGCTCTCAGTTCTCATTTCACACCTCAACAACTTTCTGGGCGTGGAAGGGGGACACGATGTGCAGGGAGTTTTTTCACGTGCACCAGCCTCACGCCTCTAGAGATCAGATACGCAACCTCCGAGATCAATATGGAAGGACCCGTTCTAGCCCAGACGAGGTGATGGAGATTGCTACTAATTACTATAGTCTCCTCTTCCAGCAAGAGACAACCTCAACTAGATAAAAACGATGTAGAGAGTAGGTCTGGGATAATATCCCGTCCCTCGTCATAGAGGAGATGGGATGCTCCCTCCTAGCCCCGTTCACAGAGAAGGAACTAAAGGAGGCTTCCCATACATAGGACGGGCAGAAATGCTCAAGAGAGGATGGCCTCTCTAAGGCTTTCTTCGCTACCTTCTAGGAAGTGGTGAAGGACCCCCTACTGTTGGCCTTTCAAGAGATCTTCACCTCAAGATAGATGCCAAGGAGTCTATCGACAAGCCTTATCAGTCTTCTCCCCAAAGGGGGAGACCGGTTGGAGCTTTCCCAATGGAGAACGATCACCTTACTATCAGTGGTCTATAAGGCACTGGCAAAGATGATAGGTAGGTGACTATGCCCCTTGCTTCCGGACATTATCCTCGACATGCAGACACGTTTTCTCTAGGATAGCAGCATCCTAGACAATGTATTCACCTTCTTTGAGGTGACAGAGTGGGCCCAGCATAGTGGGCAGATGGGCCGTACTGCTCTTGGATTTTGAGAAAGACTATGACAAGGTGGATTGGGATTTCCTAGAGGGCACCATGGTAAGGTTGGGTTTCCTCTAGGCTTGGATTTTCACGGTCTCCGCACTTTACAGAGCAGCCACCAATAGGGTTCTCATAGGAGGGAGACGAGGGGAGGAGTTTCGACTAGAGAGATCGGTCCGACAGGGCTGGCCTCGAGCCCCATACCTGTTCTTTCTCTTTGCAGAGGCGATCTCTCACTTCCTAGGTCACGTGTGAGCGGTTTACGTAGCCTCCGACTTCCAATAAGAGAGGAGACCGAGCTGTTAGACTCAGACTATGCATATGACACAGCGCTCTACATAGAGGACGACAAATTGATGCTGGAGAGAGTGAGGTATGCATATGACACAACAGTGCAGTGGGAGGAAAAATCAATTGGTGAAAGTCGGTTGGTTTCCTCACAGACTGGGACTCTAGCACGGAGTGGAGCGTCCACTTGGGATTTAGATAGGTGAGCAGAGGACAGACTGTCCGGTACCTAGGTTTCTAGGTGGGAATCAACACTCCCACCCAGCAACTTCTTCTAGTCCTTGATTCTATTTGGAGGAAGCTGACCTACCAGAGCACAGCTCACCTCTCACTAGTTGGCCAAGCCCTGGTTGTTAACCAAGTCCTCTTAGCGACGCCCTGTTACATCGCCTCGTGTTGGTGCTTCTCCTCCTCCTATGTACTACAGCTTCACTACCTAGTACGGAATTTCCTTTGGTAAAGGTTAAATGGCTCCAAGGATTCCATGGCCAAGGTGGCGTGGGCGACCATTATATGACATTGGTCAGAGTGAGGGCTTGGGATCATAGACCCAAAGTATCAGAGTATGGCCCTCGTGGGCAAGCTAGTTGTCCGCGGCCTCACACTGGGAGAACAGACCTGGAAGGTCCTATTGCATGAGGGTCTTCAACACTGTAGATCGAGGCTTGGTGGTGAGTGGAGGCCATCCCTGAGATGGATCTTCACGATAGCCCAGATCACCCTTCCTACGCAGCTTGCTCCGCATGTGGTAGGGCCTCCGTAAGGCCCTTATCCAGAGCCCCCCAGGCTGCCAGGAGGAGATAGACCGCCGGTCGGTGATTTGGAAGCCCCAGGTTAGGGCCCGGAAAGGGTAAAAATGGCGAGCACCCCCACATCCAATGGGCTGGTTGGGAGGCTGGCCCGGCTTGTACAATCAAGACATGGCGGGAGATCTATAGGATGGCAGACGAGGAGTGCTGAAGCAAGTATCAAGCTGCCAGCAAGGAGTGGAGCTGAGGAGAAGGGATATAGACACAGCGATACCTCAGGAGTGGCTTGCTCCACCTGGGACCTTTTTCACAATGCAAGAGGGGGGGCATCTGGCTCTTGACAGAGGGCAGCACGACGAGGAGATAGCTATCCTTTCATGGAAGAGGATCCGAATGGTTGGCCTTCAAGGGAAGATATGGTGATTGGACCCTTTGGTCTTTCGGCAGGAGCTCAGGGAGTGGCGCCTTTGGATCTCCGAAGGAAGGCCACTTAATGAGCTAGAGTGGGATCCGAGAGAGTGGCTTTGGTCGGCCATTGTGGTTGCCAAGAAGCCACCGAGGTTCTTGGAATACACCGCCAGGATTGGCAAACACATACTAATGCATGAGGACATGGATTGGGCGCCGTCACGTAGCCGGCACTAGGTGGAGCACAACATCACGGAGCCATTCCAATAGGCCTTCTCGCGCCGCATATGGGACAGCTGGAGACCGAGGAGGGTGTCATATTTTTGTGGTTGGTGGCACATGGAGGCTTGGCGGTGGAAAGTTGGCTTGCCCAGATGCAGAAGGAGGGAGTTTCTAAGTGCTGCACGTAGTAATCAATGGAAACCCCAAAGCATTGCCTTTGGTCGTGTGAGGCGGCACAACTCGTGTGGAGAGGAGTATGCCACATCCTGCGCCGAATAGCACCTAGCCTTGGTTGTATCTCTTGGGATGCTTTCTCTTTGGCAGCCGGTCAGCCAGGGCTGTCACCTTCTATATGAGACCGAGATGCAGGACACGATATTCATGATCGAGGAAGGGTCATGCGCAGTGGTGGGTTTAGAGGCTCTACCCATCCGCCAAGTACTGGATCCCACAACAAACCACTCTGAGGTATGGGAAATCATAGGGAGTCTCACTGATTGGCATATCTAGAAGGCACGATGTCAGGTGGCTTTCGGCAAAGAGAGACCTTCAGTACACACGACCCTAGTGGAGCTCTGGACCTCCATCATCCACTCCCTTCGAGGCCGATGGGATCACGTGCAAGGCGAGTCCAAGGCTTGCCAGGAGCTCCGTGGTCATTTCATGCGCACTTGGGACGGCCAAGACCTGTTCTTCGTGATGTAGGTAGGCAGCCCCAAATGGCGATACAACCCCCCCCCCCCCCCCCATGGCTTCTTGCCCCTATCCCCCCAGACTCCCTTGAGAGGCTTGTATATATGATGTATTTTTGACTCTCACCAGCTCCAGCTTGGTCTGTTGAGCATGAGCACTTCTTTGTATTCAAGTTTTTTCTGGAGTAATATAATTAGCCACATTTTATTTGAAAAAAAAGTCATTGATGAGATATGTGTAACCTGCCTTATAGTCATCATTTAATTGCATTGACTATGTAAGATATTGTTTCATAGCAACAAACAAGATTTAGAAATAGTAATACTAGATTTTACTACAATTCTCAATCAATTCAATTTTCTCTCAATTTTCTTTATAAAAGAGGTCATAATCATGTTATCTTCAATTCATTGTACAATTTTATGTATTATTCTATCCCCTTTGGTGCACTGTGGCACAAGTTGAGATGTATTTTGGTGAAAGGTTTATCTCAATGCATATACATCATGCGCATTATATCATGGGTATATATATGGCATTCAAGAGGAACCAGTTGAAATGTCAAGATTGTACTTTCTCTTAGGGTAACAACAATGTAACTTTGATAAAATAAAATAGCTATCATTATTGCACTAATTTAAGATATAGTGGACCCACATAAATCCTCTGTAGTGGAAATGCATGCTAGTACCACAACCAATTAATCCATGCCTCCATAAACTATTGAAATTCAAAAGCTAGATAACAATCAACCAGATTCTTCTACTTATAAGAACCTAGCCCTACATAATTTTATACACATTGAAAATGTAGCATAATCACTTATATGATGCTACATTTGAGAGCTTTTTTGGCCAATATACTATCAAGTGATGTCCACAAACAAGTTTTAAGGGAAGAAAGAATATATAAGCTTAAATCCTTCAATAGTTTGAGTACATACAACACTATCACAACAATTGATAAAATGTTGTAGCTCATTATTTATGTAAAATAGCTAAGATTATGTCTCTCTAATTTTTAGTGTTGAAGAGTGATTTAATAAGATCTCTATGAGTTAAATCCAAGTATGACCAATCTTATACAAGCACGTGGAATGTGGTTAAAAGAAGGTATCTCTCATCGTCCTATGCACAAGATGTGAGTTTCACATAGGGCTCCTCTCTTACAAGTAATAAACTCCAAGTTTTGGAAAATTTTTACCATCAATAATGGGTACTTTCTTCATGAGGTTTGGATATGTGTACATAGGACTCAAACACACAGTGCCAAAATTCTTTATTATTATCATGATAGTTTTAGTGCAGTTCATATAGGCATAAGAAAGGCCTATGTTTACATATGTGTGACACCTTTAGTGGTATGGAATACATAAGTATATAAAGAAATATGTTACTTAATTCCAAAAGTGCCAAGTAAAAAAAGTCAAGAGCTTGAACATAGATGGGCTTCTCCTAGATTTTTGGCATCCTTTAGAGCTTTGTAATGGCAAGTGGTAAACTATCTCTATGGATTTTATCATTAAATATCATTCCACCAACTATGATCATGATGTCATTTGGGTAGTAGTCGATAGATGCACCAAGGTGTGTATGATTATTCTAGCATAAATAATGGTTAAGCCTTCTAAAAATTTGTGGAGAACTTTTATCTACTATAAGGGCCATCAACCAATATCATAAGTGACCAAAATCAAAAGTTTAATAGCTAGTTTTAGATGGCCATATATAAAAGGTTACGTACAATGCTCAAGTTTAGTACCACCAATCACCCTAAATGGATGGGAAAACTAAGTGGAAAAACTAAGTTATAGGAGATATTTTATGAGCATGGGTAATCAAAAAATAATCTATTTGGAAAGTTTATCTACCATCTTAGAGTTTGTTTACATAATCAAGGGACTACAAGGTTTAGTATATTCATGCTTAGATATTGATTTCAACCTTGATCACCATTATAGTGGGACTCAATGAGAAAGTGCAAGATGTCAAAGAATTTATTCAAGATCATTTTGATATACTAAAAGCTAAATGTTAGGCAAGCCGAAGACTCCTATAAGTATGCAAATGAACATAGATATATAGTCACTTTTGAACATTGTGAGACACAATATATTTACAAGCTTAACAATCTTTAAAAATTTTGAAGTTTAAAGAAATACTTATGGTAATGCCAAGGTATATTATGGCCCATTCACAATCCTTATACCTATTACGAAGGTTGTCAGCAAAATAGATCTACTATACTCAACATTCAATTTGTCATATTAATCAACTCCAAAAGAAAATTGGTCATATTTATAGTTTTCTAGACCAAGGAATGTTTTTAGATCTTTTTGAACCACTATTTCAACCTCATGAGTTGGAATGGATCTTTGGATTTTCTTAAGTATCATACACATCATGGTAGTAAACATGTCATCATGGCATGGTTCTACTTGAGAAAACATAAGTGTATGTAAGAATATTTTTTCCATTTCTATTTTTGAGGATGAAAGCTCCTTCAAAAGGGGAAAAGAGACTAAGATATTTGTAGGTTGAAGGCATCCAGAGATACATTATGATAGGGTCTAGAATGGCAAGATATTAGCATAAATGTATATGTGCCAAAGGGTTAAGGGATGGGAGATCAACATGAATGCATTCACTAGAGGTCAATGTAAATATAAAGCCTATGGATTTTTCTAAATATATACCAACATGGAGCTTAAAAAAACTAGTAACTGGAGGACTAGGAGTTTAACTAAGGTATTTTTTTGAACCTCTATTCTTGTGGCTCGAGTCTATGGCTTCTAGGCATGCATGTCATCCAAGAGAAAAGCAATCATTAGAAAGAGAACTAGTGCGAAATTGAGGAATCTATGAGAGAAGAAGACACTTTCATTAACATTAGAGCAAAAAAGCATAACTTTGGATAAGAAACTATAATTGATCTATCTTTTTTTTAAAATAATTGTCGTGGCCAATATTAGAAAAGCATATGCAAGAAGAGATTCACATTATGGAGTGGAAAGGGCGTCACATTAAGATTGTGCCAGAAGAGTGTTATGAGCACAATAAGTGCTCTTCAAGAGTGAGGAGATTGCTCTCACAACTTACAAGGGAAGAACTTGAGAGAGACATTGAACTAGAACCTGATTGTAAGATAACATGTTTACAAGAGAGTGCTCATAAGAGCATGGTTTGGTCACACTCACACAAGACAAGACTAGAACAAGACAAGAACTAGAAGAGGACTTACCTTCCAAGATCCTCACAAGTTGTATTGCTAGAATTGAGGATGTTAAGGGGAAGCTTTAGATGATGCTATCATTTATGACATAAGCATTATTGGCATCACTGATAATATAAGAAATGTTGATGTAAGCATTGATGCAAGCCTGTTCTAGAACTTTTTAAAATTTATCTAAAGCTGTCTTAGAATCTTTTGGTACTTTATCAAATGTTCTAGAATGTTTTGGAGTCTTCTAGACATTCATAGGACGGGTCGTACCAACTTGCATATGAACCGAAGGTTATCCTTGCTTGAGCATTTGTTACATTGCTTGAGTATCCATTATATTACCTCCCCTTCTAGCATCAAGTTCCATGAAGGGAAATGGCATGCTTTTAAACATGCCTTGGCTTGATTTCATGTCAAAGATTAAATTTGCAAACCTTAACAGACATTCTTTGAAGATGTGAAGTTGGTTCCCACATTTTTTCACTGGCATCATAGCCCTTACAATGAACAAGATATTGTAATCTGTCTCTTGAAATTTTCAAATCAAAGATTTTGTATACTCCACATTCCTTGTGATCTTCAATTATGAGTGGAGGTGATAGCTTTGATACTCTTCCATGGATACTCAATGTATGACATGTCTCCAAGGCTCAAAACATGGAATACAGGATGGATTTTCATAGATGGAAAAAGTTGGAGATGATAGGTGATTGGATTTACTTGGTCAAGAATCCTAGAGGGCCTAAGTCATTGACAATCTAGTTTCTCAAAGGAGTCAGAATAAAGTAGATCACATGGAAGAAGCCCAACTTGATCTCCAATTTTGTATAATGGGTGCTGTATGCAAAGCTTATTTGTATTTCTCTTAGATTTTTCTTGAGCTTGTTTGATTTGTGCTTGCAACTCTTTATGGATACCAAAGAGATGTAGAGCTAAGTTCGTAGTAGTTAGATCTTTCTTGTGTGATTTTACATGATTTTCTATCCTTGGATATTGGCCATAATTAGCAAAGAATAGTAGGAATCGAATGGAGTCATGGGAGAAATGATTATATGCAAACTCAACAAGGGGTAATAGATCAATCCAATTATCTTGATAATAGTTGAATGTGCATCTAAGGTATTTCTCCAAGGCTTGATTCAATCTTTTTGTTTGCCCATCACTCTATGGGTGATTAATTGAAGAAAGATTCACTTGTACTCCCAAAAGTTTAAAGAGGCTTCTCCAAAATCCAGTTATAAACTGGGGGCTGCAATCACAGTTAATATCATTAGCTTACCCATGGTGCCAATATACATGTTCCAATAAGAGCCTTATTGTCCCTTTTCCATTGATACTCTTGGTTGTTGGGATAATGTATACCATTTTTGTGAATCAATCAACCATCACCAAGATGAAATCATATCCTCCGAAAGAAGATAGTTTGAGAGTGAAGTCCATGTATAAATATGAGTGTGCCTTACTTGGAATAAGTAATGGTTGAAGAAGGCCATGTAGTAAATAACAAGGGACTTAAGCTCGATTGCGCATGTGACAAGAATGCACAAAGTCCTTAACAAGTGGAGAGTCACATGATGAAGTCTGTATAATGCTTTAGATATTAAGGCATAAGGGCTACCCAAAATTTTGATTATACTAAGTGTGAGAGATAGAAGGAGAGAGAGGAAGAGAGCAAGAAGATACAGCGAGAGAGAGGGAGAGGTAGATAGAGAGGGAAAGTGAGAGAGATAACGAGAGAGAGAGAGAGAGAGAGGACCAAGATAGAGAGGGAGAGTAACAAAGGAAACAATCAAAAGGAAAAGAGAGCCATTTCCAGGTTTTGAAGAATCAAGCTACTCATGGATCTCCTCTCCCTTTATAAGTCACTTTTCTTAGTCCATCCATATATTCCCAAATTAGTCGTAGTGACCTCCCAACTATTTATACTAACCCCCCTCCCCATATCCTATCAAAATTTTTCCAATTACTATCTTTATCCTTATCACATCTCCTACTCTTTATCCTAAATCTACCCAATAAAACATCAAAAGATACAAGTCCACAACATCTCCTCTTTTATCTTACTAGTAAATCTCACCCACAAGCATTCTTCATGCCCAATACAACTCTATACTTAGCTTAAATCTTATCTTTCTGCCTTATTAAAGCCTAAACTTCAGATCACACAAGACTTACAAGAGTGATTAAGACCTAAAGGAGAAGCAAGAGAAGGGACGTGCCAAGTCAACTCGTGTACGCAAGATTCCTCCAAAACAAATGAATGTTGGAGCTAGGCAAGAGCCGCACATGCAAATAATATTCTTATTATACCAAATCAACTCCATGTGTCCTCGTTGCATTTTAAAAAGTAATTTTCACATGAAATTAATAAAATTATTGGTTAAGTAATGATAATAGCTTAGTTCACACTACTTGAGTCTAAGGATCATTATAGATACCTTGAGAGTGAAGTAAATGGCCAAAGCATAGACCCTTAAGAGGAAAAATTCTAATAGAAGTAACCCTCTTTGCCGATAGTACCTAGTCCATGCTTAGAAATTTCTAAGTAAATATATTTTTATATTGTAATCATGAAAATAATGTTGGAGGTAAAGGTGCCTCGGCCAAGCTGCTCGTGTATTACTACACTAACAGCACCGACACTTGCAAACTCTAGGCGGAGGTGCCCATCACTATTACTTTATTCTTTACTCTTGTAGTGACAAATGAATAAAGGGAAGGTTAGTCACACATTGTGTCTATTAGAATTCCCAAATTTGTGAGTCTCTCTCTCTCTTTCTCTTGCTCTCCCGTCATAGCTCTCCCATGCAAGCTTTGATCTTCTCACCTTTGAACTGGTATCAAAACATGATTGCTTGAGCATTCGAGCTTGGTTCTTCACTCCTTCAACATTCATTCAAATCCCTACACCATTGGTTCTCACTCTTTTTTTTGCAAATAAAATGTGGCTGATTATATTACTCGAAAAGATTGATCACAACGGGATGCTCATGCTTGATAGACTAGCTGGAGCTGGTACAAGGTCATAAATAAATCATGTGTGCAAGCCTCTCAAGCAGTTTGGGGGGGATGGGCACAAGAAGCCATTGGGGGGGAGGGGGGAGTATCGCCATTTGGGACTCCTTGCCTACATCATGAAGAACAAGTCCTTGTTGCCCCAAGTTTCCATGAAATGAAAACAGAGCTCCTGAAGAGCTCGAGACTCGCCCTCTACCTAGTCCCATCGCCCGTGGAGGGAGTGGATGATGGAGATTGAGAGCTCTGCCAAAGTTGCATGTATTGAAAGTCTCTCCCTACCAAAAACTTCATGACATCACGCCTTCTAGATGTGCCATCCAATAAAACTCCCTACAATCTCCCATACCTCAGAGCGGTCTGTTGTGGGCTCCAATTTCAGGTACATGGGTAGAGCCTTCAAACCGACCACTGTACAAGACCCATCCTCACTAATGAAGATTGTGTCCTGCATCTCCGAGTCTCATACAAAAGGTGAAAGCCCTGGTTGACTACCTGCCAGCATAAAGCTCCCCATTAGATACAACCTATCCTAGGTGCTATACGGCGAAGAATGTTGCATACTTCTCTCCACACGAGTTGTTCTGCCTCACACAACCAATGGCAGTGCTTCGAAGTTTCCAAAATGCGTTGTGTGCAGCATTTACAACCTCCATCCTTCTATATCTGGGCTAGCAAACTCCCTACCGCCGGGCCTCCATGTGCCAACGACCATAAGAAGTATGAAACCCTCCTCGGCCTCTAGTTGTCCCATAGGCGATGCCAAAAGGTCTACCGGAAAGCATCTATCATACTGTGCTCCACCTAGTACCTGCTACATGAAGCCGCCTAGTCCATGTTCTCCTACATCAGTACATATCTACCAATCCTCGCTGTGTACTCGAGCAACCTCAATGACTTCTTGGTGACCATAGTAGCCGGCCATAGCCAATCTCCAAGGTCCACTCCAACTCATCAAGTGGCGTGCCCTCCTAAATCCAAAGGCACCACTCTCGGAGCTCCTCCCATAACACACAAGGATCCAGACATCATGTCTTACCTTGAAGGCCAACCACCCAAATCCTCCTCCACAACAGGATACATAACCCCTCATTCTACTACCCTTTGTCAAGGACTAGACGCCCTACCTCTTGCACGGTGAGGAAAGTCCCTACTTGCCTCACTGGTCTCTATTGGCTCTCGTATCAAGGGGTCAAGCCACTCTTGAGGTATTGCTACATCAATCTCCCTTCTCCTCAACTCACCTTGTGTCTGACAACCTGCTGCACGTTGCAACACCTCCTAGTCCAAGATCCTATACACCTCCCTCCATGTCCTGATGGTATGAGTTGAGCCGGCCTCCCAACCAACCCATTGGATGTGGAGGCATTCATCAATCTGTATCCCATCCCAATCTTTGACCTGGGGGTTTTAGATCACCGATTGGCAATCTATCTCTTCCTCGCATACTGAGGGGCTCTGAATGTTACTTCATGATGGCCCACAACAACTCAACTCCTGTTTGACAACTGCGGACTACTAGCTTGGACAAAAGGGCCAAACTCTGATATGTTGGGTCTATGACCCCAAGCCCTCCCTTTGACCAATGCGAAATGATGGTCACCCACGCCAACTTGGCCCAAAAGTCCATGGAACCGTCTGACCCATCCCGGAGAACATTCCGCACTAGGCGGCAAATCTGAACTACACAACAAGATGAACAGAAGCACCAATACGAGGCGATGTACCAAGCCATCACTAGGAGGATATGGTTAACCACCAAAGCTCAGCCAGCTATGGAAAGGCAAGCTATTCTCTAGTAGGTCAACCTTCTCTGAATAGAGTTGAGGACTACAAGAAGCTACTAGGCAGGAGTGATGTCGAGTCCCACCTAAAATCCTAGGTAATGGATGGTCTGCCCTCTGCACACCCATCTAAATCCCAATTGGACGTCCCACTCCGTGCTAGAGTCTGGGTCCTATCAAGAAACAATCTTACTTTTTGCCAGTTTATTTTCGCTCTCGCTGTAGTGCAAAACACCTCGAGAGCTAGTCTCACTCTCTCCAACATCAGCTCATCATCATCCTCTATGTAGAGTGTTGTATCATCTACATACTTTGATTCTAATAGCTTCGTCTCCTCTCTCACCGGAAGTCACAGGCTATGTAACCCACTCGCACGTGACCTAACAAAGTGGAACATTGCCTCTGTAAAGAGTAGTAACAAATACGTGGCCAGAGAGGACAAACCTGCTAGACCGATCTCTCTAGAAGACCATATTTAGGAATATGGGAATTTCCCATAAGTTTGGAACACATGGTCAAATCTTCGGATTTGTCATTACTTGAACACTATAACTCCAAATCAAGTTTTCTATAGCTTAATAAACTCCGTTTTGCAAGCGCTTTCCAATGATAGGTCTCACCATATGGTTCTAAGAAACTTATGGGCATGTTATCCATATTCTACCTTTTCAGTATTCAAAAAATGGGAATTGGGAGATTACCAAACTCACTAATATTGTGTTCTAGCCAAAACTCCTCCCCTGCCACCTATGAGAACCTTGATGATAGCCGATCTGTAAAGTGCAGAGACCCCATGGATTCATGCCTGGGAAAGCCCAACCTTACCATGGTGCCCTCTAAGCAGTCCCAGTCAACCATGTCATGGGCTTTCTCGAAATCTAGGGGTAGTACTGCCAATCCCTGACCTAGCAGACACTGCCAATCCCTAACCACTTTGCTAGGTCCACTCTATCGCCTCAAAGAAGGTGAAGATATTGTCCAAGATGCTCCTATCCTAGACAAAGCCTATATGTGTGTCATGAATGATGCCTGGAAGCATAGGGCAGAGTTGCCTACCAATCATCTTTGCTAGTGCCTTGCAGGCTACTGACAACAGGGTGATCGATCTCCACTGGGATAGCTCCAACAGGTCTCCCCCTTTGGGAAGAAGACTGATAAGACCTGTCGATAGACTCTCTGGCATCCTTCGTGAGCTGAAAATCTTTTGGAAGGCCAACAGTAAGTCCTTCACCACTTCCCAATACGTAATGAAGAAGGCCTTAGAAAGGCCATCCTCTCCCAAGCATTTCTACATATCCTATGTATGGAAGGCCTCCTCAAGTTCCTTCTTTGTGAAGGGGTCTAGGAGGCAGCATCCCATCTGTGTGATGAGGAACAAGATGTGATCCTAGACCTGCTGTCTAGATCATCGTCCTCTGGTTGGGGCTGTCTCCTGTTGGAAAAGGCATTTGTAGTAGTCAATGGCAATCTCCATCACCTTATCTAGGCTAGAGTGAATCCTCCCATAGTGATCCCAAAGGGTACATATCTGCTCTCCTAAGGTGCAGGGCTGATGCACCTGAAAAAACTCTATGCACATCGTGTCCCTCTTCCTCGCCCAAAAGGTTGCTAAGGTGCAAAATGAAAACTCTGAGCGCTTATTCTCTAGGCCAATGAGGTCTCCTCGTGCGTGCACCTCCTATGTAAGGAGGGTAGGATCCGTTGGTGCCTCCTATAGTCGTCTCTGCGTGGCTACTAGGTCCCATTTGAGTACTCTCTCCTCCTCCTAGCTCTGTTGCCTAGCATGTAGGGCTTTCTCCTAACAGATACCACTCGACTCCACTAGGATCTCTACAACCTCCTCTATGATACGGCCTCTCCTCTCCCACTCTCTAGTCCAAATCTACTCAATCTTTCTCTTTACCTCCTCCCTTCTATAGATCTAATCTAGGATCTGACAAGATCCTGTGTCTAAGGTAGAGGTTGGGGCATCAAGTGTCAGGACAACTAGGCAGTGACCAAACAAAGTGGTGCTAGCCAACTACCCTACCTGGCCTCCATGAGAGCATCCCCACTCTACCACATAAAACCTCTCCAACCGCACCAACAAAACACCACCTAGCCGCATGTATCCCCAGGAGAAGTCAAGTGATCTCTCCCTCTTATGGAAAGTTGGGTCTCTCTCAACATCGTGTGCTCCTATTGCTATTAGAAAAACTTCCCATGCCTCCCACTCCCTAGCCATGCCCTGGTAAGTTCTCTCTCTGTCCTCCTGGTCCTCTAAGACCACCAGGTTGTTAAAGTCTCCTTCAACAATCCAGGATTCCACCTTTGGGAGTCTTGTTGCGATCTCCGCCCAAAATGTGTTGTGTGTCCTAACCTCAGTAAGGGCATAGTCATTGAGGACTCCAAGGCAGGAGTCCCCAATATCCAATCCGATCCATAGAACCCTCCCTACCACAATCGTCACGTGGTCCCATACACAGGTAGTGTGGCTTGGGCCAATAGAGGTGCGTACACCTCCATGTTAGAATATCAGGCTCCCATTACTCTCCTGTTAGTATGTATGACCGACATTAACTGTGTCCAGCTGTATCAGCAAGTGTGGGACATTAAATAAGTCAGTGGTCTTAGACCCAGTGTGAATGGTCCTACGAACCTTAGTACTATTGTATACACTTATGTTATGTTAGTAGTCTATGAAATAATGAAATATGATGAATGACCAGAAGGTCAAGTTGCTGCTCCATTACATTGTCTCTCTCCCTCTCTCTTCCAACATGGCATCAGAGCCATCATGGATGGGCTCTTGAAGGCATGAAGCTATGAGAAAGACCTGCAACCCGAAGACTCAGGGCAGTGGTTGAAGAGAAGCAGGCTGACAGTGTGCAGGTCATTGTATCTGTGAAGGTATGCATTTTCTCATTTTGGATTGTTATTATACAAGAGGGTTGTCCTGGCCTGTTTGAAGCATTGTAGAGGCTTCATTGAGCACTCAAGAGCAAGCATCAACTATCCTTGTGGAGTACTATTGCTGAAACCCCCAGGGCTGCTGGCGTGTTTGCGTGTGATCTTGAATGGTCATTTTCTACTGCTAATGAAGATATCAATCACTACCTAGTTGATCTCTAGCTTTGGAAGGTTCTTTGACGCCGTGATAAGCCATTGCTTGGTCTGGAGCTGATGTATGAGCTGGAACAGTGAGCTTCAGATTTGAAATGCAGTCCAGGTCTGGTACAAACAGGGTATACACAGCATGTATGTATCTCCGACATGAGATTTGAGCATAGATATGCTTATGCAGACATATGTATTGGTTGGTATGCTTATGAGCTGAAGTCTAGGTGGCAAAAATATTCAAATCTGGAATTTTTTAATGGCTGGAAACTGTCATTGAACAGGGCAGCATACACTGGAGTCCTCTTGAAGATTTGAAGCCATTTGATGAGCATTGTGGGCTCTACTGAAGTGAGGGTTCATTCAGGAAGCATATGTACTGAGTTTGATGCATTTGGGTTGCATTTTACTGATAAAATATTCAGATCTGAAATTTTATGACAGGCTGAAAATTATCATAAAACTGTCATCATCATATACTCATTGCCTTGAAGAAGTACATGCCTTTTGTTACCTACAGGGAGATGTATGGTACGGGGTATGATTGTTGAATGCTATGATGATTGATATGAGCATTGAAGGCTCTTAAAAACTGAAATCTGAATCAAAGAACAAATGCTTTGACAGTGTATTGGCTGGTCATAAACAGTCCATGTACTTTTTGACATTACTTCTTGAAGACAGAGAGTCTACGAATTCTCGTATGGTTATGTATTGATCCCTACACACAGTGGCATATGTATAAAGTGGCTTGAGGATCTCTTGGGCTGAAATACATCTTGGTTTGACAGTTTATTGGCTGTATACAATCTGTGAGCACATTTATGTCACTTGTACTTGCTGGATATGCACTATTTTGTGCCCGTATGACTATGTCTAGTTGCCTACATATACTAGCAAATGTCTGGGAAAGTTTAGAGCATGTATGACATGTTTTAAATGGTTTTTGACAGTAAATTCACTGTTGGTTACTGAAAAATTACCGTTTCAGACTGCGTATTCTCTTTACTGCAATAAGCTTGCATGACACAGAGTTACAATACCTGCAAAGTCTATGTACTGACTGATGTACCTACAGGTTATACCACATGTTTGTGGATGTTTTTGAGGTTGTAAAGGGCTGAAATACCCTTGTTTTTTGCAGAGAATAGTTGCAGAAAACTGTCATAAACAGTCAAGGACTGAGGTTGGTCAGAGTGACTTGTTGGCTTGCAGGAAGTCAAGCAGTGACTAAATAGCGTCTGGTACAACATGGCAAATGCAGAAAGGACTGACAACATAACCCAGATAGTGGGGGAAAAGTTTGACAGTAACAATTATGCTATATGGAAGGCCTGAGTATAAGTCTTTTGGCGCTTCTGTGTCTGTGCGGGCTGAAATGCCTGATTTCAATGAGCTGGTTGCATTGCTTATCCATGAAGAGGTTAAGCTTGGTTTGGCTGCAGGATCTAGCAGTTCTAAAAACAAGGATGCAATTTTCTATTCCAATCAACGTGGCCATGGAAACCGTGGTAGAGACTATGGATTTGGCAGAGGAGGCCAGCAAAATGCATCCTATGGCAATAACAATCAGCAGATATCGAATGCAAGAGGTGGTGGAAACTTTAGAGGCAGGGGGAGATCTAGCCCTAGAGGTAGAGGCTCCTGGCAACAACAGCGTCCATCTAAAAATCTGAACAAGGATAAGGATTGTCATTACTGCAGAAAGTATGGGCATATTGCCAAGGACTGATGGTAGAAGTAGGGCAATCAGAAAGGCAAACAACATGGGCATTTTGCTACATCTAGTCAGGCAGATGATACTTCAGGAGATAGATTGTTTACCATGTAGTATGTAAAAGACAGAGTTGCTGAAAAATCCACTGATGATGCAGTTTTGGTATATTGATTCAGGAGCATCGAACCATATGACTCCTCATGGTGATTGGTTCACTGATATGGTGGCCGAAAAAAATGGCTATGTCTATACAGGCGATGACACGCAGCATAGCATTGAGCATAAAGGCAAAGCGCCTCTTATGGTTCATGATGGCAAAAAGAAAAATTTGCATGATGTATTGCATGTTCCTTCGATTACGAAGAACCTAGTGTCTGTTGGTCAAAGGACGGAGCAGAACTTGTAGGTTAGATTCAACAAGCATGGTCTCTTTATTGAAGAGTTTGGTAATGGATGCAAGTTAATAGCTCATGGTCACAGGAATAGCAAAATGTTTACTCCTGATACTACCTTTCCAGAGCTGAATTCGGCCATGTTTGCCCATGGTTCTGGCACTATCAAAGACTTGGAAATTTGGCACAAGAGAGTGGGGCATGTAAATCTGCAAAGGCTGCAAATTATGCAGAAAAAACAGCTTATTATAGGTTTACCCAAGTTCCAATATTCAGATATTGGTCATGTATATGATGCTTGCCAGTTTGGTAAGCAGTCAAGGTTGCCATTTGTCAGGCATGTAAAGCAAAGTACACGTCCATTGCAGTTAGTGCACTCTGATGTTTGGGGGCCAGCCCATAATGCTTCCATGGGAGGCTCAAAGTATTATATTACATTCATTGATGATTACAGTCGCTATACTTGGGTTTACATTCTGAAGACAAAGAATGAGGTGTTTGCTATTTTTTAGCAGTTTAAAAAGCAGGTTGAAAAAGAATTTGACTGTTATATCTCTTACTTGAGGTCAGATAGCGGTGGGGAGTATGTGTCAAATGAGTTTCACAACTTTCTGGCTGAAAATGGCATACATAGGCAGCTTACCTGTAGCTACACTCCTTAGCAAAATGGGGTAGCTGAAAGGAAGAATAGGGTCTTGATGAAAGCTGCTCGTGCCATGATGAATGAGAAGAAGATGCCGCTCTATTATTGGGCTGAGGCTATTATGACAGCCATGTATATCTTGAACCGAACTCTCACTGCAGGTATTCATGAGATGACACCATTTGAGAAGCTGTATGGCTATAAGCCGGATGTAAGTCACATGAAAGTTTTTGGCTGTCTTGCTTATGTGCATATTCCAGATGAAAACAGGAAGAAGCTGGATCCAAAAGTGCATAAGTGTGTCTTCATTGGATATTCACAAGAGAAGAAGGCATACAAATGCTATGATCCCTCTACCAGGGAGACCTTGGTAAGCAGGGATGCTATTTTTAATGAGATGGGTTCTTGGTATGTATCACTGGCAACAGTGCCATCGGATATGCCTTCCACTCATGTATCTACAATTGATATGCAGTAGAGCACTGCTATGACAGGACCTAGTAGTCAGACAGTGTCTCCATGGACAGGGAGATTGAGGAGCTCACCGTCCACTGACACCAGTATTTCAGTGAGGGGGAGATATGATGTTGCAGACAAAGAAAAAGAGAAAGTTACTGAGGAAGTATCTGGGATGATGACACGTGGTAGGATGACTTCTAGATATGAGTCTATTGACACTTTAGACAGTGAACTTGGTATTCCAATTGTCTATACGCCTGGCGCAAGGCAGAGCAGGTACATCCCGCCTCATGAGAGAGGGGAATCGCGCAGTGCACCATAGCTTAGACGCTCACAGAGGGTTAGATACCCAGTTGACAGGTTGACATATAGTGGCTACATTGCAAAGCATTATGCTTACATGAAAAAAGTGATGGAGATAAAAGAACCAAGTACATATGCTGAAGCAGTGGAAAATGAGAACTGGTGTGCAGCTACGGATGAAGAAATGAACGCCTTGGCTGAAAATAAGACATGGGATCTTGTGCCATTGCCTAAAGGAAAAAATACTATTGGCTGCAAATGGGTCTACAAAATCAAATGCAAGTCAGATGGCACTACCATTTTATCAGAGAGATGGTTCTTGCAGGGAGAGTAAATCTTATGCATGTGAAGACTGATGAACAGGTTGCAGATATCTTTACCAAGTCTTTGGGTAAAGATAAGTTCAATAGTTTCACACAGCTACTTGGAGTTCATCAGATGATTTCAGCTTGAGGGGGAGTGTTAGAATATCAAGCTCCCATTACTCTCATGTTAGTATGTATGACCGACATTAGCTGTGTCAGCTGTATCAACAAGTGTGGGACATTAAATAAGTCGGTGGTCTTAGACCCACTGTGAATGGTCCTACGGATCTTAGTACTATTGTATACACTTATGTTATGTTAGTAGTCTATGAAATAATGGAATATGATGAACGACCAAAAGGTCAGGTTGCTGCTCCATTACATTGCCTCTCTCCCTCTCTCTTCCAATACTCCACTCGTGCTGTGGGCACTAATGGCGTGCTTCGAGTAGGTGTATCAACTACTTGGGAGTACCTTCCCTACCCACTGGGCCTAGGAACTTGTTCTCTTGCAAAAGTAAGATGTTGATCCGTCTGGCAAGGGGAGGCTATAGCTATTGCCGAAAAAATCAACTTCTTGGAACCACATGCCCCACTGTAGTGGAGACTGTTCACATTCTGGGATGCAAGATGTAAGCTCATGGGAAGATCTATGTCAGAATAAACATGAATTTGCTTGATATGGAAGTTGTTGATGAGGAAGAAGAGCTATGAGGCATGTCCATACGCTTTACTATAGGCCTAGATGCTGAACTCCATTCCCCCATGGGGGTGATAGATGCACTTGGTGGCACCACCAAGGTATCTTTCAGCCAAGCTAAGAGGTGTGACTCTGTACAATGGTAGAAACGGGATGCGTGTGCTAGGGGCCACTCAATCACTTTCATCCAAGCTCTCACTTTGGAGGGGCTCAAAAGATATAGCTTAAATGTGGGACCATGGTCCTAGCCCACCAATCAATGTCCCTCATGCAACTAAGCCACTGATGGGAGAAGAGTGCTAGTCCTCCTTCTCCCATCCACTAGGAGATGTGGTATGCCACATGGCTCTTCATCTTCTCCTCTATCTGTGGCATGGTCCAATCTACTGTGTGAGAGGTATGAAGGAAAAAGACATAGTTTTGTCCACTTGATGGTGCTACTAGATGGACCTTCCCACTCCTTCACTTGTGTACCATAAAAATTCCCACCTCCGGAGGTAGTGGAAACTTTCCGCGCTCCACAACTCGCAGGTAAGACCAGGAACCATCGTGAAAAAACTCTTGTGGTAGAAATTGCATTTGTCTTGGGAAAGTAAGATGGATGGCATGGACATATGAGCTCGTGGTTGTGTGGTGGGGAGGGGGTAAGCTGCTGGTAAGTAGAGGATGTTGGCGTATATGGGGCCCCTCACCCCCCACAGGAGGGAGGGGTCACCTGAATTGGATGGGTATCAGGGGGGCTAATAAGTAGGGGGGATGGTGAGGTGAGATGGGAGTGAGGGATGTGGGCCCTCAGGTGAGATGGCCTGTGATGCCTCTACGTGAGGGGTGGATATGGATGCCTTTGGTCGTGTTGGGTGGGGCAAAGGGGGGGGGCACATGATGCTCTGCCGAGTGGGCGACGCTCGCCCTCTTGCTCCCTGTTGTCGTGGCTCTGTCTGGGGGCTGTCTAAGGGCTGAATACGGTCCCCTGCCTTCTCCCTCTCTGTCTTCTTTAGAATCATGTAGAGCCATCCGCGGGGGCTGGTGAAGCACGAGGAGAATAAGCTGACGAGCACGGGTGTAGCACGTTACAAAGGTGGTGGCACACAGCGTGACAAAGGGAAGGAGGAAGGCACAACGGCAAAACAGACGGGAGGTGGGAGGCCCAGTGGCAGCCATGAAGGGGGGGCACGACAGACTTCAGGAGGAGAGGGAAGAAAAATGGCAACCAAGTGGGAGGAGTGAGGCATAGTGGTGGAGAGGAAGGGGGGGTGTGATGGCAGCTAGGATATGGGGGCATTTGCCATCTATATCCCATCTCGATCTTTAACCTTGGGATTCCAGATCACTAATTGGAAGTCTATCTCCTCCTAGCATATTGGGGGCTCTAAATTAGGGCCTTAGGTAGGCCCTGCCACACACGAAGTAAGCTGGATAGGAAAGAGGATCTCGAGGGCATGATGTGGTCCGTCATGAAGATCCATCTCAAGGACGGACTCCAATCATCGCCAAGCCTTGGTCTACACTCTTAAAGACCCTCCTCCAATAGGACCTTCCATGTCCGCCCTCCTAATGTGAGGCCACGGATTACTAGCTTTCCCAAAACTGCCAGACTATGATGATACTCAGGTTCTATGATCCCAAGCCCTCCCTCTAACCCATGTCATATGATGGTTGCCCATGCCACCTTGGCTCGTGAGTCACTGGAACCGTCTGACCTGGCCCACAGAAAATTCTATACTACGCAGCAAACCTGAACTACAAATGATGAAGAGAAGCACCAACACGAGGCAATGTACCAAGCCATCGCTAGAAGGACCTAGTAAACCACCAAGGCTCGGCCCGCTAGGGAAAGGAAAGGTGTACTCTAGTAGGTCAACTTCCTCCGAATAGAGATGAGAACTTAAAGAAACTGCTAAGTAGGAGTGATATCGAGTCCCACCTAAAATCCTAGATAATGGACTTTCTTCTAGTTGATTTTCACTCCCGCTGCAATGCAAAGCAGCTCAAGAGCTAGTCTCACTCTCTCCAACATCAGCTCATGGTACTCTATGTAGACTGTTGTATCATCTGCATACTCCGAGTCTAACACCTCAGTCTCCTCTCTCACCGCAAGTTGGAGGCCATGTAACCTGCTCACACCTGACCTGAGAAACTGCAACATCGCCTCTACAAAGAGTAGGAACAAATACGGGGCTAGAGGGTAGCCCTGCTAGACCAATCTCTCTAGCCAAAACTCCTCCCCTTGCCTGCCACCTATGAGAACCCTACTCATAGCCAATCTGTAAAGTGAAGAGACCCCGCGAAACCATGCTTGGGTGAAGCCCCCAACCTTACCATGGTGCCCTCTAAGAAGTCCTAGTCAACATTGTCATAGGCTTTCTCAAAATCTAGGAGTAGTACCACTAATCCCTGACCACTCTGCTAGGCCCACTCCATCACCTCTCAAAGAAGGTGAAGACATTGTCTAGGATACTCCTATCCTGGACAAAGCCTATCTATGTGTCATGGATGATGACTAGAGGCACAAGGGGCGGAGTTGCCTACCAATCATCTTTGCTAGTGCCTTATAGACTACTGAAAATAGGGTGATCGGTCTCCACTTGGATAGCTCCAACCAGTCTCCCCCTTTGAGGAGGAGATTGATCACACCTAAAGATAGACTCCCTAGCATCCTTCCCGAGCTAGAAATCTCACGAAAGGCCAACAGTAAGGGGTCCTTCACCACCTCCCAATAGGTAATGAAGAAGGCCTTAGAAACTCCCTCCTCTCTTGGGCATTATTGCCCGTCCTATGCATGGACGGCCTCTAGTTCCTTCTCTCTGAAGGGGTCTAGGAGGGAGCATCCCATCTCATCTGTGACCAGGGATGGGATGTGATCCCAAACCTATTGTCTACATCGTTGTTCTCTAGTTGGGGCTATCTCCTATTGGAAAAGGTGTCTCTAGTAGCCACTCACAATATCTATCACCTCATTTAGGCTAGAGTGAATCCTCCTATACTGATCCTGAAGGCTATATATCTGCTCTCCTGAGTTGCAGGGTTGATGCACCTAAAAAACCTCTCTACACATTGTGTCCCCCTTCCGCAACCAAAAGGCTATTGAGGTGTGGAATGAAAACTCTGAGCGCATGTCCTCTAGGCCAACAAGAGCTATTCGTGCATGCACCTCCTAGGTGCGAGGAGGCTGGGATCCCCTAGTGCCTCCTGTAGTAGTCTCTGCCTGGCTGCTACATCCCATCGGCATGATCTCTCCTCCTCCCAACTCTGCTACCTGGCCTTTAGAGCTACCTCCTAATAGATACTTCTCGACACTGCTAGGACCCCTGCAACCTCCTCTATGATCCGATTTCTTCTGTTCCACTGCCTAGTCCAAATCTGCTCAATCTGTCTCTTCACCTCCTCCCTCCTGTAGATCGAATCAGGGATCTAACAAGATCTTGTGTGTCTAGGGCAAAGGCTAAGACATCAAGTGTCAGGAGAACTTGGCAGTGATTAGAGAAACTAGTGCTAGCCAACAACCCTACCTAGCCTCCGCAAGAGCATCCGCACTCTTCCACATAAAACCAATCTAGCCACTCCAATAGCAAAACTCTGCCTAGCCACATGTATCCCCTGGAGTAGTCCAGCGACCTCTCCCTCCTATGGAAAGCTCGGTCTCTCCAAACATCGCATTCTCCTACTCCTAGTAGCAAGACCTCCCATGTCTCCTACTCCTGCCTAGCCATGCCCTAGTAATTTGTGCCTGTGCCTGGTTGGTCCTCTAAGGCCTCCAGGTTGTTGAAGTCTCCTCCAACAATCCAAGAGTCCACCTCTAGGAATCGTGCTGCAAACTCTGCCCAAAACATGTTGTGTGCCCTAACCTCAGTAAGGGCAAAGAGATTGAGGACTTCAAGGCAAGAGTCTGCAATATCCAATCTGATCATAGAACCCTCCCTGCCACAATCATTGCTTGGTCCCATACACAGGCGATGAGGCCAATAGAGATACATACGCCTCCATTCCTACCATGTGCACTGATGGCCTGCTCTAAGTAGATGTGTGAACTACCTTGGAGTACTTTCTCTACCCACTAGGCCTATGCGGGAGTGAGCTTGTGCTCCTCCAAAAGTAAGATGTCGATCTGTCTAACAAGGGCACGATGCAACTCCTACCAAACAATCAACTTCTTGGAACCACATGCCCCGCTGTAGTGGAGGTTGTTCACATTCTAGGATGCAAGACATAAGCTCATGGGGAAATTTGTGACTGACTAAAGAGGTATCTGTTTGCAGTTTAGGTCCGTGAAGAAACCAAATGAATTTTTTCCAGTTGATTTTCACTCCCGCTGCAGTGCAAAACACCTTGAGAGTTAGTCTCACTCTCTCCAGCATCAGCTCATGGTTCTCTATGTAGAGTGTTGTATCATTTGCATACTCTGAGTCTAAAAACTGAGTCTCCTCTTCACCGCAAGTCCGAGGCCACATAACAAGCTAAAGCTAACCTGAAAAAGTGCAACATCACCTCTACAAACAGTAGGAACAAATACGAGGCCTGAGGGTAGCCTTGCCAGACCAATGTCTCTAGCCAAAACTCCTCCCCTCGCCTGCCACCTATGAGAACCCTACCATTAGCCAATATGTAAAGTGCAAAGACCCTGCGGAACCACACCTGGGCAGGTTGCAACACCTACCAAAAAATCAACATCTTGGAACCACATGCCCCACTATAGTGGAGGTTGTTCACATTCCAAGATGCAAAATGTAAGCTCATAGGGAAATCTATAACTAAATAACCATGCATCTGTTTGATGTTTAGGTCTGTCAAGAAACCAACTCACTTTTTTCCAATTGATTTTCACTCCCGTTGTAGTGCAAAACACCTTGAGAGTTAGTCTCACTCTCTCCAGCATCAGCTTATGGTCCTCTATGTAGAGTGTTGTATCATCTGCATACACTAAGTCTAATAGCTCAGTATCCTCTCTCATTGGAAGTCAAAGGCCACATAACCAGCTTGCACGTGACCTGACAAAGTGCAACATCGCCTCTGCAAAGAGTAAGAACAAATACGGGGTCAAAGGGCAGCCTTGCCAGACTGATCTCTCTAGTCGAAACTCCTCCCCTCGCATGCCACCTATAAGAACCCTATTGATAGCCGATCTGTAAAGTGCCGAGACTGCGCGGAACCATGCCTTGGAGAATCCCAACCTTACCATGGTGCCCTCTAAGAAGTCCTAGTCAACCCTATCATAGGCTTTCTCGAAATCCAGAAGTAATATCGCCAGTCCTTGACCACTATACTAGGCCCACTCTATTGCCTCAAAGAAGGTGAAGACATTGTCTAGTATGCTCCTATCCTTGACAAAGTATGTCTATATGTCATAATGATGTCTGGAAGCACAGGGTTGAGTCACCTACCAGTCATCTTTGTTAGTGCCTTGTAGGCTACTAACAATAGGGTGATCGGTCTCCACTAGGATAGCTCCAACCAATCTCCCCCTTTTTGAAGAAGACTGATAAGACCTAGCGATAGACTCCCTAGCATCCTTCGTGAGCTGAAAATCTCCTGGAAGGCAAATAGTAACGGGTCCTTCACCACCACCCAGTAGCTAATGAAGAAGGCCTTAGAAAGGCCATCCTCTAGTTGCTATCTACATCGTTGTTCTCTAGTTGAAGATGTCTCCTGTTGGAAAAGGCTTTTGTTGTAGTCAGTGGAAATCTCTGTCATCTCATCTAGGCTAGAGTGAATCCTTCCATACTGATCCCAAAGGCTGCGTATCTACTCTCCTGAGGTGCATGCCTAATGCACCTAAAAAAACTCTCTGCACATCATGTCCCCCTTCATCACCCAAAAGGGTGCTGAGGTGCGGAATGAAAACTTTGAGCACATATCCTCTAGGCCAACGAGGGCAGCTCATGCGTGCACCTCCTGTGCGAGGGTGGGATCCCCTAGTGCCTCTTATAATAGTCCCTCTGTGGCTGCTAAGTCCCGCCGTAGTACTCTCTCCTCCTCTCAGCTCTATTGCTTGGCCTGTAGGGCTGCCTTCTAACAGATACTACTCAACTCCACTAGGACCTTTGCAACCTCCTCTACAATCTGGTCTCTCATTTCCTACTCCCTAGTCCAAATATGCTCAATCTGTCTCTTCCTCTTCCTCCCTCTTATAGATCAAATCTGGGATCTGACAGGATTGTGTGTCTAAGGCAGAGGATAGGGCATCGAGTGTCAAGAGAGCTCGGTAGTGATCAGACAAAGTGGTTCTAGCCAACTAGCCTACTTGACCTCTGCAAGAGCATCCCCACTCTACCACATAAAATTTGTCCAGCCCCTCCTACAAAACAACGCCTAGCTGCTTGTATTCCCAAGAGAAGTCCATCGACCTCTCCCTCCTATGTAAAGGTGGGTCTCTCCAGAAATTGCATGCTCCTACTGCTAGTAGAAGGACCTCGCATGTCTCCTACTTCTCTCTAGCCATGCCTTGGCAATTTTTGCCTCTGCCTTGTTGGTCCTCTAAGGCCTCCAGGTTGTTGAAGTCTTCTCCAACAATCCAGGAGTCCATCTTCGGGAGTCATGTTACAATCTCTGCCCAAAATCTCTTGTGTGGCCTAACCTCGGTAGGGGCATAGACATTGAGGAATCCAAGGCACAAGTCACCAATATCCAATCCAATCCATAGAAACCTCCCTGCCACAATCGTCAAGTGGTCCCATACAGAGAAAGTGAGGCTCAAGCCAATAGAGGTGCATAGACCTCCACTCCTGCTGTGTGCACCGATGGCGTGCTCCGAGTAGATGTGTGAACTACCTTAGAGTACCTTCCCTACCAGCTGAACTTGGGCAGGCGTGAGCTTGTGCTCCTCCAAAAGTAAGATGTAAATCTGTTTAGAAAGGGCAAGCTGCAGATCCTGTCAAACAATCAACTTCTTGGAACCACATGCCCCGCTGTAGTGGAGGGTTTTCACATTCCAGTATGCAAGATGTAAGCTCATGGGAAAATCTGTGATTGACTAAACATGCATCTGTTTGATGTGAAGGCTGTTGACGAGGAAGAAGAGTTTATAAAAAGAAAACCATTTTAGTTAGTTTGGAGATTTTATAAAAAGAAAAAAATAAAGAGAGGATTTGTAAAATCGCATGCGCCGCGATCGCAGTACACAGGTATTGAGATAATCAAGGTTGAAAATGGTTTATGGCTGATGCAGAAACATTATGCCATGGAAATGCTGAAGAAGTATGGCATGGCTGAATGCAAACCATTGGATACACCCCTTGATCAAACTTTCAAGTTGGACATTAGCATTGGAGCTGAAATTCAGGATGTGACTATGTACAAGCAGATGGTTGGATGTCTGATCTACTTAACCATCACTATGCCGGATTTGAGTTATGCAGTTGAGCTCATAATTCAGTTTATGTAGAAGCCCATGAAGACACATTTGGATGCTCTTAGGCAGATTATGAGATATGTTAAGTCCACTGTAGATTATGGGCTATTTTATATGAGAGATAAGCCCTTGAAACTATTTGGATACATAGATGCGGATTGGGCAGGATGCTCATATGATTGCAGATCTATGAGTGGTTATGCTTTTGGTTTTGAAAGTGGCATGATCAGCTGGAGCAGCAAGAAGCAACCAACGGTTGCATTGTCTAGCACTGAGGCAGAGTACAGGGGTGCTGCATTGGCAGCATGTGAGATTTCATGGCTGCTCAAGCTTATGGCTCATTTGGATATTTAGGTGGATGCGCCAATGACCTTATTATGTGACAATCTCAGTAGTATACTCCTGGAAACGAATCCAGTATAGCATGCCAGGACAAAACACATAGAGGTACACTACCATTTTATCAGAGAGATGGTTCTTGCAGGAAGAGTAGATCTTATGCATGTGAAGACTGATGAACAGGTTGCAGATATCTTTACCAAGTCTTTGGGTAAAGATAAGTTCAATAGTTTCAGACAGCTACTTGGAGTTCATCAGATGATTTCAGCTTGAGGGGGAGTGTTAGAATATCAAGCTCCCATTACTCTCCTGTTAGTATGTATGACCGACATTAGCTGTGTCCAGCTGTATCAGCAAGTTTCGGACATTAAATAAGTCGGTGGTCTTAGACCCACTCTGAATGGTCCTACGGACCTTAGTACTATTGTATACACTTATGTTATGTTAGTAGTCTATGAAATAATGGAATATGATGAACGACCAAAAGGTCAGGTTGCTG
Source organism: Lygodium microphyllum (assembly GCF_053477565.2). NCBI lineage: Eukaryota > Viridiplantae > Streptophyta > Polypodiopsida > Schizaeales > Lygodiaceae > Lygodium > Lygodium microphyllum. Next base: position 21,612,460 of record NC_141159.1, read on the forward strand.
CTCCATTACATTGCCTCTCTCCCTCTCTCTTCCAATACTCCACTCGTGCTGTGGGCACTAATGGCGTGCTTCGAGTAGGTGTATCAACTACTTGGGAGTACCTTCCCTACCCACTGGGCCTAGGAACTTCTTCTCTTGCAATAGTAAGATGTCGATCCGTCTGGCAAGGGGAGGCTATAGCTATTGGCGAACAATCCACTTCTTGGAACCACATGCCCCACTGTAGTGGAGACTGTTCACATTCTAGGATGCAAGATGTAAGCTCATGGGAAGATCTATGTCAGAATAAACATGAATTTTCTTGATATGGAAGTTGTTGATGAGGAAGAAGAGCTATGAGGCTTGTCCATACGCTTTACTATAGGCCTAGATGCTGAACTCCATTCCCCCATGGGGGTGATAGATACACTTGGTGGCACCACCAAGGTATCTTTCAGCCAAGCTAAGAGGTGTGACTCTGTACAATGGTAGAAACGGGATGCGTGTGCTAGGGGCCACTCAATCACTTTCATCCAAGCTCTCACTTTGGAGGGGCTCAAAAGATATAGCTTAAATGTGGGACCTCGGTCCTAGCCCACCAATCAATGTCCCTCATGCAACTAAGCCACCGATGGGAGAAGAGTGCTAGTCCTCCTTCTCCCATCCACTAGGAGATGTGGTGTGCCACATGGCTCTTCATCTTCTCCTCTATCTGTGGCATGGTCCAATCTACTGTGTGAGAGGTATGAAGGAAAAAGACATAGTTTTGTCCACTCGATGGTGCTACTAGATGGACCTTCCCACTCCTTCACTTGTGTACCATAAAAATTCCCACCTCCGGAGGTAGTGGAAAATTTCTGCGCTCCACAACTCGCAGGTAAGACCAGGAACCATCGTGAAAAAACTCTTGTGGTAGAAATTGCATCTGTCTTGGGAAAGTAAGATGGATGGCATGGACATATGAGCTCGTGGTTGTGTGGTGGGGAGGGGGTAAGCTGCTGGTAAGTAGAGGATGTTGGTGTATATGGGGCCCCTCACCCCCCACAGGAGGGAGGGGCCAACTAAATTGGATGGGTATCAGGGGGGCTAATAAGTAGGGGGGATGGTGAGGTGAGATGGGAGTGAGGGATGTGGGCCCTCAGGTGAGATGGCCTGTGATGCCTCTGCGTGAGGGGTGGATATGGATGCCTTTGGTCGTGTTGGGTGGAGCAAAGGGGGGGGGGCACGTGATGCTCTGCCGAGTGGGCGACGCTCGCCCTCCTGCTCCCTGTTGTCGTGGCTCTGTCTGGGGGCTGAATACGGTCCCCTGCCCTCTCCCTCTCTGTCTTCTCTAGAATCATGTAGAGCCATCCGCGGGGGGTGGTGAAGCACGAGGAGAATAAGCTGACGAGCACGGGTGTAGCACGTTACAAAGGTGGTGGCACACAGCGTGACAAAGGGAAGGAGGAAGGCACAACGGCAAACAGACGGGAGGTGGGAGGCCCAGTGGCAGCCATGAAGGGGGGGCGCGACAGATTTCAAGAGGAGAGGGAAGAAAAATGGCAACCAAGTGGGAGGAGTGAGGCATAGTGGTGGAGAGGAAGGGGGGGCGTGATGGCAGCTAGGAGGGAAGGTGTGATTGAGGCAAGAGGGATAGGGGAGGCACGATAACGGGCAATAATGAGTTGGCAGGGAGTATTCTTTAAAGGAACTCTGAATTGGGTTATCACTTTTGGTAGCCATATCTGACTCCTTTGAGCTCCAATCACTCCCTAGCTTCCCGAGCACCTATCCGACCCATTGAGGCACCCTCCAAGCATTCCTTCAAAGGTATTGGAGCTCCCTTTTGTTAATTCACTTGAATCCACATGTTTTGCAAAGCAGGGCAGCCATGTCCTCTTGCTTTTTGTGACGCCTACACTCTAATGGTGACTTTGCCCTTCAAGAGGGAGCTCCTAGGGTCCTTGACTACCCCCCAGCCTTGCCTTGACCTTGCCCACAACCCTTCCATAGGCCCCAAATTAGTTTGTGCCATCATGTGACCTATAGAAGTATCTTCCTCAGCTTAACATTGATCATTCTCCAACTACTCCTGCCATTGGGCACTTGGATACGTCTCATTTGATGGCTAGAAGCATACTTGGAGCCTAACATTAAAGCATTGATCATTGGTGTTGATTTGGGTTTGATTTAGTACTATTTTGGGACTATCATAAAAATCCACATGCTATTATAAATAGTTTAACACTGAAATTTGATGCTACAACTTGATTGGCATTAATATTTGATGCCCAATTGGTCTCGAATGTTACAGGAATATGTCTATTGATTGATCATCATTTGGAGCTGATTTAGTGGCATGGAATACTCATTTTTACATAATAAATCACAGGTGTACACTTCAATGGTCTCGCGTCAGGGGATCAAGCCATTCTTGAGGTATTGCTGCATCAATCTCCCTTCTCCTCAACTCAACTCCTCTCTTACAACCTGATGCCCGCTGCAACACATCCTAGTCCACGATCCTATACACCTCCTGCCATGTCTTGATGGTACAAGCCGGGCCGGCCTCCCAACCAGCCCAATGGATATGGGGGCATTTGCCATCTATATCCCATCTCGATCTTTAACCTTGGGATTCCAGATCACTAATTGGAAGTCTATCTCCTCCTAGCATATTGGGGGCTCTAAATTAGGGCCTTAGGTAGGCCCTGCCACACACGAAGTAAGCTGGATAGGAAAGAGGATCTCGAGGGCATGATGTGGTCGGTCATGAAGATCCATCTCATGGACGGAATCCAATCATCATCAAGCCTTGGTCTACACTCTTAAAGACCCTCCTCCAATAGGACCTTCCATGTCTGCCCTCCTAATGTGAGGCCACGGATTACTAGCTTTCCCAAAACTGCCAGACTATGATGATACTCAGGTTCTATGATCCCAAGCCCTCCCTCTAACCCATGCCAGATGATGGTTGCCCATGCCACCTTGGCTCGTGAGTCACTGGAACCGTCTGACCTGGCCCACAGAAAATTCTCCACTAGGCAGCAAAGCTGAACTACACATGATGAAGAGAAGCACCAACACGAGACAATGTACCAAGCCATCGCTAGGAGGACCTAGTAAACCACCAAGGCTCGGCCCGCTAGGGAAAGGAAAGGTGTACTCTAGTAGATCAACTTCCTCCGAATAGAGTTGAGAACTTAAAGAAACTGCTAAGTAGGAGTGATATCGAGTCCCACCTAAAATCCTAGATAATGGACTTTCTTCTAGTTGATTTTTACTCCCGCTGCAATGCAAAGCAGCTCAAGAGCTAGTCTCACTCTCTCCAACATCAGCTCATGGTACTCTATGTAGATTTTTGTATCATCTGCATACTCCGAGTCTAACACCTCGGTCTCCTCTCTCACCGCAAGTTGGAGGCCATGTAACCTGCTCACACCTGACCTGAGAAAGTGCAACATCGCCTATACAAAGAGTAGGAACAAATACGGGGCTAGAGGGTAGCCCTGCCAGACCGATCTCTCTAGCCAAAACTCCTCCCCTTGCCTGCCACCTATGAGAACCCTACTCATAGCCAATCTGTAAAGTGAAGAGACCCCGCGAAACCATGCCTGGGTGAAGCCCCCAACCTTACCATGGTGCCCTCTAAGAAGTCCTAGTCAACATTGTCATAGGCTTTCTCAAAATCTAGGAGTAGTACCGCTAATCCCTGACAACTCTGCTAGGCCCACTCTATCACCTCTCAAAGAAGGTGAAGACATTGTCTAGGATACTCCTATCCTGGATAAAGCCTATCTGTGTGTCATGGATGATGACTAGAGGCACAAGGGGCGGAGTTGCCTACCAATCATCTTTGCTAGTGCCTTGTAGACTACTGAAAATAGGGTGATCGGTCTCCACTTGGATAGCTCCAACCAGTCTCCCCCTTTGAGGAGGAGATTGATCACACCTAGAGATAGACTCCCTAGCATCCTTCCTGAGCTAAAAATCTCATGAAAGGCCAACAGTAAGGGGTCCTTCACCACCTCCCAATAGTTAATGAAGAAGGCCTTAGAAAGGCCATCCTCTCTTGGGCATTTTTGCCCATCCTATGCATGGAATGCCTCAAGTTCCTTCTCTCTGAAGGGGTCTAGGAGGGAGCATCCCATCTCATTTGTGACCAGGGATGGGATGTGATCCCAAACCTATTGTCTACATCGTTGTTCTCTGGTTGGGGCTATCTCCTATTGGAAAAGGTATCTCTATAGCCGCTCACAATATCCATCACCTCATTTAGGCTAGAGTGAATCCTCCTATACTGATCCCGAAGGCTATATATCTACTCTCCTGAGTTGCAGGGTTGATGCACCTAAAAAAACTCTCTGCATATTGTACCCCCCTTCCTCAACCAAGAGGCTATTGAGGTGTGGAATGAAAACTCTGAGCGCATGTCCTCTAGGCCAACAAGAGCTATTCGTGCGTGCACCTCCTATGTGCGAGGAGGCTGGGATCCCCTAGTGCCTCCTGTAGTAGTCTCTGCATGGCTGCTACATCCCATCGGCATGATCTCTCCTACTCCCAACTCTGCTACCTGGCCTTTAGAGCTACCTCCTAATAGATACTTCTTAACTTTGCTAGGACCATTGCAACCTCCTCTATGATCCGATTTCTTCTGTTCCAGTGCCTAGTCCAAATCTGCTCAATCTGTCTCTTCACCTCCTCCCTCCTGTAGATCGAATCAAGGATCTAACAAGATCGTGTGTGTCTAGGGCAAAGGCTAAGACATCAAGTGTCAGGAGAACTTGGCAATGATTAGAGAAACTAGTGCTAGCCAACAACCTTACCTAGCCTCCGCAAGAGCATCCCCACTCTTCCACATAAAACCAGTCTAGCCACTCCAGTAGCAAAACTCTGCCTAGCCACCTGTATCCCCTGGAGTAGTCCAGCGACCTCTCCCTCCTATGGAAAGCTCAGTCTCTCCAAACATCGCATTCTCCTACTCCTAGTAGCAAGACCTCCCATGTCTCCTACTCCTGCCTAGCCATGCCCTAGTTATTTGTGCATGTGCCTAGTTGGTCCTCTAAGGCCTCCAGGTTGTTGAAGTCTCCTCCAACAATCCAACAGTCCACCTCTAGGAATCCTGCTGCGAACTCTACCCAAAACATGTTGTGTGCCCTAACCTCAATAAGGGCAAAGAGATTGAGGACTTCAAGGCAAGAGTCTGCAATATCCAATCTGATCATAGAACCCTCCCTGCCACAATCATTGCTTGTTCCCATACACAGGCGATGAGACCAATAGAGATACATACACCTCCATTCCTACCATGTGCACTGATGGCCTGCTCTAAGTAGATGTGTGAACTACCTTGGAGTACTTTCTCTACCCACTGGGCCTATGCGGGAGTGAGCTTGTGCTCCTCCAAAAGTAAGATGTCGATCTGTCCGAAAAGGGCACGATGCAACTCTTACCAAACAATCAATTTCTTGGAACCACATGCCCCGCTATAGTGGAGGTTGTTCACATTTTAGGATGCAAGACATAAGCTCATGGGGAAATTTGTGACTGACTAAACAGGTATCTATTTGAAGTTTAGTTCCGTGAAGAAACCAAATGAATTTTTTCCAGTTGACTTTCACTCCCGCTACAGTGCAAAACACCTTGAGAATTAGTCTCACTCTCTCCAGCATCAGCTCATGATCCTCTATGTAGAGTGTTGTATCATTTGCATACTCTGAGTCTAAAAACTGAGTCTCCTGTTCACCGCAAGTCCGAGGCCACATAACGAGCTCAAGCTAACCTGAAAAAGTGCAACATCACCTCTTCAAACAGTAGGAACAAATACGAGGCCAGAGGGTAGCCCTGCCAGACCAATCTCTCTAGCCAAAACTCCTCCCCTCGCCTGCCACCTATGAGAACCCTACCATTAGCCAATATGTAAAGTGCAGAGACCCTGCGGAACCACACCTGGGCAGGTTGCAACACCTACCAAAAAATCAACATCTTGGAACCACATGCCCCACTATAGTGGAGGTTGTTCACATTCCAAGATGCAAAATGTAAGCTCATAGGGAAATCTATAACTAAATAACCATGCATCTGTTTGATGTTTAGGTCTGTCAAGAAACCAACTCACTTTTTTCCAATTGATTTTCACTCCCGTTGTAGTGCAAAACACCTTGAGAGTTAGTCTCACTCTCTCCAGCATCAGCTCATGATCCTCTATGTAGAGTGTTGTATCATCTACATACTCTGAGTCTAATAGCTCAGTATCCTCTCTCATTGGAAGTCAGAGGCCACGTACCCAGCTTGTACGTGACCTAACAAAGTGCAACATCACCTCTGCAAAGAGTAAGAACAAATATGGGGTCAAAGGGCAGCCTTGCCAGACCGATCTCTCTAGTTGAAACTCCTCCCCTCGCATGCCACCTATGAGAACCCTATTGATAGCCGATCTGTAAAGTGCGGAGACTGCGCGGAACCATGCCTTGGAGAATCCCAACCTTACCATGGTGCCCTCTAAGAAGTCCTAGTCAACCCTATCATAGGCTTTCTCAAAATCCAGAAGTAATATCGCCAGTCCTTGACCACTCTACTAGGCCCACTCTATTGCCTCAAAGAAGGTGAAGACATTGTCTAGTTTGCTCCTATCCTTGACAAAGTATTTCTATGTGTCATGAATGATGTCTGGAAGCATAGGGTGGAGTCGCCTACCAGTCATCTTTGTTAGTGCCTTGTAGGCTACTAACAATAGGGTGATCGGTCTCCACTAGGATAGCTCCAACCAATCTCCCCCTTTTTGAAGAAGACTGATAAGACCTGGCGATAGACTCCCTAGCATCCTTCGTGAGCTGAAAATCTCCTGGAAGGCAAATAGTAACGGGTCCTTCACCACCTCCCAGTAGCTAATGAAGAAGGCCTTAGAAAGGCCATCCTCTAGTTGTTACCTACATCGTTGTTCTCTAGTTGAAGATGTCTCCAGTTGGAAAAGGCTTTTGTAGTAGTCAGTGGAAATCTCTGTCATCTCATCTAGGCTAGAGTGAATCCTTCCATACTGATCCCAAAGGCTGCGTATCTACTCTCCTGAGGTGCATGCCTAATGCACCTAAAAAAACTCTCTGCACATCATGTCCCCCTTCATCACCCAAAAGGGTGCTGAGGTGCGGAATGAAAACTTTGAGCGCATATCCTCTAGGCCAACAAGGGCAGCTCATGCGTGCACCTCCTGTGCGAGGGTGGGATCCCCTAGTGCCTCTTATAATAGTCCCTCTATGGTTGCTAAGTCCCGCCGTAGTGCTCTCTCCTCCTCTCATCTCTAATGCTTAGCCTGTAGGGCTGCCTTCTAACAGATACTACTCAACTCCACTAGGACCTCTGCAACCTCCTCTACAATCTGGTCTCTCATTTCCCACTCCCTAGTCCAAATCTGCTCAATCTGTCTCTTCCCCTTCCTCCCTCTTGTAGATCAAATCTGGGATCTGACAGGATTGTGTGTGTAAGGCAAAGAATAGGGCATCGAGTGTCAAGAGAGCTCGGTAGTGATCAGACAAAGTGGTGCTAGCCAACTACCCTACTTGACCTTTGCAAGAGCATCCCCACTCTACCACATAAAATTTGTCCAGCCCCTCCTATAAAACAACGCCTAGCTGCTTGTATCCCCAAGAGAAGTCCATCGACCTCTCCCTCCTATGTAAAGGTGGGTCTCTCCAGAAATTGCATGCTCCTACTGCTAGTAGGAGGACCTCGCATGTCTCCTACTTCTCTCTAGCCATGCCTTGGCAATTTCTGCCTCTGTCCTATTGGTCCTCTAAGGCCTCCAGGTTGTTGAAGTCTTCTCCAACAATCCAGGAGTCCATCTTCAGGAGTCATGTTGCAATCTCTGCCCAAAATCTCTTGTGTGGCCTAACCTCCGTAGGGGCATAGACATTAAGGAATCCAAGGCACAAGTCCCCAATATCCAATCCAATCCATAGAAACCTCCCTGCCACAATCGTCAAGTGGTCCCATACAGAGGAAGTGAGGCTCAAGCCAATAGAGGTGCATAGGCCTCCACTCCTGCTGTGTGCACCGATGGCGTGCTCCGAGTAGATGTGTGAACTACCTTAGAGTACCTTCCCTACCAGCTGAACTTGGGCAGGCGTGAGCTTGTGCTCCTCCAAAAGTAAGATGTAAATCTGTTTAGAAAGGGCAAGTTGCAGCTCCTGTCAAACAATCAACTTCTTGGAACCACATGCCCTGCTGTGGTGGAGGGTGTTCACATTCCAGTATGCAAGATGTAAGCTCATGGGAAAATCTGTGATTGACTAAACATGCATCTGTTTGATGTGAAGGCTGTTGACGAGGAAGAAGAGTTATGAGGCATGCAGATACGCTTTACTGAAGGGCGGTTGGACGCTGAACTCCATTCCCCCATGGGGGTGATAGATGCACTTGGTGGCACCAACAAGGCATCTATCAGCCAAGTTGAGAGGCGTGACTCTATACAATGGTAGAAACAGGCCGCTTCTGCTAGGGGCCACTCGATCACATTCATCCAAGCTCTCACTTCAAAGGGGCTCAAAAGATAATGCTCAGATGTGGGACCTCGGTTCCAACTCACCTATTAATGTCCATCATGCAACTAGGCCACTGATGGGAGAAGAGTGCTAGTCCTCCTTCTCCCATCCACTAGGTGATGTGGTCTGCCACATAGTTCTTCACCTCCTCCTCTGTGTCATTGTTCAATCTCTTGTGTGAGAGATCTAAAGGAAAAAAGCATAGTTTAGTCCATCCGATGGTGCTAGTAAATAGACCTTGCTGCTCCTTGACTTGCGTACCACAAAACTTCCCACCTCTTGAGGTAATGGAAACTTTTCGTGCTCTGGAACTTGCATGTAAGACTAGGGACCACTATGAAAAAACTCTTGTGGTAGCAACTGTGTCTGTCACGGGAAAGTATGATGGGTGGCATGGATGAATGAGCTGGTGGCTATGTGGCAAGGGGAGGTTGAGTTGCTTATTAGTGGAGGATGTCAGCATATGGGGCCCCTCACCTCTTGTAGGGGGTGGGGGGGAATGGGTGGGGGGAGTCACCTGAATTGGATGGGGATCAGGGGGGCTAATCGACAGGTGGATGGTGAGGAGGGGGATGATCTAGGGATGGTGGGGTGGTTAGAAGTACAAGGCGGGTCTGGGGAGGGGTCGTTGGCTCTGAAGGGAGGGGAGGGTGTGAGGAATATGGGCCCTCGGGTAAGGTAACCTATGATGCCCCTATGGGGGGTGGATATGGAGGCCTGTGGTCGTGCGGGGGGCCACGTGGTACTCTGTCGAGTGGGCGATGCTCACCCTCTTGCTCCTTGTTGTGGCTGTGTCTAAGGGATTCACTGCGGCTCCCCTGTCGTGTCCCTCTTTGTCTTCTTTGGACTCGTGTAAAGCTATCCACGTCCACCTATGGGCCTATCAATGAAGTTTCCTTGGCTCCAAAGCATGTGCAATCTGCTACCTGATGCCCAAATTCATGGCAACACAGGCATTCCCTAGTTGCCAAGTCACAATAACCTACTGCTTGAAGGAGTATTCTCTTGCCTCGATCTCCAGAAACTATGGTATATTCTTTGTCTCTTTCAGTACCACCCATACCTTTGGGACTCTTGTGGCCATTACTACGTCTGCAAAGAAAGTGGGAAGGACAGTGCTGAAGAGTCATCCAAAGTCCTCCATTAACTGGTGATACTCTATCGCCAATCCAGAAAAAAGCTCACCGGATGTCTAAACAATCTGTTGAGCGTGAATTCCTCCACTATGATGCCACTATACCAAGGAACCATGTAGATGACCCCTTTCATGGAAGCATAGGGTAAGCTAGCCAGTAGCTCACAGGCTGCATATGTCGAGGTGAGTCATACCATGAAAATCCCTTGACCCATGAGAACCGCCTCCACAATTCGTGCTCTGCCAATGCGCAACGTGGAGTGAAGCCAATCTCGAAGATGGGCACAAGATGGGAGGTGTCCTATAACCTGACCAAAGGTCATTGTTTCTTTTAGCTCTAGCTTTATGGCATGGACGGCTAAGAGCTATTCCTTAGAGTGGATAATGCACAAGGTCTCTTTTGTTAATTCACTTCAGTCCACAAGTTTTGGGAAGCATGGCAGCCATGTCCTCTTGCTTCTTGTGTGTCTACACTCTACCGATGACCTTTTCCTTCAAGAGGGAGCTCATGGGGGTCCTTGACTTCACTTCAGTCTACAAGTTTTGCGAAGCATGGCAGCCATGTCCTCTTGCTTCTTGTGTGTCTACACTCTACCGATGACCTTTTCCTTCAAGAGGGAGCTCATGGGGGTCCTTGACTACCCCCCTAACCTTACCTTGACCTTGCCCAACCCTTCTATAGGCCCTAGATTAGTTTATGCCCTCACTTGACCTGCAAGACTATCTTTCTCAGCTTGACATTGATCATCTATAGCTACTCCAACCATTGGACACTTGGATAGGTCTCATTTTATACCTAGAAGCATACTTGGAGCTTCACATTGAAGCATTGAGCATTGGTAATGATTTGGGTTTTATTTAGCACTATTTTGGGATTGTCATAAAAGTCCACAGGCTGTTATAAATAGTGTAACACTGACATTTGATGCTATAGCTTGGTTGGTATTTGACATTTGATGCCCGATTGGTCCTGAATGTTAGAAAAATGTATGCCTATTGATTGGTCATCATTTGGAGCCGATTTAATGGCCTAGAATACTCAATTTTACATTGTAAATCACTAGTATACAGCTCAATGTTAAAGCTTATTTAGTCACTTTATCCTTTGCCGGCCGCTGATCATGGGTGCTTACCGAGTATTTCATATGACTATTGGAATGCAAGTGAAGGTTGAAAAATGCTTTGGATGGTTTTAGAATGTATTTATAGCCTTGTTTGAGCTCCATACTAGTTGGCATTTACTTGACATTGGTCTACACTGGCATGCTTTGTGATAGAGGTAGACTAGGTCTACACCCCCTAACACATTTCAGCCCTTGATGCATTATGTCTTGGTTACAAATGTAAGAGAGCCTTTCACTTATGATAAGGCTATACGCAAGGGTGAGAGTCACTTCTGGGAGAGGGATATACAATTTGAGATAGACTCTTTGCATAAGAATGAGACTTGGGATTTGGTTTCCTTGCCTAGTGACAAGAAGGCTCTGCCATGCAAATGGGTGTACAAGTTGAAGAGTACCCCTAAACACCCCAAGCAAGCTTATAAGGCAAGACTTGTTGCTAAGGGTTTTAAACAGGAGCATAGAGTTGACTTTGATGAAGTCTTTTCTCCTTGGTTAAGATGACCACCATTTGCTTGGTTTTAGTCTTAGTTGTGTAACTTGACTTGGACTTGCATCATATGGATATCAAGATGACATTTTTACATGGGGATTTGCATGATGAGATTTACATGGAGCAATCTAAGGGCTTTGTAGAGCTTGGCAAGGAGCATCTAGTATGCAGGCTGAAGAAATGTCTTTATGGATTAAAGCAAGCACCTAGGAAATGGTACCATAATTTTAATGCTTTTATGCAGTCACACAACTACAACCATAGTGCTATGGATCCGTACTTCTACACGAAGAAAGCCTATGATGGATCTTTGCTTATTCGAGTACTCTATATGAATGATATGCTATTAGCAAGAAAAGCTCATAATGAGATAGATGCTCTTAAAGCTCAACTCAAGAAGAGCTTTGAGATGAAAGATCTTGGACATGCCTCTCACATGCTTGGTATGCGCATTAGACGTGATAGGCAACAGGGACTCCTCTACTTCTCACAGAGGGAGCACATTCATAAAGTCCTTGAGCACTTCTGTATGCACGACGTGAAGCCTATTGGCTGTCCATTTCTTTCTTATGTAAAGGTATCATAAGCTGATTATCCGCACATAGATGAGCAGAGAGCTAAGATAGCCAAGATTCCCTATGCATCTGCACTGGGCAATCTAATGTTTGCCATGATAGCCACTCGTCTAGATATTGTCCATCTAGAAAGAAACATTTGGATGCCATGAAGAATATCATGAGGTACTTGAAGAGCACTACATATATGTGAATATGCTATGGGAGCCTAGATATAGGAGTCATGGGGTATACTGATTCTGATTATACAGAACATGTAGATAGTAGGAACTCCACTTTTGGCTATGTATTCACCTATATGGAAGGTGTTGTCCCTTGGATGTCAAGGATGTAGAAGTGTATGGCTCCTTCCACCATTGATGTCGAGTATGTCGCAACCACTCAGGATTACAAGGAGGCCATATGGTCAAGCCGTTTGGTTCATGACCTTGATATTGATACTATCCCTACAATGCATTCAAATTCTATGAGTGCTATTTAGTTAGCCAAGAATCTCATATTCCATGCAAGGACGAAACACATTGAGGTGAGGTATCACTTCATATATGGGGTCCTTGAGGACAAGTCTGTCGACCTTGTCAAGATCTCAACTTACCAGAATCCTACAGATCTGCTCACCAAAAGCCTCTCTACGCAACGCTTTGCCTTCCTCTTAGGAGATTGATGGACGTGGGATGAGATGAGGTCTTTCCTCATCCTCTTATACATGTGTACATGTACTGTTTTTTCTTTTTTTTTTCTTTCACTCCTCACTAGGTCAGATTTGCCTTTAAGTGGGAGGTTGTTGGAGGTAAAGGTGCCTCCATCTACTAGCTACCCGTGTATTACTACACTGATAGTACCCGCACTTGCAAACTGTAGGTGACGGGCGGCCATCACCATCACTTTATTCTTTATTCTTTTAATGAAAAATTAATAAAGGGAAGGCTAGTCACACATTGTGACTGTTGGAGTTCCCACATTGTGAGTCTCTCTCTCTCTTGCTCTTGCTCTCTCACCATAGCTCTCCCGTACAAGTTTCGATCCTTCTCACCTTTCAAATAATTAATCAAATAAATTATAAGAAAAAATTGTCAAAAACAAAGGTTAACTTCCATTCTTGAAAATAAATCTTTAGACAATCAAAGCTTAAAGAAATTTAAGATGACTAGGAACATTGGTTAGATACTATTCTAATTATCATGAAAGATACTTGATTGATTCGTGTTCCACATACACTAAGCCTTTCATCAAAGCTTATCAAGGCCTCTAATTCAATCACTACATCACTTCAATCCTATCTAATTTTTCAAGGAAGCTTGATTCACAAAGCATAGATTCATTATTTCAATCTATGGTCCGATTCAAAAATTCAATCTATGGTCCATCCAATTTTACAAGGTAGCCATGATGATAATATTCGTGATGCTAAATACAATGGCCACTAGAACTCATGCTAATGGAGAAAACAAGTATGTACACCACACATGTTAATACTTCAAGTAGGGGATCTAAAGCATGAGGTAGAGAGAACAATAATGGTGCATCTAGTAAGGATGTCAATAATGATGATTATGAAGGTAATGGTGCTATAGACAATAGTTGCACAAGTCAACGTGTTGTTACAAAAAGAAAAACATCACTCTTTGCTAGAAGCTTATCTCGCAAAGTATCTTGATTGGAATTTCATTTTTTAATAGAAAGTAAATCTCAATTTAAGACCATGAAATTGAAACCAATGATCATTTATTTAAACTTATATCTTTGAATGAATGAAGTCCTTTGATTCTTGAAATAGACATGTCATCTCATCCTTGTTACTTAGATTAGGAATGAAATAGACCAATGAAAGGAATCTCATTGGTAAAGTCTAAGACCCAACATTAAAAAAATAACTTAAACAAAGTGGAACCTATACTTCTTAGGAAAACACTTATGAACAAGTATACTAATCATACCACTTATCACATTGAAAGGAATGTTTGAACAAAAAAAATTATTCAAAATAGATTAACTCTAAGATATTTGTACTAGATCTCTCCCAAGGTTAGTTATGCTAGCTCTTCACCAAGGAGCTAGATTACCACTCTCATTGCTAATATCAATACCAGATAGGAGCTTTCTCCATAGGGCGTTCTTAGCTAGGAGACATCGAGGAGCCAAGGGGACTCTGACTATAATTCATTGGTCATACTAAGACTATCTTAACCCTTACGAACCCATGATAGAAATCCAAGAAAGCCTCGATTGTAGGTAAAGAAAGTCTATGTAGTTGTTTGGCCATCATGTAGAATCCTAAAATGGACTAAGAAAATTATTCAAATAAAATAAATCAATTCAAATAAATATTTTATTCCTTAAAATTAATATTTTTCATTGTATTCATATTCAAACTTAAACTTATATGAAAAATATTTTTTAATGGAATAATTCATTTAGCTCATTTTTATATGCCAAACCAAAATATATTAGGTTAATTAGAAAATTAAAGCTACTCTAGAAAATAAGGCAGTTAGATTCCTAATAGATATTTCCTACAACAAGGTTATCTCAATTAGAAAAGAGGGTTGCATTGAGGGAAATTTCAAAACCCTCAATAAAGACAAGTTAGAAAGAAGCAAATACAAACTTTCCTAGTGTATCATTTTAGATCCCGACCAGTGCCATTTTAGGATACTAGAGTCCAAAACTATACCTTATGAGCAAAGGAATTCATGTGTATTGATACTCCTCATTTCTCACTCTATTTGAACCAAATGTGACAATGGTTTCCTTTAATTTGAAAAATGATACACTACAAGGATATAGAAGAATAACGACCGCCATTCTTGATGCAAATCAGCAATGTCGCTATTTGTATCGCAAATAGTGACGATACTCAAACAAAAAAAAGCAAACCAAAACCCGAGCGCGGCATTTTACGCAAAAGAGCAAAAAAGCAAGCAAAAGAGAGAGCAAACTTCATCATGTGTTTGAGAGGGAGAGGGAGAGAAAGAGAGAAAGAGAGAAAAGAAGAGCTTCTCACCGCTGCCGGCGCTATCATTTGCGAAAAAGAGGAGGAAGTGCACGAAGGGCAAAAAGGAGCCGCCGTCGCGAAGAGAAGCCGCCGAATCCATCCTTGGACCTTTGCGATGAGTGCATTGCTCCCTTTTGGTTTTTTTTTTCTTTTTTTCTTTTGCTTGTTTTTGTTAAAAATAATGTGTACTAAGAGAAAAAGAGAAAAAATGAGAGAAAGAGAGGAAGAGGGAAAAAGAAAAAAGGAACGAGAGAGAGAGAGAGAGAGAGAGAGAGAGAGAGAGAGAGAGAGAGAGAAGGAATAAACATGAAATATAATAAAAGAAAGAGAGAGAAAGAGAGGAGAATGAATGGATAAAATTCAAAGAGAGGGTAATATCATGTTCTTTAATTTCTTTTTTTCTTGTTTGTAGTAGTAGTAGTACTAGTAGTAGTAGTAGTTCTTTAATTTCTTCTTTTCTTGTTTGTAGTGGTACTAGTAGTGGTGATGGTAGTAGTAGTAGTTCATTAATTTCTTATTTTCATGTTTGTAGCACTAGTACTAGTAGTAGTGGTAGTAGTAGTAGTAGTAGCAGTAATAGTAGTAGTTCTTTAATTTCTTCTTTTCTTGTTTTTTGTAGTTATTGTAGTAGTAGTAGTAGTAGTGGTAGTAGTTCTTTAATTTCTTCTTTTCTTGTTTTTTTTTGTTGTTGTTATAGTAGTAGTAGTGATAGTGGTAGTTCTTTAATTTCTTATTTTCTTATTTTTCGTTGTTGTAGTAATAGTAAAAGAGAGAGAGAGAGAGAGAGAGAGAGAGAGAGAAAGAGAGATGTTTTGTTAAAGGTGCACCTTAGGTGTGTCTGATGCTTTGAGAATGCGAGTAGTACTAGTGGTGGTGGTGGTGGAGAGAGAGAGAGAGAGACAAAGGTTTTGTTAAGGATGCACCTTTGGTGTGTTCAAGAAGGCAAGTACTAGTAGTAGTAGTGGTCCGGTGCAATACCACAGGACAAAAAACACTTCGACATAGGGTAGCTACTCCCTCATCTCCATGCATAGATTATTAGACTTTACATACTGTAGGTAGGTGGAGACTTTACATACGTTAATTTTTTTGAGTTACAAGAGAAGAAATCTCTTCTCAAACAATTTAAGAAAGAAAAAAATAATGATAACAAAAACAAATTGTTTATCGCAATATAGACCCAATAGAAAATGATAAAGGCCATGATGTTCAAGATCGTGAGGCGTATCTTAATAAGCGTGTTCCATGTCCTTACTCTCAATGTAAGTTGGCAATTAGACGAAAACATTGATTGTCTATGAAACACGTACGACACTTTGACGAGTTTCAATCAGAGATCATTGATCAAGAAATCTTAGATTTTGAGCAAATGGTAAGAAAAGTGTATATCAATCATACATTGTATTCACAAACTAGTTGAATATAATATATAAAAACATTGGATGTGGCCATAAAATTTACTACAGGAAGGTGACATCTCATCCCAAGGAGTGCACCATTTGCGGACAGTTAGAAAAGTTCATGGGCATGCGATGGATGGAGTACGTGAGCTAATCCACCACTTGGAAGGTACTACCCAATCTATAATGTCAATACAAGAGGAGACATAAAGCCTTCCAAAATTTTCTACAATCTTAAAGCTTGAGATGGAGGCAATGATCGATGCATTGATGCCCATGGATGTCAAGAGATCTGTTTTGCTTAGAGAGGAAGCATCCATACAATTATATGATGGGTGCCGAGTATCTTGCCTGAAGATACTGCTTGCACTCCTAACTTTGCAAGCAAAATACAAGTGGAGCGATATAAGTGTGACCGAGTTTTTTAGGTACCTTTTATGTACGCTTTGTTAATTTCTTTTTGGCACCATCATAAAAAAACAATTGTAATTTTTCAAGGTGTTTTATGATTTTTTTCAAGTTACTAAAGTATCATATGTTACCACTTGCAAATACCATACCTAAGTCTCGTGATGATGCACGACATGTTTTACGAAAGCTTGGCATGGACTACAACAGCATCCATGCATCTGTCAATGATTGCATACTGTTTCAAGGAGAATACGAGACTATGGAGACATGTCCAGAGGGTGGTGCTCATAGGTATCGATAGGACTTACAAGGGAAAACCATCCCTCAAAAAGTTCTTGGACACTTTTTGCTTATCCCCAGTATATATCACATGTTTCATACGTCCGGCAAGGCGAGCTTAACAACGTGGCATGCGAAGAATAGATCCACAAATGGAGTCCAATGAATATCAACGAATTCACACATATGGAGCCACATTGACTCTACCTTTTCAAGCTTTTCCCGAAAGCCAAGGAATCTTCAACTCCATCTCGCTATAAATGGCGTGAACCCATTTGGTCTACACTCAACTTCTTACATTATGTGGCCTGTAGTCCTTGTTAACTACAACATCCCTCCATGGTTTTCTACGAAGAAAAGACACCTCATCCTTAACTTTCTTGTTCCTGACTACTACAAAGTCGAGGATATGAACGTGTATCTTTGTCCATTAGTCGATGAGCTTAAGATTTTGTGGGAGGAGGGGGTCGCGGTGGAAGATATAAGCAAGCGCGATAGTCGACGGTCCACCAATATTTAAGCCATTCTCATGTGGACCATACATGACTTTCCAAGATTCAGGGAGTGCTTAGGTAAGTAGGCTTCCGTTCTCGTTGGTAATATCTATTATAGCTCGTTCAGGTTTGTGTTCACTGGATAGAGGTATTGGAACATGTCTGGTTGCCTAGGTTATTATGCATGTCCATTGTATGGACCATAGTTAGACTCTCGAAGGTCACGGACCATGAAGAAGATAGTATATCAAGGACATGTTGCTTTCTTGCCAGAGGGTCATGAATTAAGGGAAGGTTTTTTTAGATGACCTTTAGCACAAATGACCGCCCAAAGCTGATACGAGCAAAAAATGGTCCACACGGAATCACATCCAAACAGAATGAGATGGTTCTCAATTTTCTACGAGTTACCATATTGGACCCACTTACAAATCAATCACTTGTTGGATCCCATGCATATTTTCAAGAATGTGGACAACTTACTATGGGACCACGTCATATGAAAGAGAGATACTACAAGGACATAAATGGATTTGAAAAAGATAAACAAGATGGAGGCGCTTTGGCTACAATCGTGATGACTGCTTCTAGCTACCTCGCGCTCCTTGGATTTTGTCTACTAAAGAAGAGCACCTTGTGAAGTAAATTAAGTCTATCCGCACTCCGACGCATATAATGTGTTCTCTCAAGTCCGCATTTTCTAAATACGACCAATTATCAGGGCTAAAATCCCATGATTGGCATAAAATATATCGGGTTTGTACTACGAATGGATTGTAAGTAACCTGCGTATTTTACTATTTGGAGTATAGTCGTTGTTTGTAATATTTTTTTATTTGTGACAATTTGTACTTGAGTGTAGTCGTTTGTAATGTTTCTTTATTTGTGACAATTTGTACAAACGACTACACTCCAAATAGCAAAACACGCAAGCTACTTACAATCCATTCGTAGTACAAACCCGATATATTTTATGCCAATCATGGCCATACACTGTATGATGTGCTTTTGATGCCAAATGGATTGATTCCATCCATACCTAAACCAAATCTCAAATTTATTGGCTCTTCTTTAAAAACGGGCCACAAATTATCTATATGTTGCCATACCGGTATGTCTGCACAGGGATCCTACATTTTCCATCACTTGAACGATGACTAGCATGCCATGACATGAGCTTTCCAATAGACTTACATTTGAACATAAGTTTTATACGTGGAACAATCGAAAAATGTCACAAAACCTTACGAGGCACATCCGTGGACTTCATCTCCACTTCGTATCTTGATTCGCCACAAACAGGACACTCTCGTGCGAACTCATGAATCCCACAAAATAATACACAATCATTGACACATGCATGAATCTTGACATAATCGAGGCCTCCAGAGATGTCAAGTAATGTCTTGCTTGCTCTCTCTTAGTTCGAAATTTGTTTCCTTTTGGAAGCATTTGTGATAATAACCTACATATATTTTTAAAAGTAAGTTAAAAAACCACCATTATATATTTCAGTCTTATTTCAAAATAGAACAATTAATATTATGATTCATAAGCCAAACTGAATTGATACCTACTTCAATAACACATCCAAACTGACATTACTCCATCCTCGCGTCGACGTTTTGCAGCCTCTCGACGCCGAGGAGGGAGCATCTGAGGATGTGGCACCGCATCCTGCTCAACCACAAAAGGGAGTTTCATATACGTTGATATATAATTCCCGTAACATAGACATGCAATCTTAGTGGTAAAAAAAAACAATGAATACCAGTGATTTTTCTCGGTCCTGTTCTCCATACAAGCTGAGGTGTGACATTGCAATTCGACCTGCTCGAAAAATACACCCTCGACAACGATCACACATGCATTTAATTTTTCGATGTCAAAGGATTTGCCAAAGCAAAGAAAAGTCGTGTCTACAGAAGACCTTGACTAATTTCAGGATAAAAGATCAAACAGGTGAATAATCAAGATGAGAAAATGATCCCAAGACACTGTTTCAAGAAGACGAAACTTGAGCAGCCTCTGAATTGTCAGACCCAGAGATAGTCATCAATTGTGGCTAATAAATCAGATTTCTGGCACTCTTTATCAGGAACAAACATAATTTCTGCTGAGGAATATGGATGATCAAAGGAAAGCTTAGAATCTGCCTTGAAATCTCATGTTTTCTCATCAATCATGATACACAGGCATAAAAGCAGAAATAGCAATCGGTGAGCTGGAAATTTGGACAGCACGACTTCTTTCTTCAAGTTAGTTTGATGGTATGGTTCAAGGACTAATGGTACTTAAATCAAGACAAAACTGATGGCTCTTCATGAGGCATTGACATGCCATCATCTGAATTAGAAGAAAGCTTTGCAACATTTGGATGAGGGCTTTCCGATTCAAAAGCTTTTCAGGCCATATCTATTAACACCGTATGAGAGAACATAATTCCCAAGCTCAAGTTCCAGTTGTAATTACTGTTGTTATCCTCCCAAGGATGACTGTCTGATTTTTTTTTTCCCAGGACGACTGTTTTTCTTCTCTTCTCTGGACAGGTTGTTCTTCTTCTTCACACATATCTCCTCATGAGCTACAATAGAGTTGATTCATGTTTCATCCCTCCATACCCAAATCTTTCTGCTTTGGTAACGTACCAAAAGGTAGTCTTCTTTGATTACACGGGTTTGCACTGCACATAAATGTAAAGATCGAGTTAAGCTGGAGAAGAAGCAGATTTTTATTCATCTCCTCCAAAGCTTCACAAATGCCCTGCCTCCTCTTGTCGAAGGATTTTCAGTCACCCCCTCTGTTTCCTTGTCTCTTTCCAAAGGTCAGGAATCAAGAAACCGTAGGTCTTTAGCAAGCAGTCAAATGTTGCTTGAACCACGAGGTGCAGGCACAAGGCGGACAGTGATGGACCCACATTTCCCAGTGACCTTGCAGGGCACAGTATACCCTCGGCGCATAGGGATGACGGAGAGCTTCGCTAGGATGATGGCGCCACGGATGGCAGTCACAACCTCCTTGCTGCACTTTACACCCAGACGAGGGCATCAGAAGTGCGGACAATCTGTTTGATGGACTTGATCGAGGCAAGATCCAGGCCATCGCCAGGCGAGATGGTGATCGAATCGATAAGGGAGACGAGGTGGGATGATGTACTACTACCATTCTGGTTACTGATGCTGCTGTCAGGCGCCTCTTCGTGTGGGGAGCCTGTTTTCTTCCTCCCCATGTTTTAACGAACGATAAAGGCACTCTTCAGAATCCTTCCTCTGCTAAAAATCCCTTCTGTATCCTGCATCCTCCGTCAGAATCCAATTCTTTTCCTGTTACGGATCCCTGGGGTATATATACCTCATTTTTCTTGCACCCTGCATCACGATCTTCCTGAGTCCTCCTTTTCTCCCCAGATTCGCATAATCATTCCCTGTTCTCCAATCAGCCACGGAGTACCCAAAATTGGTAAAAGTCCAACCAGTACACTGGTTTTTCTACATCTTGAGAAAGCAGTGGGCAGCACCGATTGCGTTAAATCCTTAGGATTGTCTGGTGAAATGTCTTCCTAGTATCCAACAAAGATTTCTATAGGGTTATGCCGAAGACGCATCCATTCTTTCAGACAGTGTCATTACAGGGTCCGTGCCATGAGTCTACAACCCAAGCTTGGTCCGGCGCCAGTGCCTTCTCTTGGCATTGTACTTAATGGTATTGTCCGTCCTCATACGAATCCAGTGAGAAATCCCCCTTCATCATCTTCTCTGTTTCTCCTCCAATCCTCTCTCTTGCGCAAGGCTTCAGCACTCAGTCTGCATTCCGAGCTTTCTCCAGCTTTTTGTCGTTTTCTCCCCTTCTTCCCAGATTAGCGTAATTCCTCTTCTTTTTCTGTCACATATGCCTCTTTTTTCCCTCCCTCTTTAGCTCTTTTAAAAAAAATCCCTCCTTTCCTTTCCATTGAAAAATCTCTTCTCCCTTCCTTCCGTCCAGCGCAGAATAAGCTACTTTTACCTATTCCAAGACAGCCCAATATAGGCATAGCTCAATGGAGCAAATTTAATAAGACTCCTGAATTCCTCATACCGCCTGCCATGGAATAAGATCCTTATCATCCACAACAACACAATCGGTTTCTGTTACAATGCAACACCAAAAGGTCACCATGAAAATACTGAACAGAATAACCACAATCTGAAATTGACTCAATGTGTTCCTTAAATCCCGTCCCACAGGCTTAGAGTACATATGTCCAACCACCACCCGCACATCAAAGGAAACACTCCAAGCTCAATTAGCAACAGGAAAGCAACTTTGAACAATGTCATCAAGTAATTCAGCCCTGCCACAACATGTCTTGCCACAGATGGAGCAGCCTCAGTCATTGAGCTCAAACCGTGAATCCGTCCTACAGTCAATGGCTCCCCTCTGCTGAGTCTACGAGCAATAGTGCTGATGGATTTTGGCAAGCAATAGTTCCAGACCTTTTTGCAGCAACATGTATCAACATAGGCTGAAAACATCTCATCATGTTCACCACTATGCCTCTAACTCCTCCTCACTATACTCATGCGCAGAAAATAAATGTAAACACAACAACTAAGTATATAGAAAGTATCAAATCACACACAATTTTTGGGTGGTTTTCACACCTCGAATGCGCATCCTCATCCAACTCTCCAATCAAAACTCCCTGTGTATCAGTGGTAGCCAATGCATGTCTTTTCCTCTTCAGGACCTCCTGAAAGTGATCTTGAAACTCTCTTTTTGAGATGCCCAAAATCTCAGAAATAGTGAAAGTCACCTCACTGCCAAGTATCTTATCATTAAAGATTTTCTTCATGTCTGTAGATGTCTCAATATCGGACATCAATCTGAATCCTGGCTGCTTTCTCTCTCTAGGCTCTTGCCTCTTTTCTCTCTTTTGAGCATCCTCCATCTGTCGATCTGGCCCTGGTCTTGAAGACGGTCCTGCAGTAGGTGGAGTAACAAACTCACCCCCTCTAGTCTTCTTAGCTGCACTTGGATTTTCTTCATTCCTCTTACGTTTCTCCTCAACAAATACATCTGCACCATGAGACTTAGCCAAATAAGCATAAATAGAATACCTGTCAATAGGCGAGTCCCAACCTGTCTCTGATCTGATGCTAGAGCCTGCACTAGTCAAAACAATTTGCTGAATTTTCCCCTTGTTTGCAGTCTCCATAGCATAAGTCCATAGTGGGGACTGAGTCTCTGATCCCTTCTCAATCTGTACTCCATATGCAGAAGCATCACCTCTAGCTGTCACATAAGAAGTACGCACAGCCATGCCCTCCACTAACTTCTTCATTCCACCTTTACCAAAGTTAGTAGCAAGTGGAGCTCCTGTCTCAGTCAACCAAATCTTACCATCTTGTCCCCAATATACCAAATTCTGCCTCCTTGCATCCTGGAAAGAGTCACAATCCCTGCAATCCTGATGCTCTGTACTATCACACCAAATATATCTCCGATCTCTCCTAGGAGCACTAGGAGCAGTCCTAGGTGCAGTAGGAGCACTAGAAGAAGTAGCAGGCACAGTTGAAGCAAACTGCTCCTTCAACTTTCCCACTAACTCCGCTTTGACTGACTCCAGTGTCAAATCTGTAATGCCTTTGATTATGTCATCAAGAGAAGTAGGTACCGATGGAGCGGATGGTTTTGGAGCAGAAGGTGTAGGCATCGGTCGTAGAACAGGAGGAATAGGTGGAGTAGAAACAGTAGGCACTGGCATAGGCCAAGAAACTGGCTGAGGAGGAGAAGAAATAACAAGGATAGAAGTAGGCATAGGAGCAGATGATGGTGTAGGTGTCATGGAACCATTCTGTAGGCGAGTCTTCCATATCCTCCTCTTGGTCAAAGTCGAGACTGCATCCTGAGCATCCTGCCAATCAATTTTAAGATCCATAGGCTTCGTGCGATCTTCAAGAAGCTCACCCAATTCTTCTTGAAGAGCAGGATCTGCAGCTTGCAAGAAAAGCTCAACTTTTTCAACATCCAATGCTCTTTGTTCAATGGCATCAAGCTGACTATACCTCTCTTCGAATTCTCTAATAAACTCCGAAGCAGCAAGACCTTTGTTTGGCATATAGACCCACTCTCGGAATGACCGCCGAGTAGCCATACCAAAGTCCTCAAGCAAGTATTCTTCTTTTAGAGCCTTCTTAAAATCTTGCCAATGTGTATTTTGAATAAAAAGATCAGTCACTTTTGTCCTCAAAGCAGGTGTGACAAGACGAAGGAAGTACTTACTCATAAGTCCAACAGGAACTCCAAAAAACCCCATCTTGATCTCATATGTCTTCAAGTATGCTGAAACATTACGCCCGTCAAATAGCTTCTTCTCACTCTCAACTGCTTCAATAGCCTTAGTCGCGCTGTTTGCATTCTCCTGCTCTGAATAGAGTTGCCTTTGCTGAGACAACTGCTGTTGATGCAATTGTTGTTGCTGCTGCATATACAATTGTGTTTGCTGATTTTGGAGCTGCATATACATGGACATATTCTGCAAAATCTGTTTTAGATCCTCCGTCGAAGTACTTGACGCAGCAGTCATTGATGAAGCTGAAGTAGACGCAGCTGGAGTTGTAGAGGAAGCTGAAATAGATGCTGAAGTATCTCCCATCCTGAAATTTCTGCGACACATTCACGTCGGGTTCACCAAAGATGTCGAAGGATTTGCCAAAGCAAAGCAAAGTCGTGTCTACAGAAGACCTTGACTAATTTCAGGATAAAAGATCAAACAGGTGAATAATCAAGATGAGAAAATGATCCCAAGACACTGTTTCAAGAAGAAGAAACTTGAGCAGCCTCTGAATTGTCAGACCCAGAGATAGTCATCAATTGTGGCTAATAAATCAGATTTCTGGCACTCTTTATCAGGAACAAACATAATTTCTGCTGAGGAATATGGATGATCAAAGGAAAGCTTAGAATCTGCCTTGAAATCTCATGTTTTCTCATCAATCATGATACACAGGCATAAAAGCAGAAATAGCAATCGGTGAGCTGGAAATTTGGACAGCACGACTTCTTTCTTCAAGTTAGTTTGATGGTATGGTTCAAGGACTAATGGTACTTAAATCAAGACAAAACTGATGGCTCTTCATGAGGCATTGACATGCCATCATCTGAATTAGAAGAAAGCTTTGCAACATTTGGATGAGGGCTTTCCGATTCAAAAGCTTTTCAGGCCATATCTATTAACACCGTATGAGAGAACATAATTCCCAAGCTCAAGTTCCAGTTGTAATTACTGTTGTTATCCTCCCAAGGATGACTGTCTGATTTTTTTTTTCCCAGGACGACTGTTTTTCTTCTCTTCTCTGGACAGGTTGTTCTTCTTCTTCACACATATCTCCTCATGAGCTACAATAGAGTTGATTCATGTTTCATCCCTCCATACCCAAATCTTTCTGCTTTGGTAACGTGCCAAAAGGTAGTCTTCTTTGATTACACGGGTTTGCACCGCACATAAATGTAAAGATCGAGTTAAGCTGGAGAAGAAGCAGATTTTTATTCATCTCCTCCAAAGCTTCACAAATGCCCTGCCTCCTCTTGTCGAAGGATTTTCAGTCACCCCCTCTGTTTCCTTGTCTCTTTCCAAAGGTCAGGAATCAAGAAACCGTAGGTCTTTAGCAAGCAGTCAAATGTTGCCTGAACCACGAGGTGCAGGCACAAGGCGGACAGTGATGGACCCACATTTCCCAGTGACCTTGCAGGGCACAGTATACCCTCGGCGCATAGGGATGACGGAGAGCTTCGCTAGGATGATGGCGCCACGGATGGCAGTCACAACCTCCTTGCTGCACTTTACACCCAGACGAGGGCATCAGAAGTGCGGACAATCTGTTTGATGGACTTGATCGAGGCAAGATCCAGGCCATCGCCAAGGCGAGATGGTGATCGAATCGATAAGGGAGACGAGGTGGGATGATGTACTACTACCATTCTGGTTGCTGATGCTGCTGTCAGGCGCCTCTTCGTGTGGGGAGCCTGTTTTCTTCCTCCCCATGTTTTAACGAACGATAAAGGCACTCTTCAGAATCCTTCCTCTGCTAAAAATCCCTTCTGTATCCTGCATCCTCCGTCAGAATCCAATTCTTTTCCTGTTACGGATCCCTGGGGTATATATACATCGTTTTTCCTGCACCCTGCGTCACGATCCTCCTGAGTCCTCCTTTTCTCCCCAGATTCGCATAATCATTCCCTATTCTCCAATCAGCCGCAGAGTACCCAAAATTGGTAAAAGTCCAACCAGTACACTGGTTTTTCTACATCTTGAGAAAGCAGTGGGCAGCACCGATTGCGTTAAATCCTCAGGATTGTCTAGTGAAATGTCTTCCTAGTATCCAACAAAGATTTCTATAGGGTTATGCCGAAGACGCATCCATTCTTTCAGACAGTGTCATTACAGGGTCCGTGCCATGAGTCTACAACCCAAGCTTGGTCCGGCGCCAGTGCCTTCTCTTGGCATTGTACTTAATGGTATTGTCCGTCCTCATACGAATCCAGTGAGGAATCCCCCTCCGTCATCTTCTCTGTTTCTCCTCCAATCCTCTCTCTTGCGCAAGGCTTCAGCACTCAGTCTGCATTCCGAGCTTTCTTCAGCTTTTCGTCGTTTTCTCCCCTTCTTCCCAG
Source organism: Lygodium microphyllum (assembly GCF_053477565.2). NCBI lineage: Eukaryota > Viridiplantae > Streptophyta > Polypodiopsida > Schizaeales > Lygodiaceae > Lygodium > Lygodium microphyllum. The sequence goes on from NC_141159.1 coordinate 21,638,507, forward strand.
ATTAGCGTAATTCCTCTTCTTTTTCTGTCACATACGCCTCTTTTTTCCCTCCCTCTTTAGCTCTTTTAAAAAAAATCCCTCCTTTCCTTTCCATTGAAAAAGTTCTTCTCCCTTCCTTCCGTCCAGCGCAGAATAAGCTACTTTTGCCTATTCCAAGACAGCCCAATATAGGCATAGCTCAATGGAGCAAATTTAATAAGACTCCTGAATTCCTCATACCGCCTGCCATGGAATAAGATCCTTATCATCCACAACAACACAATCGGTTTCTGTTACAATGCAACACCAAAAGGTCACCATGAAAATACTGAACAGAATAACCACAATCTGAAATTGACTCAATGTGTTCCTTAAATCCCGTCCCACAGGCTTAGAGTACATATGTCCAACCACCACCCGCACATCAAAGGAAACACTCCAAGCTCAATTAGCAACAGGAAAGCAACTTTGAACAATGTCATCAAGTAATTCAGCCCTGCCACAACATGTCTTGCCACAGATGGAGCAGCCTCAGTCATTGAGCTCAAACCGTGAATCCGTCCTACAGTCAATGGCTCCCCTCTGCTGAGTCTACGAGCAATAGTGCTGATGGATTTTGGCAAGCAATAGTTCCAGACCTTTTTGCAGCAACATGTATCAACATAGGCTGAAAACATCTCATCATGTTCACCACTATGCCTCTAACTCCTCCTCACTATACTCGTGCGCAGAAAATAAATGTAAACACAACTAAGTATATACAAAGTATCAAATCACACACACAATTTTTGGGTGGTTTTCACACCTCGAATGCGCAGCAATACGACATCGTCATAGCCATGCATCTCGATTATGAAGACGCAATGTTTCATCCTCACTTGAGGATGTGCTCATTGACTCATCAGCTTACACCGCACTAGGTGATGATGACGTTGACATGATTAAACCTAATTGATGACAACATCAAGATATTTGTCATTCATATGTTTACATAAGATCTCAATTTTAAATACAAAAAAATCATCATAAATATATTAAAACTTATGATAAGAATTCACTATCAAAAGTTATCTTAATAACAAAAAATTATGATAAAGCCCAAATGCGCGTCTATATCCTTGTTTAACTACGTGTCTATATTGGCTATTTTCGCGTCTATATTCGCGTCTATACTCGCGTCTATCTGAACAATAGACGCACATATACACGCGAAAATAGATGCACACGTCAAAATTCAAACCATACTTAAATCATTTCTTTTCAAACTGCGCGTGTCCTTTCCTGCGTTTTTTGCGGTTCTGAAGCTTGAGTTTAGCCGACATGCAGTCTCTTCATGCCTCGCCTAGTCTCTTCATGCCTTACCTTCTCATGACTCACCTCTTCTTTCATTTCAAACACACAAGGGAAAAAGAAAAGCAAAGGAGAGAAAGAAAGAGAGAACAAGAAAGAGGAGAACAAGAAGAAGCAGCAAGCAAGCATCAAGGGATGATAACTTACCAAGGAAAGGAAAAAGGAGAAGGAAGAAGCGCCACCACCCGCCACACCAAACACCCAAGGTGAGTCTCTCTCTCTCTCTCTCTCTCTCTCTCTCTCTCTCTCTCTTTGTTTCTCTCTTCCTCTCTCTGCTCTGTCTGTGTATTTAGGATTTGTGATTCCATTATGTATTGCATTTTGTAAATCATCAATGGCGGTCGTCGGCCTAAAATCAGCCGACCGAGCGCATCTGATAGTGCGTCTACATCTCAGTGTAGACGCACACATGGACGCGAAAAATGTTTCCTCTCAGAGCATCTGAGAGTGCGTCTTAGTGCGCGTGTACTGGCACGTGTGATCTGTAGTGTACATGCAATGATACACACGCTGCACAGAAGGTTGACCTACAGTCTACACACGGTTATACACATGCATTGACCTGGAATACACGTCTGACAGCGCGTCGGTGCTGCATCTTAGATGCACAGATAGATGCGCTGGACAGAAGGTTCACTTTGCGGCGCGTCTGAGGACACGTCTAACCTACAATTTAGACGCGGGGATACACACGCCAGGTCTCCTAGTTTTGATAGTAAACAATATATTTTTGCAATGATGAATGTGACCAATCCCATGTTTGTATTTATCAGTTTTTTGTTTAAGAGAAGCATTAGCACTTAAGTGTTATGCTCAATGTCTAAAGAAAGCTCTTTGAAAATATAGGTAATATATGATTTTTTGTATGCAAATAAATTTGTCGTTTTCCTGTGTTTTTTTTTATAGATGTCGTATCCTGGTTCATCTAGCAATGACCCGGATATGGATCGCATGAATGATACATTGTCCTCCTTTGGGAGGGGATCAATGCATTTTTTGGAGGTTTTCCTAGTAGAGAAGACTTCATAGGAGAGATGACCAGACACCTTGGCCGCTCTCCCACAGCGGACGAGGTGTTCAGTGTCATGTCTAGGACGCCTCTGGCGTCTTTGCCTGGCACTACTTCCCAGACTCCACATGCAGGTACTCCACATGCAGATACTCCACGTGCTCCACATGCATCGGCTAAAGCACAAGCATCTGCAGAAGCACATGCATCTGCAGAAGCTCGTGCGTCCAGCAAGGTAGAGGGTAGTCGACAGAGAGGGAGGAGGGAGAGTCCAGGGGAAAGATGAGGCTTGTGTGGGGGTTGTCTAGGAGGTGGCGAGCGATCACCCTCACCAGTAGATCACGTAGAGGAGGTTGTACGCCATTACTATAGAGTTACAGATGCTAGTGGCATCTTTCATGATGATGAGGGAAGGGATGTAATGGCGTACATGAGGAGCGTCGTACATGCGACATATAAAGATTATTTCATTGGCTTCAAAAACCAAAAAAGCGGCTTGTGGCAAGACGTGTTGAGAGCAATCCATAAGAGGTACCCAAATCCTGAGGGTCAGTGATTCTCGGATGATTGGGGATGTACAAAAGTGAGGGATATGCTTCACAACAAAAGATCCCACCTCATGACACGGGCCAACGACTCACTGCGGAGGCTGGAGAAGGGGCGTGGAGCCTATAGCCAACCACTTATGTGCCACCGCATAGAGTGGAAGAAAGCCAAGAAGAAAGCAGCTGAGAAAGTGAAGAGTCGCCGAGTCGCCAGCACGCAGAGGCGCGATGGATCCAAATGGAAACCATGGGATCGTCGCATTACGGATTGGGTGGCAGAGAGTCATGGGAGGCAAAGTTTGTAAGTATATTTTGATTTCTAGTTTTTTTAAAATTTATATTTCTTTCAATTCTTTATATATTTTAGTCTAATATATTGTGACTCGTAATTGTTTATATATCTCTAAATGTTTTGCAGACTACCATCGTTGGTAGGACACCTACTCCTAGAGAGGTAGGTTACCATCGAGGCCATAACCACGCAGCAACATGGCTTCACTTTTATGAGGAGGGTCTCATCACTGAGGACCAATACAACCGGGCCATGAGGATTCGACAGCTAGAGGAGGTATGTTTTTCTTATTTTCTTATATAGCTAATTATAACTTTTTCTCCACATTGTCTATGTAAGCAACCCTGATCTTTTGTGTGTGTAGGCGAACCCGGATGTGGAGCATAGAGAGGAGAGGGATACCAACGCTAGTAGCCATAGTGGTACTAGCGAAGATGTTTCCTCTTCAGATTCGTAGAGGAGCACCATACCTCCTCATGAGGCCTTATTTTCTTGTATATGTATGATATCTCTTTGAGCCTACTGCTTGCGGCCACGCTTTAGGTCGCAAGTACTTAAACTTCCCTTGTAAATGCTTTTGATATATAATTAATACATGGACTTTTATTTTCAATTCTCGTGCCCGTAAGATACATTGTCTTTTTTCCAAATACACAATCTAATGTATGGGAGGAGGGAAAAAAAACCAGAGAGCATCCCACATGCTTTGCAACCACATGCTCTCTGGTTTTTTTTTTTTCCAGTTCTGTTTTGCGCGTCTATAATGCAGACTACACGCGCTTCATAATTCAAATTTATAAAAAAAAATATCTTGTTTTAAAAAATGACATTTTTTGTTTTCCGTTCGCGTCTATCAGTGCTTGTAAAAGCGCGTCTACCAGCATATCTATATGCACCTGTATATGTGTGTTTATTACGCGTCTATTTGTGCGTGTAAATTTGTTGATACATGCGATTATAGACGCAAAATGGTAGACGCGCAAATAGACGAGTGGATAGACGCACCCATAAGAATTTCTCTATATTCAAAAATCACGTCTAAATGTGTCTATGAGGCATTTTTGTTGTAGTGTAAGGCATCTTGCGATCGTGATTGCACTACCAAGATATATCACAAGAGGCCTTACACTACAACAAAAAGGCCTCATAGATGCACATTTAGACGCGATTTTTGAATATAGATAAATTCTTACGCGCGCGTCTATCTGCCCGTCTATTTGCGCGTATATAATTGCATGTATCAACGAATTTACACGCACAAATAGACACGCAATAGACGCACATATACACGCGTATATAAACACGCTAGTAGACGCGCTTTTACAAACACTGATAGATGTGGACGAAAAATAAAAAATATCATTTTTTAAAAAAGATATTGAATTTCTTTTTTAAATTTGAATTATGAAGCGCGTGTAGTTTGCATTATAGACGCGCGTATAAACGTGAATTATCTGCAATTTAGACGCGTTGATAGACGCGCAAAACAGAACTGGAAAAAAAAAAACAAAAAGCAAAGAAACCACATGCTCTCTGGCTTTTTTTTCCCCCTCCCATACATCAAATTGTGTATTTGAAAAAAAGACAATGTATCCTACGAGCACAAAAATTGAAAATAAAAGTCCATGTATTCATTATATATCAAAAGCATTTACCAGGGAAGTTTAAGTACTTGCGACCTTAAGCGTAGTCACAAGCAGTAGGCTCAAAGAGATATCATACATATACAAGAAAAGAAGGTCTCATGAGAGATATGGTGCTCCTCTATGAATCTGAAGAGGAAACATCTTCGCTAGTACCACCATGGCTAATAGCGTTGCTATCCTCCTCCTCGCTATGCTCCACATCCGAGTTCGCCTACACACACAAAAGATCAGGGTTGCTTACATAGACAAGGTGGAGAAAAAGTTATAATTAGCTATACTTTTAATAGGAAAGTAAAAAAAACATACCTCCTTTGGTTGTCGAATCCTCATGGCCCGGTTGTATTGGTCCTCAGTGATGAGACCCTCCTCATAAAAGTGAAGCCATGTCGCTGCGCGGTTATGGCCTCGATGGTAACCTACCTCTCTAAGAGTAGGTGTCCTATCAATGATGGTAGTCTAGAAAAAATTTAGAGATATACAAACAATTATGAGTCACAATATATTAGACTAAAATATATAATGAATTGAAAGAAATATAAATTTTAAAAAACTAGAAATCAAAATATACTTACAAACTCTGCCTCCCACGACTCTCTGCCGCCCAATCCGTAATGCGACGATTCCATGGTTTCCATTTGGATCCGTCGCGCCTTTGCGTGCTGGCGACTCTTCACTTTCTCAACTACTTTCTTCTTGGCTTTCTTCCACTCTATGCGGTGGCACATAGGTGGTTGGCTTTAGGCTCCACGCCCCTCCTCCAGCCTCCGCAGTATCCCTGGTCCATGTCATGAGGTGGGATCTTTTATTGTGAAGCATATCCCTCACTTTTGTACGTCCCCAATCATCCAGAATCGCTGACCCTCAGGATTTGGGTACCTCTTATGGACTGCCCTCAACACCTCCTGCCACAAGTCACTTTTCTGATTTTGGAAGGCAATGAAACAATCTTTATACATCGCATGCACGACGCTCCTCATGTACGCCATTACATCCCTTCCCTCATCATCATGAAAGATGCCACCAGCATCTGTAACTCTATAGTACTAGCGTACAACCTCCTCTACGTGATCTACTGGTGAGGGTGATCGCTCGCCACCTCCTAGGCAACCCCCACACAAGCCTCGTCCTCCCTCTCGACCCTCCCTCTATCGACTACCCTCTGCCTCGCTGGATGCAGGAGCTTCTGCAGATGCACGTGCTTCTGCAGATGCACGTGCTTCAGCCGATCCACGTGGAGCACGTGGAGTACCTACATATGAAGTACCTGCATGTAGAGTACCTACATGTGGAGTCTGGGAAGTAGTGCCAGGCAAAGATGCCAGAGGCGTCCCAGACATGACACTGAACACCTCGTCCGCTGTGAGAGAGCGGCCAAGGTGTCTGGTCATCTCTTCCATGAAGTCTTCCCTACTAGTAAAACCTTCAAAAAATACATTGACCCCCTGCCAAAGGAGGCCAATATATCATTCATGCGATCCACATCCGGATCATTGCTAGATAAACCTGGATACGACATCCGTAAAAAAAACACAGAAAAAAGATAAATTTATTTACATACAAAAAATCATATATTACCTACATTTTCAAAGAGTTTTCTTTAGACATTGAGCATAACACTTAAGTGCTAATGCTTCTCTTAAACAAGAAAACTGATAAACACAAACATAGAATTGGTCATTCTTCATTGCAAAAATATATTGTTTACTATCAGAACTGGGAGACCTAGCGTGTGTATCCCTACATCTAAATTGCAGGTTAGACGCGCCCCAGAGTGAACCTTCTGTCCAACGCATCTATCTGCGCATCTAAGATGCAGCACCGACGCGCTGTCAAACGCACATTCCAAGTCAATGCATGTGTATAATCGCGTGTAGACTGCAAGTCAACCTTCTATGCAGCGCGTGTATCATCGCGTGTACACTGCAGAGCACACGCGCCAGCACATGCGCACTAAGACGTGCTCTCAAACGCTCTGAGGAAACATTTTTCGTGTCTATGTCTACGTCTACACTGAGATGTAGACGTGCTATCAAACGCACTCAGTCGGCCGATTTTAGGCCGACGACCGCCATTGATGATTTACAAAATGCAATACATAATGGAATCACAAATTCTAAATACACAAACAGAGCAGAGAGAGGAAGAGAGAAACAAAGAGAGAGAGAAAGAGACTCACCTTCGGTGTTTGGTAAGGCGGGTGGTGGCGCTTCTTCCTCTCCTTGCTAAGTTACCCTCCCTTGATGCTTTGCTTGCTTGCTTGTTGCTTCTTCTTGTTCTCCTCTTTCTTGTTCTCTCTTTCTTCCTCTCCTTGGCTTTCCTTTTTTCCTTCTTGTGTGTTTAAAATGAAAGAAGACGTGAATCATGAGAAGGTGAGGTATGAAGAGACTAGGTGCGGCATGAAAAGACTGCATGTCGGCTAAACTCAAGCTTCAGAACCGCAAAAAACGCAGGAAAGGACAGGCATAGTTTGAAAAGAAATGATTTAAGTATGGTTTGAATTTTGGCATGTACGTCTATTTTCGCATGTATATGTGCGTCTATTGTTCAGATAGACGTGAGTATAGACCTGAATATAAACGCAAAAATAGCCAATATAGACGCGTAGTTAAACGTGAATATAGACACGCATTTGGGCTTTATCATAATTTTTTGTTTTTAAGATAAGTTTTGAAAGTGAATTATTATCATAAGTTTTAATGTATTTATGATGATTTTTGTGTATTTTAAATTGAGATCTTATGTAAACATATGAATGACCAATATTTTGATGTTGTCATGAATTAGGTTTAATCATGTCGACGTCATCATCACCTAGTGCGGTACAAGCTGATGAGTCAATGAGCACATCCTCAAGTGAGGATGAAACATTGCGTCTTCATAATTGAGATGCATGGCTACGACAAAAAATTAAATGCATATGTGATCGTTGTCGAGGGTGTATTTTTCGAGCACGTGGAATTGCAATGTCACACCTTAGCTTGTATGGAGAACGAGACCGAGAAAAATCACCAGTATTCATTGTTCTTTTTTACCACTAAGATTGCATGTCTATGTTACGAGAATTATATATCAGCGTACATGAAACTCCCTTTTGTGGTTGAGCAGAATGCTGTGCCACATCCTCAAATGCTCCCTCTCAGGCGTCGAGAGGCTGCAAAACGTCGACGCGAGGATGGAATAATGTCAGTTTGGATGCATTATTGAAGTAGATATCAATTCAATTTGGCTTATGAATCGTAATATTAATTGTTCTATTTTGAAATCAGACAGAAATATACATCGGTGGTTTTTTAACACACTTTTAAAAATATATGTAGGTTATCACAAATGCTTCCAAAAGGAAACAAATTTCCAACTAAGAGAGAGCAAGCAAGACATTACTTGACATCTCTGGGAGGCCTCAATTATGTCAAGATCCATGCATGTGTCAATGATTGTGTCTTATTTCGTGGGATTCATGAGTTTGCACGAGTGTCCTATTTGTGGCAAATCAAAATACGAAGTGGAGATAAAGTCCATGGATGTACCTCGTAAGGTTTTGCGATATTTTCTGATTGTTTCACGTATAAAACTTATGTTTAAGTGTAAGTCTATTAGAAAGCTCATGTCATGGCATGCTAGTCATTGTTCAAGTGACGAAAAATAGATGATACCTACAGACACACCGACATCGCAACATATAGATAATTTGTGGCACGTTTTCAAAGAAGAGCCAAGAAATTTGAGATTTGGTTTAGGTATGGATGAAATCAATCCATTTGACATCAAGAGCACATCATACAGTGTATGGCCAGTGATATTGGTGAACTATAATATTCCTCCATCCATGGCAATTAAAAAGGGACATGTAATGTTGTCCCTTCTGATTCCTGAAAAGCACAAGGTAAAAAACATGGACATTTACTTAGAGCCTTTGATTGAAGAGTTAGAAATATTATGGGAAGGTATTGAGGTGCAAGATACAAGTGCATCTGTATCCTCTAGAGATTTCACATTGAAGGCCATGTTGTTGTGCACCATGCACGACTTTCCAGGATACGGAGAGTGTTCAGGTACATGTATATAACTCTATATTTAAAATTCAAGACTTGAATCAATTGGATTTTATTAATTCACTTGTTTTTTCAGATTTAACCACGTCAGGATATCATGCATTTCCTATTTGCGGTCCCTCTCTAGTTTCCTGTAGGCCGGCACGTTTAAAGAAGGTTATCTACGACAATCATCATCGATTTCTTCCTATTGACCATCCCAAATATGTTCTCCCTACTAATGGAATGACTCCACAATCTCTAACCATTCGAGATTGAAAGGAGAGATGGATTAATGCCGACAGCCACCCTCCACTCGACATGAGTCGATAAGAAGTGCATTTCTCTCGATTGACTTTAAAGTATTTAGCATGATGAATTGTTTACATAATATATTATTTATTTGTTAGGTTCTTTTTTCGTCTTCCGTACTGGACTGAACTCAAGATCAATCACCTGTTGGACCCCATGCACATATTAAAAAATGTTGTATCTACATTATGGGATCACTTGATAGAGGCTCGTGATTCAGTTAATGTAAGGAAGGATTTACGTAACATTGGTCGCATGAGACAAGCCTAGCCACGCATTGGACCCAAAGGAAAGATTGAGCTACCCCATGCACCTTGGATGTTGTCAAAGAACGAGAAAAATAGTGAAGGAACAAATATATAGCTTTCTAACACCCACAGGATGTATGAGATGTCTCAAGGGAGCCTTCATAAAGAAAAAGAAAAGAAATGTGGAGCAACTATCTGGTTTGAAGTTCCACGATTAACACAAAATGATTCAAGTAAGGGTATCTCTAACCATGAATATAGTAATTAGTGGAGTAACTATGTGTAAACTTTGGGGTATGATGACTTTTTCCTCAACTAATCATTTGATCTATGAATATTGTTTACATTCAGTTCGTACTTCCTACTAGCATATCCCATTGTGTATCCAAAGATGTACGTGATATCATTTACAAGATGGGAGAGCTTGTGAGGTGTGTATACATTGTATTTTTTCATTATATATCTTTGAATTTCTACACAAAAATAAACAATTGTCAAATACATCTTGACAGATACGTGAGCTCGAAGGAAATTAAACCAAACACATTGCAAGATGCTCAAGTATTATCTGTTGAGGTGGTCTGTTTGGTGGAGGAAATTTTTCCTCGATCCATTTTGACTACTCAATTACATTTACTCGTACATTTGATTGATGAGATCGCACTTTGTGAGGCAGTTCATGCAAGGTGGATGTTTTTTCTTGAGCGCTTTATGAAAACCTTGAAAGATTTTGTAAGGCAAAAAGCACGGCTTGAGGGAAGCATGGCTGAGTGTTGGTTAGTGCAATCATCCCTTGTTTATATCTATGAATATCTTGCTAAAAGTGGATCCCTCTCAACCATGACTATGGAAAGATAATGAAGACTTGAGGATGACCTCTATAGTACCTCAAGTAAAAGGAATGAGTAAAGTGCTAACAAAAGAAGAACTTCGTAAGTTAAATAGTTTTTGTGTGCTCAATAGTGATGTAATGAGCAAATGGATGACACTATATAATAAAGGGCAAAAAGAAAAAGCGAAAGACAAGAATTTTGCACTAGATATGGATGTAATGTCTCATTTCCAGATCATCTAAATGCGCTCCCACGTCATATTGATATAGATTGGTTACATGAGGAAATTGAGAGAATGGAAAAAGAGGAGGAAATTAATATATCTCAAGAAGAGTGGGAATACGCACGAGGTTGCTTATCAAAGGTGAGACATACTATCAATTAATTTGTTTCTATAAGTTTTATTTTATATAAATAATTGACATGTTTGATCTTTTATCTTTTACTACTAGTGCACATTATTCAATGCACTTTGGTGTGAGGGTAAACATCTTCGAACTCAACATATAGATGAAAAGAGAAATACCCAAGATTGTGGTGTCCTTGCTCACTTCGAGAATGTCAATGGTACCATTGAAGGTTATTGTGGCTTGATCCAAGATATTCTGAAGCTAGACTTCAGACGATTCTTTATATATGTATTGGATGTGAAGTGGTTTAAAAAAGTTGTAACAAATGGTGATCATTGCACAATCAGATGTCATCTGAGTGGTTTTGTAATCATTGACTCTACAAAATTTCACCAAAACAAGAATGACACATTAGTACTACCTCAATAATGCGAGTAGATATATATAAAAAGGCTAATTTTTTTATATGTATACATGTGATACATATACACAATATAATAAGTACTTAAGTTTTTTGCTTTTGTTTTTCAAATACAGGTTGTGTATCATCCAATGGTAAACAATAAACGATGGTGGTATGTCATCCCTATATCTAATCGTTCAAAACCAATATATCGTAATATTACTGACATGGAGATAGCAGATGACAATCCAACAATTACTGATGATGTGCATGATGACACCATAATGGATAATATGCGTGATATAGTACAATATGAACCTCGCGAGGATGTTCAAGGAAACGCAGAAGAAAACAATAATGTGATTGTCGATGATATTGATGAAGTTATTGAGCAATATAGCAACACATATGATAGTGGGATAGACTTATTTGTTTCGTTACCTCTTGGTAACATAGACCTAGAAGTAGATAGTTTAGCAAGGGCTGATCTCATTGAAGATGAGATGGATCATTCACTGTAACATACTTAATTTGCTTATTGATTCAATGTGTATTCCTAATTCTATGGTTTTTATCATGCGCACACGTGCATACTCAAGAATCAATAGTCAATTTTAAAGCTAAATTGAATTTTCCATAATAAAAAGGAAGTATCTTTTATCATCTTCAAGTACGTAGAGAAATTATGAGATACATATTGCAATGCTTGCTACTAATTGTAAGGTTTCTGTCGCTTGCCGCTAATTACTTATATCAGGCTTGTCAACTGGAGGAACTGTCATTCATTAGAGAGCAATGAAAAAGTAATTATTAACTCTATTTTTTTAATTCAATGATTCAATATTGTGTATTCTTAATTCTATGGTTTTATCATGCGCACATGTGCATGCTCAAGAATCAATTTCAGGTGATTAAATAATTATTAACTTTGGTTTTTTAATTATGTGAATTGCTAATTTTAGGTGGTTAAATAATTGTGCGTCTACTGGCACGTCTATATTAGCGTCTATTTGCGCGGATATATAGACGCAAAATTCGCGTCTATTTACACGCACGTTTACACGCACTTATAGACGCTGTGATAGACGCGCTCAACTTTGCACGTCTAACATGCACGTCTATGCCTCGTTTCCGTTGTAGCGTTACTCCAAAAATATGTGGGTCAATTTATACATTGTTAAATTTAATGCAATGAAACTCACAGAAGGAGATCAAGGCATCCTCTATTGAGTCTGCAAGGCGAGGAGCAGTGGAGACGGTCTGTCTCTTTGAGAAGTACCTACCCACTAGCATGCTCATGATACAAACCCACCTTTTGATGCATCTTGTAAATGAAGTAGAGATTGTTGAACCTATCCATACGCAATGGATGTTCTTCTTCGAGCGCTTCATGAAAACCTTGAAAGGCTTTGTGCAACAACGAGCTCGGCCAGAAGGTAGCATGGCTGAAGATTGGTTGGTGTCTGAGGCGCTAGTGCATATTTCACAATGGCTACCAATGGTACGTTCAAGCAACAGTATGCTGTGCTTGCTGAAGGACAATGATAGACTGACCAAAGATATGGTGGTTGAAAATGGAGTGGGAAAAAGAATAGATGCTGCAATGGAGAAAGTGAATGGCTTTTGTATGTTGTGCCATGCATCCATGGAGATGTGGCTCGCTAGATACAAGCAAGCCAGAAAAGATTAGGAAGAAGCGCGATCTGAATTTTGATATAGTACGCGCTATCGACCAATTCGATATCCCGAGGGTATGGAGAAGATACCGCAGTTTATATCAACACAATGCTTGCATGGAGCTTTGATTGTAGGATCTCATGAAGGGGCAGAGATCTCAACTAAGGAGCGGGAATCTTGAGGAAATATAGTACAAAGGTAACGGCGTGTTTAGGATTTGTCGTATCTAGATTTTATATGCGACAACTAGTTAACTGTTTCAATGTACAGTATAAAATATACAATGCAATGTGGTTGTGCGGACGACATTTCCGTGTGGAGCATATGGACAAAATGCGCTTCACAACAGATTGTGATAGCATGGCAAAGTTCGAGCAAGAGAGCCGACAACGAGCATCGGATCCAAACACCGTTATAGATGAGATGGAGTATTTTGAAAACTTGCAAAGTATTATCACAGTGGATTAACGTAGCTTCTCCATGATCCTATTCGATGTGCTGGTTATGCGGACGACATTTCCGTGTGGAGCATATGGACAAAATGCGCTTCACAACAGATTGTGATAGCATGGCAAAGTTCGAGCAAGAGAGCCGACAACGAGCATCGGATCCAAACACCGTTATAGATGAGATGGAGTATTTTGAAAACTTGCAAAGTATTATCACAGTGGATTAACGTAGCTTCTCCATGATCCTATTCGATGTGCAGTGGTTCAAAGTGGTACTTGAAGGAGCTAGGACAACACTTCAACGAGGTCCATCTGGATTTCTCAAAATAGATTCCAAAAAAAGATGGACGAATTTGTGCGACACGTTTGTATTGCCGGTCCATTGTGAACACATACATGAACTCATGTTTTTTAAAATTTTACTATGACATGATAATATCACAAAAATTAAATCTCTCTTGTACAAAATTTTGAATAGGTAATTTTCTATCCAAACTCTCAACAACCTCGATGGTGATATGTTGTACCTTCAGCTCCCCGAAGTGCGAAAGTATATGATCAAATCAATGTTCCCTACATAGATGAGGACAATATACAAATAGAGAGGTCGATATTTCAAGGAGTAGAGGCCGCCAAAAGCTTAGAGCATGTAGAGAAGCCAGAATCAGGTAACAATGATGGAAATATAGGAGTCCAAGAACTCTTTGAGAACAAGGTGGACTCATCCTTTTGTGGTGATCCGTGTATCAACCTTCCAATGTATGTGGAGTTTTGTCAAGAGATTCACATAGAACCATAGAGTACTCCATACTTGTAGTATCCACCTACTCAATTCGTTGACGAATCGCTTATAAGGGTACATAAGATATATGTTTTAAGTAATATCATTTTTTAAATATTTATATTACCGTTCTTTGCTTGATTTATATTGATTATGCTAACATCAAATTATGTCTATGCAAGTGATCTTTATGGATATTTGAATCGGCAAGGATGAGTCGAGGAATGAGGGATGAGAAGCTACAGAAGATCTTCACATATATGTCTTCAGATTAGATTGCTCGATTCAGAGATATGGCAAACCAGGAGTTGTGCTTAGATACCATCAGATCGTTCTGTTAAATCTACTTTGGTACGCTCTGATGATTTCCATTTCTAGTAAATGAGGCACACCCTCTAGACTTGGGTCGGAAAAAGGGAGTGGTTCTAGCCCGAGGGGTTCACTGTGGATGTTGTATGGTATCACGTGAGTGTAAGGAAGGGGGGGTTTTGGAAGGGGACGCTTATGTATGTACATTAGAGGTAGGCCCCTCTTAATTTCCTATATTGAACTTAAATTTAAGGAGAGGATAGAGGAAAAAAAAGGAGAGGATGCATTTGATCACCTCTCTCCATAGATTGATTTCTCCATGGCATACAAGAGACCTTGACAAATAAGATTAAAACCCTAAACCCTCACATAGTAGGGTTATTGAATTAATCATAGTGTGGGAGAGGGGGAGTTGGCACTCTCCCATGGTTTTGGTAGAGAATTTCAACTCCCTTTTTTCCAAAGAGAGCTTGGTGTTTGCTTGGTGTAGTCACTTTAAGCATAAAGAGATTTGATTCCCCTACTCTCTCTCCTCCTGTGGTAAGGGGACACGAACACTCAAAAATATTTCGACACATACTTCGATGGTATCCAAGTGCCACTACATAAATCACTTTGTGATATGACCATTTTGATACTTTTAATTGCTTAGGATAATTCCAACTTTTTTAAAAAATGTTAATATACGTTCTAAGACTTACATTTAAGAAAGGGGATACATAAAAAGTCATACATGTATATATCTTATAAGCTTAAATAGGGGGATATATTAGTCTTATAAGCTTCATAAATAGGGGTTTTTTTAGAATTCCTTGCATGCAAGTGACATGTCTTCTTTACTATGAGTGAACCGCCCGTGGGTTTTGGGGAATGCTGTGGAGACATAAATGCAGTGAGCCCGCAGTCCACTCGGGATACAGGTACTACTCCTCACTCTCGTGCATGTTTGAGAAAGCATGGCTCAAGTGGTTGTTGTGGAGATACCGACGCAATGTCTCCATCTCGTCATCCTGCTTCACCTATGGGATTTTTCACACCTGTGGAGACGTCTACTCTAGTCACTCCAACTTTTTCTTAGCCATCCACAAACGTAACACCCCTATGGGTGCTACTCTAAGAGATACTACCCTTGCAGATACACCAGATGTACAAGGGTCTCCTCGATATGCCCAGGAGCGTGGTCACAAGTGAGAGAAGACACACCTTAGACATACCCTAGAGGGTTATGGATACCTTGTAGATGATAGGACATAAGCCATCATCATAAATGATGAGGGGAGGAGGATGATGGATCGTACAAGAGAGTTGTGCCAACAAGTTTTTAGCCACGTCTTGGATTATTGGAAAAACATATCAAAGGGGACCAAGGACTACATAGTAGCATCCTCGCATGAGGATTTTCTAGTACCCTCCGCAGTAGATAGGTTTTCCACATGCTGGATGATGGAGTGCATGCGTGTGTACATGTCACACAGACGATAAGATGCACGCAAGGCACTTAAGAGAGGGGCCTCAAAGTCCAAGTGGCGAGACGCAAATGACTGGTGCTGACTCAGGGAGGAGGCTATAGATTCTCTAAGAGCTTTTGACACAATAGCACAAGGCAGCAAGGGCACGACTGGAGACAGGAGTGGCAGCCACAAGACTTATTTGGAGGACTTTGTAAGTTTTTCTTTTGTTATGCTTGCTTATTTTTTTACAGTATCCCTTGTATTGACAATCATGTTTCGAACAGTTGTATTTTGTTTTCTTTGTAGCACTCCATTTTAAACCGTGATCCCACCAACCTAGAGACTCGATACGTAGAGACACGGTCTCAGTGCATTGATAGACCGATTGTATGGATGCAACGACCCAGTAAGTTACTCATCTTTCTTGTCCATAGTTACTAATTTTCATTAAAATGCATTATTGTATGATGGACTAATGTGTAGTTGTTTCTTTTTTTGTAGAGTCTGTTTGAAGCTCCTCTACGGCGAGACAAGCTTTCGAATAGCAAGGATCCATAGCTTGCCCTTGGATCCATGGAGCACACATCCTCTTCTTTTCTGATCACGTGATTTATGTAAGCATTTTGTATGCACTATCTTATTATCATCCTTTGTATCTTATCATAATTGTACCGTCACTTTCATTACGCAATCTTGTATTTATTTTATGTATCAGTCTTATGGATTCAAGTACACTTTTCCTTCATGGAGATGAGTATTGTACACTTTACTGTAACTCTTTTGTATGGCATAAATAAAGCACATAGTGCAAGCTGCACTGCCACAAAAAAAAATCCCTATAACCATTGCTATTAGCATTGCAAATCCTTGCTATTTGGATCGCTGATAGAAATCCCTGTAACCGTTGCTATTAGCGTCGCATTAGCATTGCAAATCCTTGCTATTTGGATCGCTAATAGAGATGCAAATAGCGACGATAATTGTGATTGTTCTATGGCATTGCTAATACCGACGTTTTTTGCGACGATGATAGCATTTTTTTAATGAATATTTTTGTTGCTTTGAACATTGATATGAGACATGTATCTTGTAGTGATAGCAAACCAATTACCTCAAATTGATGCTACAAAAATACAGATAGGAGATACTAGTAATAATTTAGTCCTTGATTCAAGTCTATCCTTGCAGAGTTAAGGTAGAGCTTCTTCTACGAGTTATGTTCAAGTAGTTCTAAATTATAAACTCTAGTTATTCCAAGGGAATTGCAAAAAAAAGTTACCTTCATTACCTCTTCATGGACTGTTAAAGATTCATGCCATGGAAAATTTGTTAAATAAATATATTGCACTTCGTATTAGAGCAAAATATAACTCTAGGTATAAACTTCGATCTTGCTTGCAAATTGGTAAAACTAGATAATAGTTAATTGAGAAGAAATTTTTTATGATTCATTTTAGCACTAGTGCTTAATGAATTTATATCATAATGATAAAACTTGAAAGAAATTCCTTATATTTTGAGCTATATTTACTTTAGCCATGCACTCTCTAGATTTTGGATAGGGAGATCAATTTGTGCACATCTTAGATTGTCTTTATGATCCCTCTCCATTGTATTGTTAAGGTGTTGGATACAAAATGGCATGTTTCCTAAAAGTCATTAAACTAATTTTTTAAATGAACCTAAGATCAACCTTACTCTTTTCTTGGGGGAATAATAGATTTGTCTAAATCTTTAAATTTATAATAAAGTAAAATGATCCCATGTGAGAATTGTTATTCTAGGTTGCTGTAAAAAAGGTTATATACAACTTCATTCCCAATATAGACTTCTAGAAATTTTTTCTCAACCTCCATTCTACCATACAATTAAAGTATCAAATTTCCATGGGTAAATTTTTCTAATAGAATCCTTGTCATATTGGAGTAAAGACCAATGTGGCCAGCCACCCATCTTACTTACACTAATCTTAGTTATATATACACACTCATTCTTTATTATTCGAGTGACAAGATAATAAGGTGTTGCTTAAAGAGAGCTATTGTAGGCATAAACATCTCTCTCTCTCTCTCTCTCTCTCTCTCTCTCTCTCTTTGGCCCAAATTCAATATACTTGAAGAGATTAATAAATTCTCAACTATTTTGGGATATGTTTTCTCATCTAAGACATATACAAGATGCTTTTACGCCTATAAGTATTGATATAATTGTTTCATCTTTTTCTATAATTCTACATAGATTTTTTAAAAACTCCAAAGCTAGTCAAGGATTACAATGTCCACTAAAGAGACTTTACAAGTAGTGAGCATTAATAACTAGTGACTAATTGCTAAAAATAGGTAGTTTCTGATTTCAGGTAGTTTGACTCAAGTTGCATATTATAGATTTTATAATTTTTAAGATGGTTATTGGCTATTAACGTATGCAACAATTGTTATAGGAGTTCAAACTATGATTTATATATTATAGCAATCCTTGAGCTACATAGATTATCATGCAATCCATGCATTTTTAATTGTAAAAGAGTAAGAACAGTATTTTTGGATATATTGCAATAATTTTGGGGAGATCAATCTTCTGATGCACTTTTGAATAGTTAGATGTTGTTATGCTACTATATTTTTAAGAAAGTATTAATGCTATAATACTATGCTTTAAGTATATATAGTGATTTTCACAACATTTATAGAGTGATATATGCAGTATTTCTCAAAAGCGATTGGTGTAATTTGTTGATTTTCTAGTTGTTCACCTATCAATTGGTTACTATTTTGCACAAATGGCTTTATCTATTACAAGGATAGAGAATTGTACAATGTCAATATGGTACAAACTTCAATTTATAGAAGGAGCAAATCTAATATGTCCTTATTCAAAAGAATGAGTTAAGACCCATAGGAGGAATAAATGGAAAACTACTTGATATATTTGAAGATGGTTAATCAAAGCTTGATGCATTGGCTAAATCCACTATTAGGACCACTCCATAGAATTTTCATATTCTAGTTGTGAATGAGACTACTATATATGACTTATGGACAAAGCAGTGTGACACTTATGAGAAAGAAACTATCCAATAAGATATATCTCATGAAAAAGAAATTTGAGTTGTAGACATATAAGAACTCTACTATCGCCTCCCAACTTAATGAATTCAACATTATATTTAGAGCCACAAATTCTCTAATATGAAAGTTGACGTTTGAAGATGATGTTAAGAAAATATTTTTACTATACTCCTTATCTACATCATGCAATACTTTTAAAATAATAATCACTAATTTAGGTCCAAATGATGAGTTGACTTTTAATAATGTTATGGGTAGTTTACTGGCTAAGAAAATACATAGAAAATTTGTGGAACAAGGCAGAAATGGTCAAGCATTGGTAACTCGAGCAAAGAGAGAAAAAAAAGTGTAAAGACAAGAACCAAGACCACGAATGGCATGCAGCAAATTTACATTCAAAGAAGACATTGATTACTTACATTGTGGTAAAATAGGTCATATCAAATACTGTTACAAATGGAAGTGAAATAAAAATAATAAGAAGAAAGAGAACAAGGATACTGACAGGAGAGAAGGCGTAGGAAAGGTAAAGACTAAACAAATCAATGTAGCGATTGTGCATACTGATGACACTGAGGTGCTATTCACTTCTCCTCTTTCTTGCTACTCACTTCTACTCACCCTCTACATACAATAGTTACAACAAACAAACATCTGGCTTGAGATTGTATACTTGATTCTAATGCATCTTTTCATATGACTCCTCATGAGTAGTAGTTATGTTCATACAATAGCCATATATATGTATTAGTCCATCTTGGTAATGACTATATTTGTGATATCATTTATGAAAGTGATGTATAGTTTACTTTTCAAAATGGATCTATCTTTACTCTTTGGAATGTATGCCATGTACATAAGCTTACTATGAGCTTAATATCTACTAGTTAATTGGATAACTTAAAATGCTCTACTATTTTTAGGAGTCAATTGTGAAAAGTCCATAATGGATCATTTGTTTTTGCTAAAGGAGCCCAACATGGTACTTTGTATCCCTTTCATGTATCTTCTATCAAATATCATGTAATTATAATAACAACGTAGTCAAATGTATCTTGTTGGCATCATCGGTTGGGACATGTCTAAAGAAATAGAAATACTCTCTCATTTGGATTACTTTTCTTCTCTTGATTTCTCTTATCGTTTTATTTGGGGCATCCTCTTTTATCACATTCTTTGATGGTGTAACATAGATTCCATTATGAATAATGAGATTTGGGAGTTGGTTTCTTTGCCGAAGGGTAAAAATACTTTGCCATTTAAGTGAAACTATAAGTTGAAGGTTATATTTGATGCTAAAACAAAGTAAAAGACAAGGTTAGTAGCCAAAGGTTTTAAGCAAGGAACAAGTGTAGACTTTACTGAGATCACTTCACTTGTGGTGAAATTGACTACTCTTTGTACTATGCTTGCCTTGATGGTGATTAAGGATGATATGAACCTTATACATTTGGATGTCAAGACATCATTTCTACATTGTGATCTTCATGATGAGATCTACATGCAACAAAACAGAGTTTTGTCAAGTATGGAAAAAAAAAAAAGCTTATGGTCTCTATGGCTGAAAGCAAGCCCCAAAATAATGGTACAATAAGTTTGATGCCTTTATACAATCTCATCGCTATAAGAGAGATGAGATAGACCATTACTTAAGCACTCAAAATGCTAAAGATATCAATTTGATCGTGTTGATTCTTTATGTTGATAATATGTTGATAGTTGAGAAAAACATGTATGAGATTGATGCCTTGAAGAACAATGAAATGGAAACCTTTGAAATGAAGGATTTGGGACATGAAAATTACACATTTGGTATACATATAATCACAAATAGAATAAAGTGATTGCTCTATCCTTCCCAAAAAGATTTTGTCAACAAAGTGTTCTAGCACTTCAATATGGAACGAAAAAAGTATAAGTACTCTACATGAAACTTAGTATTGATGATTGCCCCAAATTTTATGAGAAGACTAAAATAGCCAAGGTCCGATATTCATCATGCATTGGTAGAATCATGTATGTTATGATTGCCACTTGCTTGAACGTTGCATTTGTATTTGGGTTAATAAGCAAGTACATGTCAAATCTTGGCAAGAAGCATTGGGAAGCAATGAAAGGCACCTTAAGATACTTGAGTGATACAAGAGATATGTGCATATGATTTTGGAAAAGTAGCACTAGTGTACTTGGATACACAAACGTAGAATATGGAGGGAATGTTAACAATGGAAAATCAACCACATGATATATTTTTACTTTGTATGGTAGTGCAATCTCATGGATGTCTCACTTATAAAAATGGGTGGCATTATTTACCACTATATTTGAGTATGCAATTTGCAACCACAAAGGTGTACAAAGAAACCATTTGGCTTACATCTAATGGGAGACTTAAACATTGTTCAAGACATGCAATTGTTGCACTGTGATAATCAAAGTGCCATCAAGTTAGAAAATAATCTTATGTTTCATGCAAAAACAAAGCACATGGAAGTGAGGAGTCACTTCATTCATCTAGTGCTTGAGAATAAGCAAGTTGGGCTTATCAAAGTGCATATTGACCATAAGCCTATTCATATTCTCACCAAGAGTCAACCCTCCAAAAATTTATATATTTCAAAGAGCAACTTACATGTATTATACCTCATAAATTCTCTCATTATTTTGTCTCACTTAGAGGCATATTAATATTTAAGCAAGATAAGGACAATTTGGTTGGTTGCTCATCTTACACATGCTCTAAATAAATGAAATTATATTATGAAGAGTGTGAAAAGAGTATCATCAAACTCATTTTGTGAATTCGTAATATTAATGGTGCAAGTAAAAACAATGGCACGATGTTTGTAGTACTTATAAAAGCAAGTATTCTTTTTTTGTTTTCAAAGTTTCTCAATGAAAAATATTCAAGAAATTTTTAAAAACATTTTAAATAACAAAAGATAAAAATTGAAAAAAATAAAAGGGCTCAACAGGCTAATAATTGTATATTTCTATAACTACCTTTAAGACTATTTTCATAGAAAATGAAAAACTTTTAGTATTTCTAATTGAAACCGTCTCCAAAAAGATTTTTCCAACCTAAAAATGTCATAACAAGTGCTTACATATGTATTATTTGCATTCTCATTTAAGAGAATTAAAATTAAATCCAAATTGACAACTTTTTCAATAACTCCAAGTGGTGGCTTTTTGGACCGATTTCATAAAATTTTCAAAATCAAATTTTTATAAATAATGAATTTGCACTTGAAACTTTCCAAACCTTTATTCTTCTATCTTAAAATGTTGGTAAATTTCCATAAACCTTTGGTATTATATGAAAATGTTATTTCAATATTTCATTAAAGACTCTAACTTTGGATTTATTTAAATACTTCTTTACATGGTTATTTAGAGATACTCCTAATTGATGTTTCATAGATATTATAGACTTTAAGAATAGTAGCCCATGATAAAAGCATGACTCTAACTTTGGATTTATTTAAATACTTCTTGACATGGTTATTTAGAGATACTCCTAATTGATGTTTCGTAGATATTGTAGACTTTAAGAAAAGAAGCCCATGATAAAAGCATGGATAGGTGGTTCCATTTCCATGTTTGGGACTTTATTGAAAAGTGGTCACTTACACCACTTAGATATGCACTAACCCTCAAATAAAATCATGTTCATAAGTAAATAATTGAGATAGTGGCATCTTCACCTTAGCTAGATGTGCCAATATATTGGAATTTAGATAGTGACATTCTACAATTTCCTTTACTAAGGTATACTAGAATATTCGAAACTACAAGAAATAATGGACGAAAATCCTATATTTAAAAAAATCGCACTTTTAGGTTTTCACAATTGATAAACATATACAATACATGACTTGTGACATACTATTTATGAATGTTGGTACTACTTCTTCCACTCTAAATATAGTACATTATCACCAAACTCTATTTCAACTATTTAGAAAACAAATTTTATATTTTTCATTCCTTTTTTCAATTAGAAAGATAATGGTCTAAAAGGATTTTAGATCCTCTTGATATGTTTAAACAAAATTATAAATGAATATTCTAGATATGTGTGGAAATATTTTACATGGTGTTTCCAATTTTGACCCCTAAATTTTAACTTTTTTAGACACATATTGGACCAAATATCATCATTGCATAGCGTAAATAAAGTCTTGAAAGATTATTTCAAATGCCCTTTAATTAAGATTACGATATTAGTTAACAATACAAAGTATAATTTATTATTGAAATCACAAACTCATTTTTTCTTTTTCTTATAGTCCACACGATGACAACTAAGAGACCATACTTTTACTTAAATTTAAAATAGACGATTATCCATACACAAAGCTTCATTAACTTGTCTAATAGTTCTCCCTTTCTTCAATTGGGTGGTGAAATTTCCACTATAATATGTATTAATTGTCTTTGAAAGTAATAAGTTATTCTTCTTAAAGTGCATAAGGTAGTCTCCTAAACAAAATTTTTGAAGAAGTTTTATGATCATATTATTTGGTAAGAACTATTTTCAATGGGAAAATGTAAAAGAATGAACTCAAAAATAGAGTCAAGAATGTGTTCACTATGGGAGACTATGTTTCAAGAAGAGTCAATCAATGATGATAATATATCTATCTCCACAATGAAAGGATAAATAAAATACTAAAGTGCAATAATAATATAAGCATGTGATTGCGAAAATCAATAGTAAGAGCCAAGAGACAAAGTCACAAAGCTACATAATTAAATTGTCTTCTAGCATATCATAAAATTTGAAGCATAAGTTCTCTTTTGATACATTGACAGATGGATTTTGAGTCGAGAGAAAAGTTTAAGTGGCCTTGAAAGACAAGTTTCAAAAGCGCTTTCAAAGATGGACCTCGCAATAGTTCTAGATTTTTAGAAATTTCTCCAAGTGGTAGAATTGACCATGGCAAATGCTAGGCTATGTGGAAGTCCCTGAGAGATGGGTAGAAATTTATAGCTCGCAAAACACAGGCCGAGGACGCAAAAATGGGGAGTGCCCAAATGGAGGAGGAGAAAAGAATGTGTAAAGTGGCCTTTGATTCAGGGGGGGACATGACCGTTGGGGCTTCCCTTTCCCCAAAAAACTAACACGATGAGGAGGGAGGGGGACTTTTTTTAAAGTAAAAAAAAATGGAGAGGAATGTCACAACGGCGTGATGAAATGGAGGGAGGGGCTTGGAGCTTCGATGTACCCCATAGTATCAATTGTATCAGGAGATTCCTCGAATTTTTTGTTCTTTATCACCACCTCTACCTTCCTGAATGATGGCCCAAATAGAAATATGCAAAGATAGTATTTCTCTCTCCTCTCTGTCTCTCCTCCTATAGAGTGTTCATGCAAGAATTATCAAGAGAAACCGGATGAGATATGGGTGCCTCAAACCAGAAGAAGATGAGATGATGCTATTGCTGCTGTGTGGCAATGTGGAGCAATATTTAGAGGCCAATTACAGACCCATTTTTTTGATGTGCATTCAAGTATAAACACTCGAAGCAGGAGAAATCCCAAATGGAAATTTAGTTCTTTTTTATGTTTTATGATGCAATCAATGTTCATGTGGTACCAAAATTGATATGAGGGTAGAATATGATGTTCTTGAGGGCTAAAATAAAGATAATGTAGAACTCACCTCCGTAATCATGAGGTATTAATATAAAAAAAGCCTAAAAAACATACAAAATAAAGCCATTTTGATAGTAAATGAGAGAAACGATAGCAAGAAATGTTACAAATGGATGGAATATTGTGTGATGATTACCATGGGTTGTCGTTACTACTCTATGATTAGAAAAGATAAAATAAATGATATTTTTAATTAAATTAATTTAGTAAATTTGAGAAAAATAGTAAAAAATCATGAAAAAAATAGTTTTTAGCTTCTAAAATACGAAAAAAATAATAATAGAACACATATAAATGTGTGATAGATGTACGACATGAGGATAACCTTAATCTACATCCATTCATGTATAAAAGCACCCAATTTATGGGATGTTTCTATAGGGGGATTACATATAACATAAAGAGCTAGGCTTCATTGGATATATGTATGAATGGAAGCACGGAATAGCCCAATTTTATTTTCTCATTGCAACACTGGGTTACAAAATAGCATGAAAATAATGTTTTCACAGAACACATGGCTGGTTGTTATTTGAAATTTGTTTGAGCACGCTAGGGCATTACACACTGCACATGCATTAAATATTGTATCAATGATCAACTCCTAGATGCATAACACCTGTCTTTCGAAGTATTGACCTATAGTTGAGTGAAAGGGGTTCCCTTGCGATAGGCTAGATCAATTTTCTCGAGGGACAATTGAGTGAGGAAATAAATATCTCCTACCTAGATCATGCAAAATCAAAAGAGTGAACTATATTTCTTTCTTCTTTATGTGTGAGATGTCGCATCACTTGGGCCTGATTCTCGAGTCATAAGAGAACCGTAACATTCAACGAGGGATGCCCTTTGTATGTGTAAATGGAGGTGAAGTAGTCACCTATATATGGAAAGATCTCTATGCTTGGAGCCAGGATAGGCAAACCCTTTGACTATAGTGTTGACACTCATGTTTACAAAAATGGTATTTAGATAGGATTGGTTTGTATTATCTAGATACTCTTGGCCGTGAGACTGTGAGGGTTGTTTAGAGAGTATAGGAGCCCTTGCTAGAGCCTTAAAGCCAGTGTTTTGGTCCCAACAAACATACTATTATGTTTCCAAACTCATTAGGGTATATTCCATATGATGTGCATAAGGTTTGGTCACCTTCTCTATGAAACTCATATACCATCAATGTATTAGCGTAGAGAATATGTGTGAAAGGATATAGGGACCTCGCTTCACATATGCAAACCCATACACACAAGCATGCATACACGTGCACACGTACACACACAAAAGAAAAATAGATATATGTAGTGTAATAATAACATCACCCTTGAGTTTAAAACAATGTATGTAGTCTTTATGAGACTCTCATTGACATCCTTACAACTCTTGATAAGCATTCTCAATCTCCAACTCCCATTGGTGTATTAGGAGTTTGCAATGAAAAGGGCAATCAACACAAGCTCTAGTAATTCCAAAAAATACAAGTGATATGTTATTTGCGCTAAAAGTTACATACCACTTGACTCAATAAAGTGTCACATTTTACTCTAACCATAATCCAAAACCTCTTCTAATCTCATACTCAAGCATCACTCATATCATGATAATCTATATGCACTTGATATACCAAAACCTAAGTCACACCCTCACAACCATGGAGAAAATACACTTTTTTCATAGATTGTTTTGGATCAAGTGTGTGCAAGATTTACTATGCATACAGTCCACTACCAAGGATAAGACAAATACCGATGCAATATTTCAACAGAATAAAGAAAATGTGGCACCTCAATATCAACTTTATTATCTTCATTGGTATAAGCACCAATACTTTCATTGATATGCTCTTGCATATATTCCTAATCTCACAAAATGTGATTTATATCAATGACAATTTCCAAAAAAATCAGTAGTGCCTACTTTGACATTATAGGAATCCTATTTAATTGAAAATTTCCCAACTCTTCTCATTTTGTGCTCATTTTTTCTCAAGAAGAGATAAGCTTGCATGATTGCTTTTGTTTTTTCTTTTTTTCCTCTTTTTAAACCATTTCTTAAATTGATGTGGAGATCTCATCTTGCCATATCAAACTCGATCCAAGAAGAAACCTTCAACCTCTACCTCTACATTTTCTTCTCTTTTTCTCTAAACTTTTTTGTGGGTACAAGAGGCTTCTATTGTTTGAGTTTTAGAGTCCAAATATTGTTAAACAAGGGAAAATATGAGACTATATGTGTCTTAATTTCTTATATTGTTGTATTATATTTGTGCTTCTAAGAATATTAATAAGGGAGTAAAAGAAAGGGAGGGAGGGAGAGAGATGGAGGGGAAAATTAAAGAGGATGATGGAGAGAGAGGGAGAGACAAAAGGGGCTAAACACACACACACACACACACACAGGAAGAAGTTGCTAATGAGAAACAACTTAGAGAGGGAGGGAGGGGGGGGGAGGTAGAGGTATTAGAGATGGAAAGAGAGGGAGAGGGAGAGGGAGAGCTAGATGGAAAGAAAGAGACAAGATAGAAGACATAGGAAGAGATAAGTAGGAAGGGAGATGAGAGAGAGTGTGTAGAGAGAGAAGGAAGGAGAGCACAAAAGGAAAACCGGAGGGTAGATAGAGAATAGAGAATAGAGAGAAGGGAATAGAGAGAAAAAGAGAGAGAAGAGAGCAGAGAGAGATGAGGGGAGGAGAAGAGAGATAATGGAGAGAGGAAAGGAGACAAAGTGTAGAGATAGACAAGAGAGAGAAAAGAAAAAAAGAGAAAAAGAGTAGAAAGAAGGGAAAGGAGAGAAAATAGAGGAAAGATAATGATAAAAGAGAGAGGAGAGAAGTAATAGCTGAGAAACATCTTAGCTTATCTACAATTTTATGTTTTCCATCTATATAGGTGTGGGTCCAACTCTTATCATATATCATCATTGGAGCAATCCTCATTTATGAAGGTATATCTTATCTCTTAGTCAAGTTGTACAAAAAGATAGATGGAAAAAGGTCTTGTCTTTGAGGGAATAGGTCATCTCACCCCAAGTACTATATGTATGCCTTGAGATGGGGATCCTACCCCATGCCATTCTTTTCTAAGAGAGTAAGCCCTACATGTGTCTCCAAGGTAGAGAAAGCATTGATAATATGTAATATGTATATTTTTTCTATTTTCTAGAGTCAAAAAAGTAGGACAATGGAATATGAAGATATATATATTGTATAATTATCATCTTTGCATATTGTGTCCTTCTAAATGGATAAAGAACTTTTGTAAGGTTATAAAATCTTTATCAAGCAAGTATATGATCCATGTTTAATAGCATAATAGACATAGATAGCAAGGATTTAGCCCCTTGTAGGGACCAGATCCTTACTAACATTTTTTAAAACCTACAATGGTTAGTATGTTCATACATATGACATTCTACACACAATGCACTATGAAAAAAAGAAGCATTGCTATTCAATAATGATTATTTGAATATGTACTTCACCACATATTTTGATCTATGTACCAACATATATAAAGCATAGTTAATATGCATGCTTATTCCAATAACCCGTCCTAACATTACAAACAAACTCATACATATTTTTATCTTATATTTCATTGTTATATCCTCCATATATTATAATGGTCCACATCCTCCTCTTACTTATTTTTTTAAAGCTATCCATTATCTAATGCTTCCTATTGCTAGCTCAATATCTTCATAAAATTGGCATAATAGAAAAGGTAGGCATGGTAATCCTTAATAGTTTGTCCCTTGCATCCGTGGTTTCTCATGCTATAGATACCTAGTTGTGTTGGTGCTCTTAAGTTTGTATCTTTTGTACAACTTCTGAAGCTTGTGTTGCTACATAAATGCTTTTACATCACAATGATCAAGATCTTTGAGCCTTATTATAATCTCCACTAGAATATGGCCCTCATATTTACATGTGGTGTTTGCATGATCACCTCAAAAGCACTATCTACATCTCTATCAAGATCAAAATCTTATTCTATACATGATTTTGAGCATACATAAAATCCTACTCACTCTATGGATATACCTAAAGGCCATGGCTTCCCATATTACTTTCCACATGATTAAGGGATAGCAAATGTATGACCCTAGGCCTCCTCATAACAATCATCATAGTACTCATGAATTATGAGCATTGTTATCAATGTAATCATGATATACAATCATGCTTATAAATCAAATGGCCTTTAGAAGGACTAGTATCCTTGCAATCAATGCCCTAAACTCCAACTTGCTTATCTCTCGTCCTTAATGAGAGTAGGCGTGATTCCTACATGTCCATCATATAGGACCTCTAATTCCCCAAATGAAAAGTATAGAACCCTTTTCATAACAATCTCAGTATGTGTTAATATAACAATATTTTTTGTACAATACTTCATCCATTTTAAGTGCACAAAACATATTGGGTAAGGATAATTATTCCATACATGATGAGCACCTCCAATCAAACTAAAGGCTCACCATAAAACTTATTCCATATCGTTTAAAATTTTTGCATACACCTATGAGCGCATTCCTTAATTACTTTTTTGTGTATCCCTCCTGAAATGGATCCCCAATTGATGATTAACATTTTGAGGGGTTTCTCCAATGCTATTACTTGTCTAAAAAAAAGTAGATGCCTTGAAATTTTTCCATTCACACATACATAGAATGGATCACAAAAAAAAACTTGTTTGTGATGGCTATTGTGATAGGTGGGGATATAAAAATAAGTAGTTATGGCTAATTTTTAATTTCCAAAATGGTTCGATCTCAAAATCGAAAATTTGAAAAAACAACTTGATCTTTCCAATTCATTCACAAATAAGGATGTAAATAGTTTGGCTATGTTGACTGAGGTTTCATGATCCATGGTGGAGCAATAGTAGAGCTTGAAGAGTATGGAATAAGAGGGAATTGGCAAAAAGAATGACATAGAGAGATCCTTAGGATTCCTTTAATTTCAATAGATATCATGAAACTCTCCAAAAGGATAGTTCTCCCTCCATATATATCCCCAAATGGATAAGACCCTTACAAATCAAAGCCAAGGTACCATGGATCTCTTTATGCAACCAAGAAAAGATAAAACAATTTTGCCAATGAAATTCCTAATAAATCCTAAGGAGTCTCTAGGCCTAAAACTTGGTCACTATAACTTTTTAGCTATCATACTATCACAATCACACATTTATATAATACACAAGCTTTTAGTCATCTAATGTCAATAAATATTTTGAGAATGCTCTAAAGTCATTTTAGGAATGTACATATCAAGATACTTATACAAACAATGCTTTAAGATGCATTCATAATTTCTCTACTTCTTACATTCTTCTTTCTTGCACTATAAACATTTTATAATATGGTGTATTGTTTTCCAAGTGTAAGACACTTTTTAATCATACGTAATAGGTCTACATACACTCTCCTAATGGTTCACATAAGAAAATGAAGATGTGAGAAGGATTATCATAACTTACTCGAGATAAACTAGAGGTTTGGGTAACCATTTGACAATGTTTGGTTTCTAATTCGATCAATTTGCTTAACGATCTTATATTGAGATATAACCATTACATAGGAAAAACATGCACTCTATCTACTTTTTATAAGATAGTTAAAAATAGCACATCATATTGTCTTTTGCTAGCAAAGGTTAGCCTCCTCATCAATAGCATATATTAATGATACTATTTTTAGAAGATAGATGATAATCACTTAATATCATTACATCAAGACTTCATTTTTGGTAATATTTGGTGATGTAGAAAACATTTTTTATCTTGATGATCAAGATATGTATTATAATATCAACATGGGATTCAATAGCACCTTGCATAAGATACACCTACCCAAACTGGCATGTCATTCATAAACTATAAATACTTTTGCGATCTAATATTTTTACATACAAGTATTTATCTTCTCAGCTCGGGGAGCCATAAGTTTTTCAAGCTAAGAAACCAATCCATAACATCAAGGCTCATGTATGTATTTTAATCCTAATGCTTGACATTTTGCTTGTTGGTAAGAAGCATTTGTATTATATGCCATGAGACAGCTTGTAATGGGACCAACATGGACTTGACTAAAGATCATGTTAGGTAAGGAAGTCACATTTTCATCTTGTGCATGTCAAATGTAGATATGTTATGCAAGATCTTATGATTCATATAGAGTTAAGAATGATTATTGGAGCCTAATCTGGTTTTTGGAGATTTGGTCAACAACTTAATACCTAATGTAGGACTCACAAGGCAACAAAGACTTAGGGTTGGAAAAGATCTAACATAGTTCCGGGAGATCTAGTGCACAAGTCAGGACCTAATTTAGGACTTAAAATGCAATGAAAACAAGAGGTTAAGATCTAATGTAAGACTTAGTCTAAGAGTACAACAAAGACTTCGAGTTCAAAAATAACCAGCATGTTGGTTGCCGCTAGAGTTGAAAGCTTCACTCAAATAGTTATCAAGAAATGTGATTAAAATGTCAATACTCAGAGTTCTGGACCTTTCATTTAGCGAGCAAATTGCAAAGCAACGATTTCAGCGAAGGCTTACAAAATGCATGCATACATTCCAAACATCCTAAATTATGTTTAGCCAAGTTTCCCAACCCCCTCCACAGTAAAGCATTTGAGAGACATTGGGTTTACGCTGTATTCGGTAAGCTTAGGGGACTGTGCTACTAAAAAAGTTAAGGGCAAAGTGCTGACATGCCTATATACAATCTATATACTAGTTAGATGCTTTCGGCAGCACTGGCGTTGGAGTCGTCTCTTACAACGCATTCAAGAGTGGGTGTCGTACATT
The DNA here is from genome assembly GCF_053477565.2 of Lygodium microphyllum. Lineage (NCBI taxonomy): Eukaryota > Viridiplantae > Streptophyta > Polypodiopsida > Schizaeales > Lygodiaceae > Lygodium > Lygodium microphyllum. The sequence goes on from NC_141159.1 coordinate 21,669,713, forward strand.
TTTATGTATATCGACAAGCTAGAGTCTAATACACGCAGCTGGAGGCATTATGATGATAAGCAAGACGTACCTGGTGTTGCAGAACTCGTAGAGCTTGCCGCTGGGAGAGAAGACTATGGCTGCCACGTGTGCGTCGCACAGGACGGAGAGCTCGTGCGCCTTCTTGAAGAGGCCGTTCCTGCGCTTGCAGAAGGTGACCTGGCGGGTGCTAGGGTTCTCGATGCGCTGGATCTGGATCTTCCCACGGGGTATGAGTACCGGCACATGTCGATCATCTGCAGCTTTTATGCTGCCGGTGACACGACCAGCATGTCTCTGTACTACGTCTTGGAGACCTGCTTCTGGCGTAATCTCTGATTCCTTAAGCATCTCGTTGAGGTTGAGCTCGGGATAAAGAAGATCAGTGCTCATATTGAGACCGGCATGCTCATCCTCAGTGGAGAGACCAGACGCTAGCTGAGGTGGGATCTTCCGAGAAACAGGTTGGCTGGCTGCTACTGCATGACTATCTGTGTCGTCGTCCATTATTGATCGGCTAACGACGAGACCACTCATGAAGTGATGAGACCCTAGCTACTGGCCGGTTAGCAAACGCGGGAGGCTGGAGAGCTCATGATTTTGCGTCGTTGTTAAGCTAAGTTGGAGTAAGACCAGAGGAAGATACAGAAAGAGAGAGAGAGAGAGAGAGAGGGAGACAGAGGGAAAGACCGTAGAGTTTGTGGAAGATGTACCTCCGTACAACTCCCCAAGAAAGGCAATTTTTAAGTACAGAAATAGTTTAAAAGAGGACGTGATCACGTGCCTGTTGACCGGACTATCACAATTCAGTACAGAAATAAATCAGAAAAGGATGCAAACAAGTATTTTATAATAGAGAAAAGGACATGCGTGTCACATGTGCATCAGCCCACTCACCCGCCCACGTGTGTGGCCCGTGGGACAGTTCCTAGCTCATTAACACCGGCTTGCTTCACCACGCGCTTTGCATAAGTGGCAATGGAAGCTCTGCCCAGACGCTACACGTTATTTTTTATAGTATTCCAAGTCCTGCGTATGGTCAATGCCCTAGCTACATCCGAATTCTTCCTAGTCCTAGTCCTAGTCCTAGACTCATTCTTTAGATTACCCGTATCCCGTAATATTAAATAAAGCTTGTTTCCAAGTTACTACATGCAATCCAACTACTTTTAGAACCCTCAAGGCTCACGAGTCAATTTCAAAGCGCCCTCACTTCCTTGGAGCTCCACAAGACATGCCATGTATCTTCACTCTCTCTCCTCCAATATGGGTAGAATGACGAGGCCGGTTACACACTAGGCTATGGACGGACAGGAGCTGTAAGCTGTCCACTACTTTGTTTAGATACTAAATTGCGCCCTGATACATCACGAAAAGGAGGTTGGCCCATTGGTAATGAGTGAGAGATCTGAGGGGATTGGTGGGGGTTCAATTCTTGTCAGTCTCACAAAAAACTTTTTGGAGAGAGGTGTTGTCGTTTTATATATTGGGCGCGCCCGAATTTCGGGAAGGGGAAGATCCCCCGCCCAGAAGTGTCCGCCACCCGCAAAAATCGGGCCCAATAGCTTTTCGACACATAGGGAAGCGGATGCCTCCTTTTCCACCCTACGTCCATCCTCAGCCCGGTGTGTAACCGGCCTGAGACGCCTTTGAACTTGGATAGGAGTTGCTTGATGGGCAATTTATTTATAACCACCTACCTTTTCCTCAAGTGATGAAACTCATGAACATATGAATTTAAATCAAATACTTAAAAGTGCAATATATCGAGATTAATTTTTGTAAAACATTCTTTAGAGTTCATACTACAAATTGCAAATATGGGTTTTTTTTCATAATATATGTAGCTATATGAATAGTCTCATAACAAAAATACTTTAGCATATTCATTCCAAATCAATGCATGTACAACTTTTGCAATATGTTTCTTCTATATAATCAATTTTTACAGATCATACTCATATGTAAAGTGTTGCTTAATATCAAGGGACTTTTAAAAATCAATAAATGGAATAGAGAGATTGACTTTCCCTCCATTTGACCTTAAATACGTAATTTTAAAGTATGTTTTCATTTTAATACTAGCTTTGATAAGTTTGAAGTGCCAAATACTTCACTCTTTTCCTTCATAAAATACACCTATACCTTGATAGAACAATCATTAAAAAATATGGAAAAATAATTACTACCACCAAGAGATACATTTTGCATAGATCTCCAAACATTTGCATACACAAGATCAAGTGTAGACTCATTTATATTTCTATGAGAAAGATTGTCTCATTCGCTCCAAAAAATATGCTTCAAAAACCTTATGTAAACATGTAACTCTCAAAGAAGCAAACATGTAGCAACTCTTTGGATGGCAATAATTTTTATCTTTGGGTATTTTCATATCCAATACGTTTGTGCTATATTTCAATATCTACACCTATATCTTTGCATTTAATATATATAACAGCATTTATAGCAAGTACTCTAGCATCCATGGTAAACATTTAGTAAACTCTATTTCCTTTTGTAATCAATATGTACTTGTTTCTAAAGTAGTTTTTTAAATGGCTAAATCTAATCTCCAATCCATGCTCTATGATTTGACCAACATATACTAAATTATTTATGATGGAATCTACATGTAATAGATCATACTAATACTTTAGGCATTTTTCAATAACAAAGTCTATCACATGGAACTTCCATGATGGTTACTTATTCATATTTAGCTATCCAATAATATGTTCTCTATTATTTTTTCATGTTATAAAAAATTGAGCACCAAATAATAAGTAAGTCTCTTGCAATCTCTCATAAAGATCAATGCATAACAATGAAGTATACATCATTTTTCATTAACTTCTCAATAATACATACAGTTTATAATCAATTCACAAAGAAACCTTGTGTTTTCTTCTTGAGAAACCACCTGAAAAAGTATAGAATTGAAATCTTTAACTTGTGCACCTACAATTTAAATTGTAGCATAAGTGGTATATCAAGCTCATTAAGGGAGATTTAGACTCACTTTTGGGCCTTTTAAGCTCTTTGAGATTCTATGGAATATTTCAAAAGGATGAATGAGGGTGAGGCTACCTTTATGGAACTTTTAAGATATGTCACCCTCTTAAAATTTGATATGGCATATAGACTCCAAATTTGTCAAAGACCCAAAGACTAGTCTTTTAGAATCATCTTATCAAGATATTTCCAATGATATGTTATATGGTATAGTTTTGAGCTATACTAGATATAATCATCTATGGACCCACTTTTTTTTTTAATAGAATGATGATATGGAAATTATTACAAGGTGGAAAAGTGAGTGCAAATCTCCCCTAATGAATTGTCCACAGCCTTGTATAGCTAAATGGGTCCCAAAATGGCCAAATCAAACAGCCAAAAAATCAAAAAGTAATGTTTTCATAGACTAACTTGTAGATTTACCATACTTTTTGCATAGAAATATCAAAAAATTTTGGGAATTTTTCTGTTTCATACTTTTGGTGCCTTGAGAGGCACTATCCAAGGAAAAGAGTGAGAGAATGGAAGAGCTTCTGACTTGTTGTTTGCATGGTCAAATCCTTGCTCCTTCTTCACTTGAGCCTTCAATATAGGCTTCAAATGATGGAACTATAATAACATATTACCAATCATATCATGTAGAGACTTGCTCAATTTGCTACATTGAACATATGTAATACATACAAGAGAAGCTCACTCAAGAACACAAGAAAAGAGATGGAGAATGAAAAGCTTTTTTGCTAGTTTTTGTTTATTCTTTCACTTATTATAAAATATATACTAAGTGTGAAACAATATAATATAAATAAGAGTAGCTTTCTAAGATAAAAAGTACATAGACTATATAAATTGATTGCAATTTGAGCTATATTAACTATGTTGAGACAACAAGCTCAACATGTATGAACATTGGTGATGGACCATTTGGTTAGATAGGTGTGTATGTATACACTTAGCATATTTGTGGTCATTATAATCCTTACATGCACTACAAGGATTTGAGCTAGTAGCGACGCCGATTAGCGACGGTGGATAGTGGCAATGTGACGCAAATAGCGAAATGCGATGCAAATAGCGACGCTCCACAGGGAAAAAAAGCGGCCAAAATCGAGCACGGTTTTCATTTCGCGTTTGCGGCTTGTGAGTTTTGAGAGCGAGAGCGAGGGAGAGAGTGACCGTCGTGAGAGAAGGAGAGGAAGAAGACTTGCCGCCGCCGCCGCCGCCGTTGTTCGCGAAGGAGAGGAGGAGCCTTCATCGCAAAGAGGAGCCGTCCCACTCTCACCATATCTCATCGGTGAGTCTTCCTCTCTCTTTCTTTTGCTTGTTTAAGGTTTAAATCACTTTCTCTTTTGCTTGTTTAGGAGAGGAAATGAGAGAGAAAGAGAGGGAGAGGGAGAGAGAGAGAGAGAGAAAGAGAAAGAGAGGGAGAGGGAGAGGGAGAGGAAGGGGGAGAAAATGAGAGAGGGAGAGAAAGAGAAAGAGAGGGAGAGGGAGGGAGAGGGAGAGTGCATTCTCTCTCTCTCTCTCCCTTTTGCTTGTTTAATGTTTAAATCACTTTCTTTCTTGCTTGTTTAGGAGAGGAAATGAGAGAGTAAGAGAGAAAGAGAGGGAGAGGGAGAGAAAGAGAAAGAGAAAGAGAGGGAGAGAGAGAGGGAGGGGGAGGAAATGAGAGAGGGAGAGAAAGAGAAAGAGAGGGAGATGGAGGGAGAGTGCATTCTCTCTCTCCCTCTCCCTTTTTCTTGTTTAATGTCTAAATCACTTTATTTTTTGCTTGTTTAGGAGAGGAAATGAGAGAGAAAGAGAGGGAGAGAAAGAGAGGGAGAGGGAGAGAGAGGGGAAGGAAATGAGAGAGGGAGAGAAAGAGAAAGAGAGGGAGAGGGAGAAGGAGGGAGATTGCATTGTCTCTCTCCCTCTCCCTTTTGCTTGTTTAATGTTTAAATCACTTTATTTTTTGCTTGTTTAAGAAATGAGAGAAAAAGAGAGAAAGAGAGGGAGAGAAAGAGAGGGAGAGGGAGAGGGAGGGGAAGGAAATGAGAGAGGGAGAAAAAGAGAAAGAGAGGGAGAGGGAGAGGGAGGGAGAGTGTATTCTCTCTCTCACTCTCCCTCTTGCTTGTTTAATGTTTGAATCACTTTCTTTTTTTCTTGTTTAGGAGAGGAAATGAGAGAGAAAGAGAGGGAGAGGGAGAGGGAGAGGGAGAGAAAGAGAGGGAGAGGGAGGGGAAGGAAATGAGAGAGGGAGAGAAAGAGAAAGAGAGGGAGAGGGAGGGGAAGGAAATGAGAGAGGGAGAGAAAGAGAAAGAGAGGGAGAGGGAGTGCATTCTCTCTCTCCCTCTCCCTTTTGCTTTTGGAGAGTGTTAAGATATATTGTGAGAGGGAGAGGAAATACGAGAGAAAGAGAAAGAGAGGGAGGGAGAGGGAGAGAAAGGGAAAGATAATATATATTGGAATGATAGCATATCCATGATTATGGTAATGGTATCCACTTTACTTTTTTTATGGGTACCATTACATCGAATCCTTAAGGGGGCTAAAAATTAGTCATACCGTTTATAAAGTCTAATTAGGAGATTCAAGATGCACGATAACATACTTATCGATAATGGTATGCAATGTGCTTTGCCATGGGCCACGTACATTGGTGACTCTTTAAGATGGCTTAAAATTGGTCATGTCCTTCATAATGTCCAAGTAGGGGATCTAATTGTGATATGCATAATTCATTGTTTTTGTATTAACTTTATAGGCATAACAAATTAGAAATCATGCTAAGTAGTCAACGGAAGGACTAAAAGAAGATGATACCCTAGCTAATGGTCATTACGGTACTTCATCAAAATGAACCCAAAAGTATTGTTATAGAATAAGAATCCCTTAAATTGAGTATAGGATATTTTCCCTTAGGTCTTATGACTATGAGTATAATTGATTGAAGTAAATTTTATTACTATAGTTGATAAATTTCATAGATGGTATTAATTTTAATACGCGATCCTAGGACAAAAAAACCACATTTCTAAGATGCTTTTTGTTGAGACTAATTTATTATTAGACTAAGAGATCCTCAATGATGCTCATAAATGGATTACTTATACTCAAAGCCCTCTAGTGCAATTTTTTACAATAACAAATAATTATTTACCAGGACAAACAAATCCTTAAGCATGATACAAGGCCGAGATATAACATCAATAAATCTCTCAACTACTATGTACAATGCAAGATTTATGGTCAACTTGCAACTTGACATACATCTCCATAAAGCCATCCATTTAAGCCTCGTTTGCTATAATGTAGATAAGATGGAAAACGAAGAAGGTCTTATTGTTCAAGATCGCGAGACATATCTTAATCAGCGTGTCCCATGTCCTTGCTCTCAATGCAAGTTGGCAATTAGACGAAAACGCCGATTGTCTATAGAATACGTATGACGATTTGGCGAGTTTCAATCTGAGATCATTGATCAGGTGATTGCGTATTTTCAGCAAATGGTAATTTGAAGTTAATATTAATCATGCATTATACTTGCAAGCTAATTGAAAACCATACACAATAAGATTGGGTCTTGTTTGTAAATTTTCTATCCAGGGGGATGATGTCTCGACCCAAGGGGGAGTGCATCCTTTGCGGCCAATTAGAAGAGTTCGTGGACGTGCGATGGATGGATTGCAGAAGCCAATCCACCACTCGCAAGGCCCATCTATACCGTCAATGCCAGAGGAGACAGACAACCTTCCTGACCTACCTACAATCTTAGAGCTTGAGATAGAGGCAATGATCGATGCATTGATTCCCATGGATGTTGAGACATCTGACCCGCTTAGAGAGGAATCATCCATACCATTATATGATGGGTGTCGAGTATCTCGGTTGAAGAAATTGCTTGCACTCTTAAGTATGCAAGCAAAATACGGTTGAAGCAATACGAGTGTGACCGAGTTATTCAGGTACCTTGCACATAGGCTTCATTGATTTTTTTTTTAATACAGTATTATTGCAAACATTTATGCTTTTTCAAGGTGTTTTATGATTTTTTTCAGGTTATTGAAATATCATATATTACCACCTGCAAATACCATGCCTGAGTTTCCTGATGATGCACGACATGTTTTATGGAAGCTTGGCATGGACTACAATAACATCCATGCATGTATCAATGACTGCATACTATTTCGAGATGAATACGAGACTATGGAGACATGTCCAAAGTGTGGTGCTCACATGTATCGACAGGACTTGCAAGGGCAAACCATCCCTCAAAAAGTTCTTAGACACTTTTCACTCATCCCGTGCATGAACCACATGTTTCGCACGTCTGGCATGGCAAGCTTCAAGGAATATTAGTGGATTCACGCGCATGGAGCCACATTGACTCTACCTTCCCAGGCTTTGCGCGAGAGCCAAGGAATCTTCGGCTCGATCTCGCCATGGATGGTGTGAACCCATTCGGTCTGCGCTCGACTTCTTACAGTGTGTGGCCTATAGTGCTTGTCAACTACAACATCCCTCCATGGCTTTCTATGAAGAAAGGACATCTCATCCTTAGCTTGCTCGTCCTGGGCTGCTACAAAGTAAAAAATATGGATGTGTATCTTCGTCCATTAGTCGATGAGCTTAAGATTTTGTGGGAGGAGGGGGTCACTGTGCAAGATATGAGCAGGCGTGATGGTCAGCGGTCAGCCAACATTCGAGCCATTCTCATGTGGACGATGCATGACTTTCCGGGATTGGGAGAGTGCTCAGGTGAGCATACCTCCGTTCTTGCTGGTAATATCTATATTTTATTTCATTCAATCAAGTATTCACTAGGTCGTGGCTCGCCTTACAAGTCTGGTTACCTCAGGTTATCATGCATGTCCATTGTGTGGGCCACAGTTAGACTCTCGAAGGTCATGAACCATGAAGAAGATGGTATATCAAGGACACACCGCTTTCTTGCCGGAGGATCATGAACTCAAGGAAGGTTTTCTTGGACGACCTCTAACACGTATGAACGCTGCAAGCTAGTACGAGCTGAAAATGGTAAACCCGGAATCACATCCAAATGGAATGCGACGGTTCTCAGTTTTCTACGAGTTGCCATATTGAACCCACTTACAGGTCAACCACTTGTTGGATCCCATGCATATTTTCAAGAATGTGGGCAGCTTGCTATGGGACCACATCACAGGAAAGAGAGACACTATAGGTCACGAATGGATTTGAAGGAGGCATGTAAGATGGAGGCGCTTTGGCCGCAGTCGAGTGCTGAAGGGGGAGTGTAGCTTCCTCACGCTCCTTGGGTTTTTTCCACCAAAGAAGAGCGCATTGTGAAGCAAGTAATCAAGTCTATCCGCACTCCGACGGGTATGATGCATTCTCTCAGGTCCGCATTTTCTAAAGATGACCAATTATCGGGGCTAAAATCCCATGATTGGCATAAGATATGTCAGGTTTGTGAACAGAATGGATTGTAATTAGCGTGGGCATCTTGCAATTTGAAAAGTGGCCATTATTCATAATGCTTTCTCATTTGTGGCAGTTTCTCCTACCGATCGCGATCACAGGATGCCTTACTCCAGAAATTCTCGGGGCCATTTACAAGTTGTCGACTTTGGTGCAATGGATCTCACAGAAAGAGACTAAGATGTCCTCTATTGAATCTGTGAGGTGGGGAGCAGTGGAGACGGTCTATCTCTTTGAGAAATACCTGCCCACTAGCATGCTCACGATACAAGTTCACCTTCTTGTGCATCTTGTGGACGAAGTGGAGATTGCTGGACCTGTCCATACGCGACGGATGTTCTTCCTGGAGTGCTTCATGAAAACCTTGAAAGGCTTTGTGCGACAACGAGCTCGTCCAGAAGGTAGCATGGTGGAAGGTTGGTTGGTGTCAGAGGTGTTAGTGCATATCTCACAATGGCTACCAACGGTGGAACCAGACAATGAAATGCTATGGACGCTGAAGGACGATGATACTGGAGATGTGGTGGTTGGAAATGGGGTAGAAAAAAGAATGGATGCTTCAATGGAAGAGAATGTGAATCGCTTTTGTATGTTGCACCATGCCTCCATGGAGACGTGGCTCGCCAAGTACCAGATTGCAAGGCAAGATCGAGAGGAAGCGCGAGCTGAATTCCGACATAGTACGCATCATCGATCGATTCGATATCCCAAAGGAATGGAGGAGATGCCATGGTTTATGTTAACACGATGGTTGCATGGAGCCTTGACCGCAACATCCAGTGAAGGGACAGAGGTCTCAATGGAGGAGTGGGAGTTCTCGAGGGGATGTAGTCCAAAGGTGAAGAGGGGTTTAGAATATGTCATATCTAAATTTTATATGCGGCATCTAATTTGAGTGTTTCAATGTACAGTACAAAATATATAGTGCAGCGTGGTCGTGCGGATGGCATTTTCGTGTGGAGCATATTGACAAAATGCGCTCCACAATGGATTGTGGTGTCATGGCAAGGTTTGAGCAAGAGAGCCGGCGACGAGCAATGGATCCAAACATGGTTGTGGATGAGATGGAGTATTTTGGGAACTTGCAAAGTATTATTATGGTGGATTACCGTAGCTTCTCCATGATACGATTCAATGTGCAGTGGTTCAAAGTGGTACTTGGAGGAGCTGGAGCAACAGTTCAACGAGGTCCATCTGGATTTCTCGAAATAGATTCCAAAAAAAAATGGACGGATTTGCGCGACACCTTTGTGTTGCCGGCCCATTGTGAATAGGTGTATAGAGTCATTTGCTTGCTAATTGTAATACGATATGGTTTATGTCACAATGGTTTGAACTCGCTTTGTATGTGTTTGTGAACATGTAATCTTCTATCCAAACCCTCGACAACCTCGATGGTGGTATGTTATACCTTCAACTCCTCGAAGTGTGAGAGTATATGATCAAAGTGATGTTCCGGGCATAGATGAAGATAATATGTAAATAGAGGGGTCGATATTACAAGGGGTGGAGGCCACCGCAAGCTTGGAGCCCGCATCGGCTAACAATGATGGAAATATAGGAGTTCAAGAATTTTTTGAGAACGAGGCAGACTCATTCTTTTGTGGTGACATGTCTATCGACCTTCCAGTGTATGGAGAGTTGTGTCAGGAGATTAACATGGGACCATAGGATGCTTCATTCTTGGAGAATTGTATTACTCAATTCATTGTTTAGATCTTCCATAAAGGTACATAAGATATGCATTTTAAGAGGGATTTTTCAAAAATGATTTATATTACTGTGCTTTGTATAGTTTAAATTGATTATTCTAACACCATTTTTTTATCTGTGCAGGTGACATTTTCAGGATGAGCCGAGGGATGAGCGATGAGGAGTTTCAGGACATGATGGCACGCATGTCTCCAGACTAGCTCGCGAGATTCAGAGAGATGGCAGACCAGGAGCTGTCTCGTTCTTCGTCAGGGCGCTCTGCTAGATCTGCTTCAGTGCGATCAAATGCTTCAGCTTCGAGCAGACGATCTCGACGCTCACGACTTGGGCCAGAGGGAGGGACTGCATCAGGATCAACGGGATGCTGCTGTGGAGACACGGATGTGGTGTCTCTGTCTCGTCGTTCAGCTAGAGGTGTGTCACCTCCAGGATTTGTCACACTTGTGGGGACGTCTACTCCAGTTACTCCGGCTTTTGCGCAGCCGTCAGCAGGTGGCACCCCTTTTCGTGGCACCCCCTTTGGTGGCACCCCTTTGAGTGCCACTCCGAGAGAGGTTACCCCTGTCAGTACACCGGATGTAGAGGGGTCTCATGGATATGCCCAGGCGCGTGGACGGAGATGGGAGAGGACCCATCTTAGGCAAACTCCTAGGGGTTATGTATACCTAGTTGATAGTAGGTCAGGAGCCATCATCATGAATGATGAGGGGAGGAGGGTGATGGCTCGCATGAGAGAGTTGTGCCAATAAGTTTTTTGGCACAACGTCTTGGATCATTGGAAGAACATACCGGAGGGGAGCAAGGACTACATAGTAGCATCCTTGCACGAGGAGTTTCTGGTGCTAGCCGCAATAGATAGATTCTCTACAGGCTGGATGATAGATTGCATGCGTGCATACATGTCACATAGACGATCTGACGCACGCAAGGAAATCAAGAGTGGGGCTGCAAAGCCCGAGTGGTTAGATGCAAATGACTGGCGTCGACTGAGGGAGGAGGCTACAGATTTGCTAGGACGTTGGGAGGCAGTGAGGGCACAACTCGAGGCCGGAGTGGTCCATCATCTTGGGAGTGGCGGTCAGAGGACATATTTGGAGGACTTTGTAAGTTTCTCTTTTGTTTTGCTTGTTTGTTTTTTTGAAATATTCTTTGTACTGACAACCATGTTTCTAACAATTAGCATTTTGTTTTCTTTGCAGCACTCCATTACAAATCATGATCCGCAAGGCCTTGAGACTCAATATGCAGAGAGGCAGGGTCTCAATGCATTGATCGATCGATTGTATAGATGCGGCGGTCTTGTAAGTCACTCATCTTTCTTGTCCGTAGTTACCATGAGATATTTGAATGCATTATTGTATGGTGGATTGATGTGTTATTTCTTTTTCTGCAGAATCTGTTCGATGCTCCTTTGCGGCGGGACGAGCTTACGGGGGACGAGGATTTGTAGCTCGCCCTTGGATCCTTGGAGCTCACACACCTTTAGTTTTTAGTCGCCTGATCTATGTAGACATTTTCTATGTATTAGTGATATCCTTTCATGATTGTACCAATCGCATTTTATGAGATCATGTATTTATTTCATGTATCAGTTTTATCATTTCAGTATATATTCTTGTTGTTTGCAAGTGCTTTGTATGTAATAGTGTAGAAACTATTTTGTATGGCTCTCATACAGCACACAGTGCTATATGTGGCAGGGTAGCTTACTGCCTTGCCACAATTTGTTTTTTCCCTGTTACCGTCGCTATTTGCGTCGCAAATTTACTGCTCGCATCACTATTGGTGTCGCTATGTGTGTCACAAATTTACTGGTTGTGTCGCTATTTGCGTCGCATTTGCGACATATTTGCGACGCATATAGCGACACCAATAGCGACAATTCTATGGCGTCGTCAATAACGATGCTTTTTGCGACAACGGGGGAAAATTTTTTTGTTTGTATTTTCGTCGCTTTAAACATCGGTATAAGGTCTATATCTTGTAGTGATGGCTATTAACTTATCACTTATTATAGTTTGTTTGTTGGACCTACCCACAAGAAGCAGTATAGTTATAGCTCCAATGGATTAGTATAGTTAGTTATACATTGTTTGACTTAATAGGATACTTTCCTTTACGTTGTATCTTCTATAGTTTGTAAACATTGTATTGTGGAAAAGAAAAAGAAGAAACTAGTAAGAAAACATTTTGGCTTCCATCTCTCTTCTTATGTTGTGAGCTTCCTCTTGTGGGTATGATGTGTGTTTGGTGCAACAACTCAAGCAAATCCCCCTACACTAGACCCAATAGCAACGTTTAAATCAACGAAATTATTCATGGAAAAAATTACAATCATCATCGCTATTAGCAACACAATAAGTTCGTCACTATTAGCATCACTAATTAGGATAACCATGCAAATGGTGACAAAACTAGCAACACTAGTAGTGATGGAAATAGAGACGCTAACAACGACAATTGCAGAGTAAATTTTCAACACAAATAGTGATGGTTATAGAGGGAAAAAAATCAGATGGCAAGGCATGCAACCCTACCACCCTTCTAGCTATATGCACTAAATATTATTGTATAATTCATTCGACAATGTCACCTACACCTAATGTCTAAAAATTGTGCATCGATTTTTTTTTGTTTTTAAGGAATCCTCCGATTGCAAAAGCTAAATATAATCAATTCAAAAATGTATTGTGGAAGGAGCTCTTTTATCACTTGCTTAGGCCAAAGAAAAAGAAGAGCTTATGATTGCAAAAGCTAGATATAATCAATTCAAAAAATTATTACTCAATGAGCTTTTTTAATTACTTGCTTAGGCCCAAGAAGAAGGGCTTCACTTCAAGCTTTCATTGCAGTTAGGATCTTGAGGTATGAATAAGTCCCATTGATCTTCTGCTCACTCCAGCTTATTCCAAACTTATTCAAATCTTTCTGGGGGAGAATTTGGACATTTATAAGAGTTATACCGTGGCATTGGAGCCAGAAACACTTATATAGGGAGTAGTAGTGTCTTTGAGCTCTACTTCTTTCTTCTTGTTTTTACCTATGTCTAAGTCATCTTCTATCTCTTCTTTCTTGGTCTCACCCTCAATCTCAATGGCTAGAGGAGTTTCAAGATCAAAAGAATCAAGCTCATCCTCTCGCGCCTTTTCAAACTCCATTTCTTGAGCTACAACATGTGGTACAAGGGTTCATCCTTCTGACATATCCACATATCTTTGTCTTCTTTCTTGTATCCTAACTCCATCATAATACATTCTACCTTTGAACACACATCCATTCTCCATCCTTCTTCCCTCACATAATACCCCATCATTTCTTCCTCTTGTTGGACTCCTTCAGGTTGACATTCTTTGTCAAAAGATAGGAATAGAGAGCTGAGGCAACAAGGAGCAGTGAACTCCCATATTCTTCATTATTCCATGTACTTCACACACATACTCAATGACTATAAAGAACTAGGTCTAAGTCAGTATACATGAGTTGAGCTTGAAGGCTCAACACTCCCCCTCAAGCTTAGACTAGCTGCTATACTCCAAGTAGCTCCCTGAAACAAACGAATTTCTCTTTACCAATTAATTTGGTAAAGGTATCTGCTACCTGGTCTTCTGTCTTCACATGAAGTAGATCAATCTATTCTACAAGTACCATTTCCATGATGCAATGGTAATGAACCTCTGTGTTTGGATCTAGCATGATAGATGGGATTGCTAGACTCTTACGAGATAAAGCAACATTATTGTGTCTCTATATTAGATAAAGCAATGGTGTGATGTACCCCTATATTTTGCCTTTGTACTAGATAAAGAAATCGTGGGCTTTTTTCTATACTCCTTGCCTAACCCATTCAATGTCACTACAATCATATCATCCTCCGAAACATGAGATCCAATAGTAGCCAAATGGTTAGCTATGGTCAGAAAAGAAAGAGAAGAGAATGCACTTACCTGAAAGATTGAAGAAAAATAATTTTACATTTCTCTCCTTCTTCTTCTTCTCCTTCAGAGTTTCCTTCCTTATCCTTTGGGTACAATTGTCCCCTCTCTTTTCGTGGATGGCGATGGAAATGGTGCTGATAGCAATCTCTCTCTCTCTCTCTCTCTCTCTCTCTCTCTCTCTCTCTCTCTCTCTCTCTCTCTCTCTCTCTCTCTCTCTCTCTCTCTCTCTCTCTCTCTCTCTCTCTCAATCTCACTTGCATTGATCTCTCTCCCTTCTTCTCTCTATACATCTCTTCATCATCAAAAAGAAAGAGAGAAGTAAAGAAAACATAAAAACAAAGAGAGAAGAGAGAATGCACTTACCTCAAAGTTCAAAGAAGAATTATTTCACACTTCTCTTCTTCTTCTTCTTCTTCTTCTTCTTCTTCATCTTCTTCATAGGTTCCCTCTCTCTCCTTTGTAGTTGTCCTCTCTCTTTTCTTGGATGCGGTGGAAATGGCAGTGGCAGTGGCAACCTCACACACGCACACACACTGTAAAAAATTACACGGCGCAGCGAACAGAATCTGAGAAAGAGATAGAGAGTACACAACAGATAAGAGGAGAATCAGTAAATTCTTTAACTCCAAACAACTGATACAAAGATGGCTCTGTCCACCCGTGCGCTTCCACTGTGTGAAGCTTAGATGGCGATCTAGACAGAAGATAGGTGAAGAGCTTAAGGCTAGCTGAAATAACAACTCTCACTAGGTGAAAGATGAGTGGAAGATGGCTGCGAAGGGGTTTAGCTTTTATAGCCTGTGAAGGTCGTTAGGTTGGCCTGCTGACCGACCTACCATATGAGCCTCCACTAGTTGGCCAGGGAATATTCCCTTTACCCCGGACCCCACAATAGGGGCCCCTTTTAACTCCCTTACACCGCAACTCGATGCAATGCGCCTCGAGTTGCTACCAGCTTAACCACTCCATCTAACCCAAAGATTAGACCCACAACAGTCACCTTTTTGCCATCTGGTCACATAGACCTCATCTGATATACAAGTCAGGACTCAACCAATGTCCGGGCTCACATTTGGCTTCTCCTCATAATGGGGGCCTTACAAGTTTGAGCACCATGGATCATTGGTAGCACCTAATGAGGGTGGGGCATTGATCATATCTAACACCCCCCCTCAACACTACAACACAATGCCGCCATACACGCGTCCATTACACGCGAAAAGTTACGGGCGCGTGTATGGTCGTTTATACTTACAGCAATATCGGGTGCGTGTATACATGCATGTAACAGCGCGTGTATAATTGCATGTGTGGGCGCGTGTATTTGCGCGTTAAGTCTGTCATAATACACGCTCTGTTACACGCGACACAGAGCCTAACTACAGAAATCCATTTCTTTTCAAAATAGAAAACCATTAAGTTTTAAAAATGTCATTGTGCATTGCAGTGTTTACAAACCATTACAAAATCCCACTACATGCACTTACAACAACGTAATATATTGAAAAATATATCTTCATATGGTTATTGAAAGACAAAGTATACAATAGAAATGTCATGAATTTGGAACAATACAGTGATGGATTGGTTAGGGTTCGATCTCATCTTCAATAAGATCCATCCTTGCCAAACGATCAACATCAATATCCATTTGATCAATTTGTAAGGCTACGATTAAATTTATTCTACTATCGCTATTTTGCCCATTGATAATGGTACCGATGCCTTGATCATTCTCATCATCATCACCATCATCCTCAATGGAAGGGTCATCCTCATGATCATGAGAAATGGCACGCTCATCCTCATTATCATGATCATCTACATTGGCATGTTCGACATCATCTTCTTTGCGGCTTGCCACATCCTCCATATGCTCCATATCAGTGAATGTATTATACATTACTTTGGAACGTGGTGCAATAGGGATGACATACCACCATTTACTGTCATGCACCATTGGCAGATAGATAACCTGCTCAAATACACATAATTCATTAATTAATTAGCATATCAAAAGTCAAGGGGTGCGCGAGCTTAGATATATATGTACATGAAACACATTTGTAAAAAAATGCATACCTGCTCACATTGTTGTGGCAATACGAGCCTATCTTTCTTTGTTTGCCAAAACTTTGTAGAGTCAATAGTTACATAGCCACTTGCATGGCGTTTTATCGTTGCGTTAGGCCCTTTTTCCACCACGTTCATTTGCCATTTGACATCCAAAACATACACAAAGAAGCGGCGAAAGTCAAGTCTGTATATGTCTTGGATTGTGCCACAATAATCATCAATTTTTCCATTGGCTCCCTCAAAGCTACTAATGACACCGCAATCTTGTGTATTCCTCTTTTCATCTATTCTTTGTGTTCGAAAATGCTTCCCTTCACACCATATAGCATTGAACATAGTGCACTGGACCAAAATATAAGCAATATCTATGTAAGCAATTAATGTGAATAAATATGAAAAGCCAATCACTTACAAAGAATGCAAATTTACATTTGTTCTATGTACCTTTAACATGCATCCTCGTGCATACTCCCATTCTTCCGCCGTGATATGCAGCCCCTCATCTCTCTCTGCTCTCTCCATTTCCTCATGCAACCAATCAACATGAATATCATTCGGAAGTGTTGCTAGATGCTTAGGGTACGCCTTACGAGAGCCATGTTGTCTCCGAAAGAGAGCTTTGTCTGCTTGCCTTTTTGTCTTTGCATCCTCGTATCTTGTAACCCATCTGCTCATCACATCACTATTAAGGATGCAAGTGAAATTAAGATCATCAATCAATGTTCTCTCAATTACTTTGCTCTGTCCTTTTCCTTGAGGCACAATAGACGTCATCCTCAAGTCCTCTTCATTGCTCCATAGTCGCGGCAAAGAGCTATCCACCTGATCAAGAAATTCTGATATATATACAAGAGACTCTTGTATCAACCAACCCTCAGCCATGCTTCCTTCGGGCCTTGCACTTTGCCTCACAAAGTCTTTTAAGGTCTTCATGAAGCGCTCTAGGAAGAACATCCAACGGGCATGCACAATGCCACATAAAGCAATTTCATCCACTAAATGCACAATGAGATGTAGTTGACTTGTGAGAATGGTTCGCGGAAAAGTCTCCTCTACCATACAAACCACCTCCACTACCATAACACGTGCATCATCCAATGTGGCTGGATCAATTGCTTTGGAACTAACATATCTGAAAAATAAATGCACAGTACGTTATACCTCATGCACATTCATTTTGCAAGGTATAATGAAGGGTGATCTTACATGGGATTTACATACCTCACAAGCTCGCCCATCTTATAAATACATCTTTTCAAAATCCTGTCTGCACAATGGTCGATGCTAGTAGGTAGTATGAACTGCGCACATAAGAGCACATGTATATTTGGGTTAGGGCATTACAAAATTTAATTTCAACCTACAATAATTGGAAAACACTTACTTGGAGCATCTTGTGCCAATCGTGGGACTTCAACCCATGTAGTTGCTCAACCCCTCTTTTCTTAGTGGTTGTAAACGCTCCCTTCAACGATCTCATGCATCCAGTGGGAGTACGCAAAGTGGTGATGGCTTGCTTTACCTGCTTCTCCTCCTTCTTTGATATAATCCAGGGAGCAGGCGGAAGACGAACGTGCCCACATCCTATGCACAAAACAATGGATACACAAGAACAATCAGTTTTTTAAAAAAGTATAAACAGGCTCTGTGTCGCGTGTACAGGCGCGTCTAAAATGTATTCTGCTGCGCTTTTACATGCGCTTTTACACGCGCTTTTACACGCGTGCTTTTCGCGTTTACCTACCGCGCGCGCCGCTTTCTTTCTTTCAAAAGCCCTCTTTCAAAACACTTCTTCTTCTTCTTTCTGCGTCGCTTTTTTTCTTTCAAAAGCCCTCTTTCTCCCTCTTGGACTACCCAAAAGAAGCAAAGGGTGCAGACAACACAGAAAGGGAGAGAGAAGCAAGAATCAACGAACTCACTTTTCAAAGACTTTTCAAAGAGGTTGGTTGTCGTTTGTTTGTTTTGGCAAATCTGTCGCTTTCTTTCTTTCCACCCGTGCTATGTGTACTTGAAAGCGACAGAGGATAGAATTCACACACATTGTATATGTGCTTAACTATTTATTTATTGACAAACGACATCCGTCAAGATAGAGGAAAGAGAGAAGAAGGAACCCTTGTGTATGTGTTTAGTCATTTCTCCCTTGATGGACAATGTCCGTCAAGATAGAGGAAAGAGTTTTTGTTTTTCATGAATTTCGTCACTAATTCGAAATGAACTTCTTCTTTTGGCTTATGATCTTCTACTAATTCGATGTTTGGTATTGTAAGAGATATGTTTATTTTCTAGAATGGTAGATATATGTTGTAGGTTATATATTGTAGAAGATATATTGAGGAGATATATTGTAGGAGATATGTTTATTTTTTATATGCATGTTTTGCTTGGTTCATTGAGGCGGAATTTCGACGCTTTGCAGATTCTTCATGGATCCAGGCTCTTCCTCCGATCCGTGGGCATACGCCACTTGGATGATGGAGATGATAAACCATTTTGGGCGCCATCCTAATCCAGTGGAGCTGACAGAGTATATGTATGCCCATCCTCCTCCTAGACTCCCAGGTCACACCACGCCCCCAAGTACACAAGCCTCTCCACTGCCGTCTACGCCTGCGAGTCCGGCGAGACGTACCCCTGCGCATACACGCTCACCGAGGAGACACACCCCTGCACGGACACACTTACGCACACCCTCCTCTGTACCGTCACATGAGGGCTCACGGCCACCATCACGTGCTCCCTCACAGCCACAGTCACGTACACAGTCACGTGCAGCCACCCCTAGTCATGGCTACTCCCGCAGTACAGATGAGAGCCGACGCCGCAGTAGGGAGAGCGGGAGTGGAGGATTATGCGGCGGGTGCTTTGGTGGGGGGGGTAGTAGGGCACGCGGTGAGAGAGGGCATGGAGGGAGGCATGTACGAGGAGACAGTGAGGAGTCGGAGGAGGCGAGAGAGGTGGAGGGAGAGATTTTCTACGATGTTACGGATAGGGGCGGGGTAGTCATGGATGCGAGAGGGAAAGAGGTGATGGAGTATATGCGGGGGGTAGTTTCAAACATGTATAGAAACTGTTTTGTAAAATTTAAAGATCAGGATAGCCGGTTAGTTAGGGAGGTCCTAGATAGTGTACATAGTCGGTACCCCAATCCCCCACGAGCGACATTCTCGGATGTATGGGGAAGGATGCGAATAAGGGAGATCTTAAGTAATAAAAGATCTCACCTTAAGAAACTCGCGTACGATGATGGGGTGAATGTAGCTGCGGGTGGCTATCCTTGTGAGAAACCTGCCACTTCCCACAAACGCGAGTGGAAGGAGGCAAAGAAGCGCGCAGAGGGAGGCGTGAAGAGCAGGCAGCATGTGGAGGCACGACGGATCCAGATGGAGACCATTGGATCGTCGCATTTCGGATCTGGCGGCGTCGAGTCGTGGGAGGCAGAGTTCGTAAGTAACTTGCCTCTTTATTTGATTGTTTGCCAAATTCATTGATTCTATGATTGTTTTGATCTTACAAACTATCTTGATTATGTTACAGCGACGGGTTATGGGGAGAGGGCCCACAGCCCACGAGACTGGGTATGCTCGCCGCAATAGCAGACGTGACACGTGGGCCATCTTCAGAAACGAGGGACGTATTACGGATGCGCAGTTTGACGCGGCCATGAGACCATACGGTCGACAGGTACTTGAAAACTCTAAATGAATGATTTTGGTTTATTTAATTGCATATATATGTATACTTACATACGGTATATTTCTTGAACAGGCACAAGCTGCTGATGCTCCTGCCCCTGATGATCCAGCCGCCACTACTGATGTTCGTGCCACTGCTCCTGGTGGAGGCGAGCACCACTCATCGGAACATACCGATGCGAGCTCCTCTGATCATGGAGAGAGCACAGGGTCCTCATCATCCTCTGATTAGCTTTCAGAATACTGTAGGATGTGGTTGTACAAAAAATTTTTGTAACTGAAGCCATGGACTTTTTTGCACCTAGCTCCCTATTTGACTTTGTATATATTTGTTCCTAATTAAAGCCATGGGCTATTTTGACATATGGACTCCCTTGTACACAAATGTATCATGTATTGACAATGTATTGAATCGTGAGTCTTGAGTCGTGTATTAAGTTTTAGATAGTAATATTGAATTGTGTATTCATAGAGAGTGAGTCTTGAAATCTAAATCGCTCTTTTTTTATGGTGCAATGCACCAAAAAAAAAATCCAGAGAGTGCCTTTGGGTGGCTGGATGCTGGAACAGCATCCAGGCACCCAAAAGCACTCTCTGGATTTTTTTTTCCCTCTGCGATCGCGTGTGTAAGCGCGTGTCATCTGTCAAAATCGCGTATATTTGCGCGGATAGTCTGGTTAGATTCGCGTGTAAATTTGCAGCAAAACAGCGCAGAACGCGTGTATGGGGTCGTGTATTCGCGCGACTGGCTGTCACTGTACACGCGCTTTTACACGCATGTCTCTGGCCGCGATGATACACGCGCTATTACACGGGCCCGACACTTTTTTTCCCAAGTCATTTTGTGCGGCCAGGAGCGCGGGTATGAGCCCGATCCCTTGTAGTGCAATGTCCACCCATAGGTGAACTATCTCCTCGTCCCAATGCCGAGTCTCTGAAGATGAACTTGAAGCAGATCCTTCGTAAGTGCTTTGGTGAAGATATCTGCTCCATTCTCCTCTGTTGGACAGTAGACCAATTCCACTATCCCATCCTCCATCAAATCACGCACATAGTGATACTGGATCTCTATATGTTTGGTGCGTGCATGAAACACTGGATTTTTGGCAATGGCGATGCAACTTTGATTGTCACATCTCAGCACAGTTGGTTCTTCATCATGCACTCCCATATGCCATAGAATCCTTCTCAGCCATACGGCCTCACATGTAGCAAAACAAGCTACCTTGTACTCTGCTTCGGTAGAAGACAATGCCACTGTTGGTTACTTCTTACTAATCCAAGAGAAAATTCCTGAACCCAAAGAGAAACAATAACCAGAAATTGACTTCCTGGAATCAATGTCTCCTGCCCAATCTGAGTCACAGTTCCCCACAAGAGAGGTTCCGAACCTGTATGTGATACCATAGTCAAGAGTTTTCTTCAAGTATCTGAGCACCCACATCCCAGCCTTCCAATGACTCTCATGAGGTTTATTTGAGAACCTGCTCAAAACACCAACAACAAAACTGATATCTGGTCTGGTGTTACACAAGTAGATTAGACTACCGACCAACCTCCTATATCTCCCAATGTCTGCTAGTGTTGATGTATCCTCGATAGATAACTTTGCATTCACCTCCATAGGTGTAGCTATCTCCTTGCACTCGGTCATGCCAAATGCCTTCAAGATCTCCCATGCATACTTCTTTTGAGAGATGAAGATCTTTCCTGGCTCTTGCTAGACTTCAATCCCCAAACAATAGTGCAGCAAGCCCAAGTCTATCATTTCAAACTCAGAACTCAAAGCCTTTCGAGTTTGGTTGATCATATCTTCATAGTCACCTGTAATAAGAAGGTCGTCCACATATAGGACAATCACTACAGACTTTTTACCATCCCTGTAAACATACAAGTTAGCATCTGAGGCACATCTTTTGAAGTTTAGGTTTAAAAAAAACCTATCTATCCGCTAGTACCATGCTCTGGGGGCTTGTTTCAACCCATACAATGCATTCTTCAGTTTACACACTTTGTTCTCAGAATGGGGGGCCTCAAACCGTGGTGGCTGAGCCACGTACACCTCCTCCTTGAGGTCACCATTTAAGAACGCTGACTTAACATCCATTTGGTACACTGGCCACTTCTTGTGGGCAGCCACTGCAAGTACCGTGCGAATAGTGGTCATTCTGGCAGTTGGGGCAAATGACTCTTGAAAATCAAACCCTTCAACTTGTGAAAATCCTTGAGCAACCAGTCTAGCTTTGTACTTTTCTAAGGTACCATCAGCCTTGTACTTTACCTTCCAGATCCACTTGGTGCCAATAACCTTCCGCTTTGCTGGTCGATTCACTAGCTCCCAAGTGTCATTCTTCATTATGCTGTCATACTCCGCCTGCATAGTAGCCTTCCATGATGGATGTGCAAGTGCTTCTTCTAAGTCAGTTGGCTCCTTTACTTCTCTCATAATCTCAACCATCAAGGCCATATTGACTATGTGAGCAGAAGCCCTCCTTTGCTCCTCTATTTTTTGAGACCTCCTTGGTCCATCTTCCTTCTCCTCAACAGATGCAGGCATAGGATTATTGTGGTCATAGAGCTGCTTCACCCAGCGCGGCAATGGCTTTTCCGGTGGGGTGATGTCAGGTTGGTGAACTTTTTTCTCATCATCTAAAGATGATGCTTCCTCCTCCTTAAGGATAGGGATAGCTCTTGGGACAGGTTCATAGTGGACTACTTCTTCGGTTGATGATAAAGTGGGAGAACTTGCATTCTCCTCCTCCACTGTATGTTGAGATGGCAAGCTCAACACATGTGGACATGGATGATGGACCGCCTGGTTAGATGGGTCCACACGTCTACACTTAGCACGTCGGTGGTCATTATGACTCTCACATGGCCACTGACTCATTACTTATTATATTCAGGTTGTTACACCTATTTACAGCTGGCATAGTTATAGCGCCAGTCGACTAGTGTAGTCGGTTATGCATTGTTTGACTTAGTAGGCCACTTTCCTTTTATGTTGTATCTTATCTATACTTTGTGTACATTGTAAAGTGTGTGAAGAAGAAGAAGAAATCAGCAAGAAAACGTTTTGGCCTCCATCTCTCTTCTTGTCTCTTGAGTGAGCTTCTCCTTGTGCATTCTGTGTGTGTTCGGCGCAGCATCTTGAGCAACCCCCTCCACCACGCGATTCTTGACATGGTATCAGAGCCGCACCACTGAGAGAGGCTGATTTCAAAGGTTGAAGCAAAGGAGAAGAAGCAAGGTTCGAGCAAGCAAGCCACGGGTAAGAAGCTCTCCCATCCTTCCACTCTTTCTCTTGGGTAGTGCCTGTGGAGGCACCGGAAGCAAGGCAGAGCAAAAATCTCAGATTGCAGTGAGATTTTGGGCATTTGAGGCCGTTTCAGGGCCCGTTTTAGAGCCGCAAGGTTGCGGACAGCAGTTTCGGGATACACTGTGACTTCGACTGTATTGACCGAACGTGGGTGCGCAGGTTACAGATTTCAGATCTGTAAGTTCAAAGGTGTTTACCAGTGAGTAAACACAAGGTTTATCTGCAAAAAGGTTGCAGATTGCATGTATTGTTGAGCAGACAGTAAAAAAGGCTGTCTGGTGTATTGCTGTGCACTACAGGTCAAGGGTTGCAGAAGATTTGCTTGCTGTTTGGTATTAGTTTTGTGATAATGGCAGAGAACAGTGGAAGCCCCATCATTGAGAAGCTCGACAAGAACAACTACCCATCATGGAAGTTTCGTGTCACGAACTTCCTTATTGGAAAAGGCCTCTACGAGTTCGTTTCAGGTGAAGAAAAGGAGCCGGAGGTGAGTGATCCTCCAACTGTAGAAGAGACAAAGGCACGAAAGGAATGGAATGCAAAAGACAAGAAGGTCATGTATTGGTTGTCTGCAGTAATTGACAATAACATGCTGGGACACATTAGAAATGCAGAGAATGCATATGCAGCTTGGACCATACTTGAAAGTATGTTTTCTGTAAATACAAAGGCACGAAAGATTCAACTCAAGCAAGAGTTGAATACATTGAAGAAAGGAAAGATGTCTATCAATGAGTATGCACTGAAAGTAAGAAGCATTGCAGATGCATTGGCAGCGATTGATGCAATGCCCGATGATGATGATTTGGTGTCGTCTACCTTGGGTGGACTTAACAATGAAAAGGCTTGGAAGTCTTTTGTAACTTCCGTATATGTCAGAAAGCCATTTCCAGATTTCGATGAATTGGTCTCCCTTATGATCACTGAAGAGATCAACATGCAGAGTGAGACATCTGAAAGAAGTGGTGAACAGGTCCAAGCTTTCTACTCCAGTTCTGGAAGGGGACGTGGCAGGTTCTCTTCAAGAGGCCGTGGTACAGGACGTGGTAGTGACAACCAGCAAAACAGATTGAATCAGCAATTTGGCGATATGCAGGTTTCAGGAGGTCGTGGTAACTTTAGAGGCAGGGGGAGCTTTAGAGGAAGAGGTGGATGGCAGAACAGAGGTTCTAACAACTCTGGTATTGTGTGCCACTACTGTGGCAAAACAGGTCATATTGCAGCCCAATGTTATGCTAAGAGAGATGATATCCGCAGTGGTAAGTTGCAGCAAGGAAACTATGCATCGTCTTCACGACAGAATGAAGACAAAAATGAACGTTTGTTCGTTATGCAGCATATGCTGAATGCTGTTACAGGAAAGGGAACACATGAAGATGTTTGGTATGTTGATTCAGGTGCATCCAATCATATGACCAGCCATGCAGAATGGTTTGGAGAGATGCAGGATTTGCAGAATGCAGGTTATGTGCAGACGGGTGATGACTCATGCCACCCAATTTCACACATTGGAAAAGTTCCCTTGTCCTTGCATGATGGTAAGACAAAGAGTCTTTCAGATGTATTACATGTGCCATCTATTACAAAGAACTTGGTGTCAGTCGGTCAAATGGTAGAGCAAGGGCTGCAAGTCAGATTTAATGCAAAGGGCTGCTTTGTAGAAGACTTCAATGACAAGTGCAGGTTGGTAGCAAAGGGAAGTAGAGTTGGACGTATGTTCACTCTAGATGCTGGAATTCCTACTATGAATGCGGCTATGTATGCCAAAGGAAAAGGTGTTGTTGCAGACATTGAAATTTGGCACAAACGCATTGGACATGCAAATGTACAAAGGCTGAAATTAATGCAGTCCAAAGGGTTGGTTACAGGTTTGCCTACTTTTAAAGTTGCAGAATTTCAGAAGGTATGTGAAGCATGTCAGTTTGGTAAGCAGGCAAGACAACCCTTTTCACATGACAAAGATGTAAGCAGAAATATCCTTGATGTTGTGCATACAGACATTTGGGGGCCTACACAAAATGTATCTCTTGGAGGCAGTTCATACTTTGTCACATTCATTGATGATTGCTCTAGAAAGCTGTGGGTATATTTTATGAAGGAAAAGAGTGAAGCTTTTGAGCACTTTAGAACTTTCAAGGCTGCAGTTGAAAGAGAAACAGGCTTGAAAGTAAAGTGCCTGAGGTCAGATGGAGGGGGAGAGTACCTCTCAAATGAGTTCAGTGATTTTCTGAGGTCTCATGGGATAAAGAGACAGTTCACATGCAGGTATACCCCACAGCAAAATGGGGTTGCAGAAAGGAAAAACAGGCATATTGCAGAAGTTGCACGCGCCTTGATGGCTGAAAAGAATATGCCTAAGCATTTTTGGTCTGAGGCTGTTCATACTGCTGTTTATATTATGAACAGAACTCCCACAGCTGCAGTTCATGGTATGACCCCCGAAGAATGTTTTACAGGTAAGAAGCCTGATGTTTCACACTTGAAAGTGTTTGGTTGCATTGCGTATGTTCATGTGCCAGATGAGTTGCGGAAGAAGCTGGATCCAAAGGCTGAAAAGTGTATCTTTATTGGATACTCTTTAGAGCAGAAAGGGTATCGCTATTACAACCCTATCACATGTAAGTTCAGAGTGAGCAGGGATGTCATCTTTGATGAAATGAGCAGCTGGTATGCATCTAGTGGTGATGCATTGGATGTTGATGATGATCATGACACTCATGTGCAGGCTGAAAAGCAAGAATCACGGACTCTTAGTGGACCAGAGACATCATCTAGTAGTCCTTGGTCTGGGAGACTAAGGAGTATCTCTACATCTTCGGGTGCATCTAGTAGCACTACAGGTAAAGACAAAGGAAAGAATAAGGTGTCAGAAGGCATTGATGCAGTTCTTGATGGAGACTCCAGTGGCTCAGAGAGCTTGGATGATGAGCTTGGCATTCCTTCAGTGAGGACTCCAGGTGTGCAGAGAGCACGTGTTAATGCAAAGACTCCATTGAGTGATCCAGTGGTACGCAAGTCTAGCAGGGTGAGATACCCTGTTAAAAGATTTGGTTTTGAG
This sequence comes from Lygodium microphyllum, assembly GCF_053477565.2. Classification (NCBI taxonomy): domain Eukaryota; kingdom Viridiplantae; phylum Streptophyta; class Polypodiopsida; order Schizaeales; family Lygodiaceae; genus Lygodium; species Lygodium microphyllum. Next base: position 21,695,987 of record NC_141159.1, read on the forward strand.
GGTTATGCAGCTCACCATTATGCTTATATGGTGAAACTAGTTGAGGATGTTGAGCCCACATGTTTTGAGGAGGCTGTTGGTCATGCTCATTGGGATGCAGCAATGGATGAGGAGATGGCTGCATTAGAGGCCAATAAGACTTGGGATCTAGTATCATTGCCAAAGGGAAAGAAAGCTATTGGATGTAAGTGGGTTTATAAGATTAAGCACAATGCAGATGGTTCTATTAGCAGGTACAAAGCTAGGCTGGTTGCAAAAGGCTATGCCCAAACATATGGCATAGATTATGATGAAACCTTCAGTCCAGTTGCTAGGATGGCAACTGTCAGATGTGTGATTTCTTTGGCAGCAGCCAAAGGTTGGAGGTTGCAGCAAATGGATGTAAAGAATGCCTTCTTGCATGGTGATTTGCAGGAAGAAGTGTATATGGATCAGCCAGCAGGTTATGAAGATTTAGAGCATCCCACGTATGTGTGCAGGTTGAAGAAGGCACTCTATGGGCTCAAGCAAGCACCAAGAGCATGGTCTGACAAGATTAGAGAGTATCTTGTCAATATTGGTTTTTATGTTTCTGATGCTGATCACTCACTTTATGTGAGAAAAGGAGATGCAGGTTTGGTCATCATAGTCATCTATGTGGATGACTTGATTATTACAGGTGATAGTGATAGTGGGATTGCTGAAGTCAAGGGCTGTTTGAAGATGAAGTTTGAGATGAAGGATTTAGGTGAGCTAAGGTACTTCCTTGGCATTGAGGTGATCAGATGTGATGATGGTATATGGCTGTCCCAAAGACAATATGGCTTGGATATGTTGTCCAAGTATGGTATGACTGCATGCAAACCACTTTCAGTCCCGTTGGAGCAGAATGTAAAGCTGAGTGCTGATGTTGGGGATGAGATAGAAGACCCTACTATGTTCAGAAGGATAGTGGGGAGTTTGATCTACATGACCATTACAAGGCCAGACTTGAGCTATGCTGTTGGTCTTGTGAGTCAGTTTATGCAAGTACCTAGAAAGCCACATTTGGATGGAGTCAGACGCATATTGAGATATGTGAAGTCCACATTACATTATGGACTTTTCTATGAGGCAGGTACAGATGTACAGGTGTTTAGATACACAGATGCAGATTGGGCTGGTAGTATGTCTGATAGAAGATCTACCAGCGGATACATGTTCTCTCTTGGTAGTGCAGCAGTTGCTTGGAGCAGCAAAAAGCAATCTACAGTTGCTTTGTCGAGTACAGAGGCTGAGTATAGAGGTGCTGCTGTTGCAGCATGTGAGGTAGTATGGCTGCAAAAGTTACTGGCTGATTTGGATGTGCAAGTGGAAGGTCCAGTTGTCATTTATTGTGACAACATGAGCAGTATACAGTTGGCTAGGAACCCTGTGTTCCATGCCAGGACAAAACATATTGAGGTACACTACCACTTTGTGAGAGAGAAGGTACTAGCAGGTGAGATTGACTTGGTGTATGTCAGCACACAGGATCAGATAGCTGATATCTTCACGAAGGCATTGGGTACAGAGAAGCTTCAAAAGTTTCGAAGCTTACTTGGAGTTGCAGAGATACAGTTGAGCTTGAGGGGGAGTGTTGAGATGGCAAGCTCAACACATGTGGACATGGATGATGGACCGCCTGGTTAGATGGGTCCACACGTCTACACTTAGCACGTCGGTGGTCATTATGACTCTCACATGGCCACTGACTCATTACTTATTATATTCAGGTTGTTACACCTATTTACAGCTGGCATAGTTATAGCGCCAGTCGACTAGTGTAGTCGGTTATGCATTGTTTGACTTAGTAGGCCACTTTCCTTTTATGTTGTATCTTATCTATACTTTGTGTACATTGTAAAGTGTGTGAAGAAGAAGAAGAAATCAGCAAGAAAACGTTTTGGCCTCCATCTCTCTTCTTGTCTCTTGAGTGAGCTTCTCCTTGTGCATTCTGTGTGTGTTCGGCGCAGCATCTTGAGCAACCCCCTCCACCACGCGATTCTTGACACTGTATGCGGCTCCTCCTTGAACACCACATCACGGCTCGCGATGATCTTCTTTGCCTCTTGGTCATATAATTTGTAAGCCTTCTGCTCATCACTATAACCCAAGAATATACATTTTCTGCTTTTTGGTTGTAACTTGTTTCTCTTCTCATCTGGAACATGTGCATAACATTCACATCCAAAAATTCTAAAATGTGAGACAGATGGTTTCTTACCAATGTAAGCCTCATGAGGTGTTTTTCCCTTGAGAGCCTTTGTATAGCTCGGATTTAGAATGTAGACTGCAGTATTAACAGCTTCAGCCCAAAAATGGTTAGGCAATCCCTTGCCCTTTAGCATGCATCTTGCAATCTCCACAATGGTGCGATTCCTGCGTTCCACAACACCGTTCTACTGAGGTGTGTGAGGCGTCATCAATTGACACTTGATCCCTTTGCTCTTGCAAAAGCCTTCAAACTCCTTTGAGTTGAACTCACCACCACCATCTGTTCTAAATTTCTTCACACTTTTCCCTGTTTCATTCTCAACAAGTATTAGCCATTCTTTAAACTTACTAAAAGATTGAGCCTTATCACGAAGGAAGTACATCCACATCTTCCTACTGTAGTCGTCGACAATCAACATAAAATAAGAAGATCCCCCCAAGGCATGTGTAGGCATCTTACCACACAAGTCAGCATGCACCAACTCTAGAGGAGCCTGTGCTCTATTCTTGCTTTCTTGTGGAAATGCCTTTCTCTGTTGCTTGCCCATCATACAAGCTTCACATGGTTCCTTCAATTCAGTTATTGTAGGTAAGTGAGCAACCATACCTTGCTTTTGCATCTCCTTCAATACTGCAAATCCGATGTGTCCAAACCTTTCATGCCAAAGCTTACTTGTGCACACTCCAGCGGTGGCTGTAAGAGCACTTAGCTTATACAGGTTGTTCCTTCTTTCTCCTTTGCCAACAATTGTGCCAGCACTATCAATAATTTCTGCACCTGTCTTCTTGAACCTCACTTCATGACCAAGATCAGTTATGGCAGCAACTGATAAGAGATTTCTCCTGATTTCGGGAACATACAACACATTTGAAAGCTTTTTGACTTCACCATTTGCACCAACAAAAGAAATAGTACCTGTGCCCGCAGCAGGGCATTTAGCATCATTTCCAACCATCACAGTGATGGATTCTTGTAGAGGCTGCATAGAACTGTATAGACCTTTCTTGTTGGTCATGTGACGTGAGGCCCCACTATCCAACACCCATGAGTCAGTAGTAGATTCTTCTTGCGCTGAGGAGCACACTTCCTCAATGGTCGCCATGAATAATTCCAACTCTGCTTTAGCCGTATTGGCTGTCTCTTTCCCTTTACTTTTAAGGGTACCATTCTTTTCATCTGCCTTCTTGACACGACAATCTGCAATTGCATGTCCTTTCTTCTTACAGTAGAAGCACTCTCCTTGAAACTTCTTCTTGCTGCCCTTCTTCTTTTTGTCACCATCATTTTTGGTGGAGGAAACACCTTTGCCTTTTGCATTGGCAGAGAATGCAGCATCTCCATTGTTGCTTCCTTCTCGGGCTTTCAATCTCAACTCCTCCTCCATTAATAATGCACAAAACTCCTCAAAAGTCAAAGCTTGAGGTCTCACCTGAGTATTAAGGGCAGTTACTAGTCCATCAAACTTTTGTGGACAAATCCGAAGACACCTTCGAGCTAGCTCTTCGCTAGTCTTTTGTATCCCAGTGCCAGCCATCTGGTCGCGTAGATTCTTAATCCGAGTGATGAATGCTTCAGCCGTCTCTCCTTCAGCAAACTTCTCCGCTGCTAGTTGATTCTCCAAGTTTTGAATCCTTGTTTGGTTTCGTGTTTCATACTGACTCCTTAGTACATTCCAAGCATCTGACGCTTTGGTTGTATGCTGAATCAGAGTCAAAACAGAGTCAGAACAGCTTGTAACTAAGGCACACAATGCATTTGCATTCCTTCGTTTCCAAGCTCGTAGAAGATCTCCATTCGGAGGAATCATCACACTAGGATTTGATGGGTCGGGGGTAGGCTGTGGTTCTGCGTCAGTCCCTAGCACAGTCTCCAGAAGCTCATAAGAATCAAGGATAGTTGTAATTTTGAACTTCCACAAGGTGTAGTTTGTACCATCTAACTTGCCCTTCGCTGAAGGTTGGTGGACGAATCCTCAGTGTTTGAATAGCCAGTACAGCAGCACCACCTCCTGCATCGCTTCCTAATGTACCAAAACCACTTCCCGGAGTCGACATAGTTTCTCTTTGCTGTTGAAGCCTTTGCCTCTTGCACGCTGTCCGATCTCTAGAGCCCCCTGGGCTCTGATACCATGTAAAATATTACACGGCGCAGCGAACAGAATCTGAGAAAGAGATAGAGAGTACACAACAGATAAGAGGAGAATCAGTAAATTCTTTAACTCCAAGCAACTGATACAAAGATGGCTCTATCCACCCGTGCGCTTCCACTGTGTGAAGCTTAGATGGCGATCTAGACAGAAGATAGGTGAAGAGCTTAAGGCTAGCTGGAATAACAACTCTGATTGGGTGAAAGATGGCTGCGAAGGGGTTTAGCTTTTATAGCCCGTGAAGGTCGTTAGGTCGGTACCATATGAGCCTCCACTAGTCGGCCAGTGAATATTCCCTTTACCATCGGGCCGGGGGCGCTGCCCCCGGACCCCCACCGGGGGGGCTGCTGGCCCCCCTGGGACCCCCCAGCTAGGGCCCGCTTTCGCGGCCCCCGGACCCCACAATAGGGGCCCCTTTTAACTCCCTTACACCGCAACTTGATGCAATGCGCCTCGAGTTGCTACCAGCTTAACCACTCCGTCTAACCCAAAGATTAGACCCACAACAGTCACCTTTTTGCCATCCGGTCACATAGACCTCATCTAATATACAAGTCAGGACTCAACCAATGTCCGGGCTCACATTTGGCTTCTTCTCATAATGGGGGCCTTACAACTTTGAGCATCATGGATCATTGGTAGCACCTAATGAGGGTGGGACATTGATCATATCTAACACACACATACACACACACACAATATCCCTTGCATTGATCTCTCTCCCTTCTTCTCTCTATACATCTTTTCATCAACAAAAAGAAAGAGAGAAGTAAAGAAAAGATAAAAACAAAGAGAGAAGAGAGAATGCACTTACCTCAAAGTTCGAAGAAGAATTATTTCACACTTCTCTTCTTCTTTTTCTTCTTCTCCTTCACAGATTCCCTCTCTCTCCTTTGTAGTTGTCCTCTCTCTTTTCTTGGATGCGGTGGCAATGGCGGTGGCCGTGGCAACCTCACACACACACACACACACACACACACACGCACAATCTCCCTTGCATTGATCTCTCTCCCTTCTTCTCTCTATACATCTCTTCATCAACAAAAAGAAAGAGAGAAGTAAAGAAAACATAAAAACAAAAAGAGAATAGAGAATGCACTTACCTCAAAGTTTGAAGAAGAATCCTTTCGCGCTTCTCTCCTTCTTCTTCTTCTTCTTCTTCTCCTTCATGGGTTCCCTTCTCTCCTTTGCAGTTGTTCCCTCTCTTTTTGTGGTGGATTGTCAATGGTAGTGGCCTCTCTCACTCACACTCTCTCTCACTCTCCCTTGCATTGATCTCTCTCTCACTTCTTCTATGTATATATCTCTTCATCAACAAAAAGAAAGAGAGAAGTAAAGAAAAGAGAAAAAAAAGAGAGAAGAGATAATGCACTTACCTCAAAGCTTGAAGAAGAATCCCTTCGTATGTCCCTCCTTTTTATTCTCCTTCACGAGTTCCTTCTGTCTCCTTTACACTTGTCTCTTCCCTCTTCATGGATGGCGGTGGTGGTGCCGACCTCTCTCTCTCTCATTTACAAACTTGTAAAATGCTATGCTTGCATTTCGATACTTTTTTGTGAAGCCCCTCTCTCTCCCCTTTTTTATTTCTCTTAGTCTCTCTCTTCCTTCCCCTCCCTTCTTCTCTCTATTTCTCTCCCTTCTTCCCTCCCCACTCTCACTCAATGCATCTTGTTGCAAACACAATCAAATATAGAAAATAAAAAGCTTAAAGAACCAAGATATTGAAAGCAAAGTTGCCCCACCTCTCTTTATCTCTCTCTCCCTCCTCTCCCTTTTTTTTCTTTATTTTCCTTCTCTCTCATTCTGTCATTATTTTCTAATTTTTCTCTCCCTCTCTCTCGCTGTCTTTTTTTTCTCTTTATATCTCTCTTTTCCCCCCCTCTCTCTCTTCTTTTCACCCTCCTTCCTCTCTTTACCTCAGCCTTCTTTTCTACCTCTTCCACCTCTCTTCCTTCCCTCTCCCTCTCTTTATATCTCTCCATCTCTCTTTCTCTCTCTATTTTCCTTTCTTTGTTTCCTCTCTCTTTGTCTCTCCTCCCCTCTCTCCCTCGTTGTTTCTCTCACTCATCCTTCTCTCTCCCTCCCTTCATCTCTCATTTCTCTCTTCCTCTTTCTCTTTGTTTCCTTTATCCCCTTTCTCCTCCTCTTTCTCTCTTCCTCTTCCTTCCTTCTTCTCACTCCCTCCTTCCCTCCCTCTCTTTCCATGCATCTCTTTGCAAATGAAAACAAAAAAGGAAAAGAAGAGAACAAAAAAATAAAGCAAGAAGAGGCAATGTATCTACCTCAAAGGCCTAAATATGAAACCCTTTGTACCTCCTCTTCACACTTTCCCTCCCTTTTCCCTTGCACACTTCTCTTTCTTCCTCGAGTATATCAGCAAACGATGGTGATGGTGGTCATGAGCTCCCTCTCTCTCTCTCTCTCTCTCTCTCTCTCTCTCTCTCTCTCTCTCTCTAAAAGCTTTTAGATCTCTTACTCTCTTTCATTTTTTCTTGCAAATGTTTTCTCGACAAATATCACTCTTGGGTTTTCGAAACTTTTTTCTCAAAGCGGCGTCGCTATTAGTGTCACTATTTGCATCTATATGTGGAACGCTAAAAGCGTAGCTATTTTTGTAGCAAATAGAATTTTTGATGCTGATAGCAACACATATAGTGATGCTAGTAGCAACACTGCTTTTTTGCATCGCAACAAATGACTGTCTCAGTATTGTCCCATTCTCTTGTAGTGCCACTACAAGATTTATGACAAACTATAAAATGATGTAATATATCAAATAAAATAAGTGATGAGTCAATAGTTATATGAGGATTATAATTACCAACAATATTCTATGTCCAGACCTGTGAACCCATTTGACTAAATAGTCTATTATCATTATATGCACATGTTAAGCTTGCCATCTCAACATAGCTCACCTACTCACCTATCATATTATAGTTTTCACTCAATAAGCTTCTAGGCAACTCTATAATTTATGTGATGCTCTTTGGTCCACTCCCATTACTATATTTTAGTTGATCTATTTTACAAGTGCTCCATCATAGAGAGAGAATGTGGAGAAGAAGAAAGTGTATCAACGTCAATCTCATACTCTATATGTCATCCTCTAACTTATGGAAGAAGGGGATAAGAAGAAGAAACACAAGACAATAGAGAGTATCTACCCTCCAAATTTTTCATTTACATATTCACTGTTTCTCACTCTCATCAAGTTTCTTGTAACATGCCCGCTTATCGGCTATCCAACCTAGGGAGTCCACCTTGGGTTAACCCTCTATATAACGTGCGTTCAAATTGTATTTTTAAAACCCCTTTTTAAAAAGTTTGCAACCTTTTATATACCCCTTTTGTGGATTTTGAAGGCAATATTTATATTCCTTTTGTAAATCTAAATTTTGAGATGAGGTTTATTTTTATAACCCATTCTATACAATTTAAATAAAAACACAATGTCACAGTACTTTACATTGAGTTTTTTCATGATAATCAGAGTTGAATATGCAAACATCATATCCAATCACACTAATTTACATTGAGTTTTTTTCATGATAATCAGAGTTGAATATCCAAACATCATATCAATATTTTAAATGTTGTTAGAAGTTGATATAGATGAACAACTAAACATTTATAGCTGCCCACCCACATAAGGAAACAAAATACCCCAAAAACCAAAGCTCATAATATAATAGAAACTCAAGAATTTGTACAAAGGATCATGAGACCCTCATTACAATTTCCTTATTCTTCCATTGATACACACATAAACACTAGAGTGCCTAATCTTATATACTTTTGCAACCCTACACAAGAGCCATCTGAGGGAAAACTTCTCTTTGGGAACCATGCACAGCAACCATATATAATCATGGCCTAAATCATAGGTAATGACCTTGAGTAGTAGATACAATAAAATATACAAGGGACATATTTTAGACTAGCTCAAGACAAGAAATGATATCAATTACACCTCTAGCGAGATTTGGAGGGGCTCTCATGTGAGTAGAAGTTTCTATATTTGAAAAGGTGAATACATCCCATATAAGAAACACCCATTACATGATTTTCTAGACCCATGGATCTAGTTACACAACATAAAACATAGATTTTCCTTTTAAGACCAAGACCATGGCTTGGAATCAGATTTTAAAGAATTTTTTGATGATTGAGAGCCTCTCCTTTATGAAAGGGTTTGTGGAAACCAACAAATTTTCCAATGTTAGGCGTACTGCCATCTCGACCTTCACCATAGAAACAAGTGATAAACTAAAACATAAAGAATCCATATGAATTTTTAAGATAGCCCCAATAAAATCTTGTGATTGTAACCTCCAATCCATACTTGTAGTTCTTCCATGTGGTTAAGACCCCATCTCTAGTGTACCTTCCCATGGCCCAAAAATATCTACTTTTTCAAAGGTTTCATAAGAAACTTAGTAGACATGAAAGAGAGGAGGTGTAGTCTAATGATTAAGAAAAGAGGATAGAAATGCATCATATCATGATGGTGGCCTATTAGCATATCCCACTATCAATCAAATGATGCATTTCTACATATTTGATCATCGTTTTTGGCCATAGAGGTCCTTCACATGGCAACATGATGCTACATTCATGGAAGGACCCCATATCACCATTAAGGTATTAGTTCCCCTCATACTCATATCATCCAACTTAGCTAGCAAGCCAAAGGGATAATCTCACTATTTACATGCAAGTATGATTTGATTCATCTCAAATCCCTGGCTCCATCTCACATAGCTAGATAGTTTCTTTTCCCCCCCATACATCCCTTATCAAGGATTAAACTTAAAATCTTTTAAATTCCCACACCCCCATTCACACAAGGATTTATCTAAATAATGCATAAACCCATAATAGTCAATATATAACCTCCTCCCTCCCCTCCCAATAGATAAAACTTCATAACATATGTAGATGGCATTGTATTCACCATGCTGAAATCGTGTTTTTTTAAGTTTTCTTTGATTCTTCTCTTCAAAAATGTTCCTATGCACCCAAGGTCTCATTGGATCACTAGAAAATAAATTGAAGATTTCATCATTTCTTGAGATCATGGTCCTGATGGTAGGACATTTTAACATAAATACCAACACAAGAATTGACACCACATGCTAACTAGTTGTACAAGCATTTTAAATTTTCATATTCTAACTTTAAAAAACTTGAGACTTTATAATATGTGAAATAATCCTTTCTCTACTTTGCAAAAAGGATGTCATAACATTTTACAATAGCACTATGACATAAAACTATATGCAAAAATCTCCAAGATCCACATATCCAAAGTATATCCCATACATTTGGACTCTATAGTATGGGAAGATCTATATATGTACTATATAAAAGAAGTGAACATAAGTATATTGTCTCCCATTGCTTTCATCACTATTTATCTCCATGCATAATGTAGTCGAAGAATCCCAAAAGATCAAAATGAGACAAAATTGTTCTAAAAGCAAGACAAAAGCAAATCTCTTGTGTCAAGCACTCATCAATAACACATACAAAGTATGTAGCATAACTAAAATCAAAAGAAGACTAGACAGTACAAACATTATATACAATATAGTTTGGCCATGATGTAATCCCAATCCATCACCTTAATACTTTAGCAACAAAAACATACTTTAGTCAATCTAGTATCTTACCATAAGCCTAGTTCGAAGAGCTCTCAAAAAACCCTTTGGTAGCAATACTTTAGCTGCAAAGAGTATGTCCTAGACTTGTGAAGTGCTAGCTTGAATATCCATTTCCTACAGGAAAAATGACTATAAAAAGTGTAACAAGATTATTTAGAAAGAAAATACAAAGCTTTTTCCCTATTGAAATCACTTACTTTGAGCACACACGTGATTACTCAACACACTTGAGAAAGTCATTAAACAACTTATAATCATTCTCATCTAGTTGATATCTTTCATTTGATGGATTGTATGTTAGATTTTCCAATGCAATCACTGACTCTATGGAAATCATATTCAAGTCTGTTAAGTCATATGTGAACATACATGATCCTTTCACCCTCTGGTACCAACCAAGTTGAACTTCTATGCCTTGAGGTTGATCTGTCAAATCAAAGACTCGTTTACAATCCACATATCTGCCTCCTACTTTTTTTCTCATCTTTTGGACCCTGCCAAGGTACCATGTGCTATGAGACCCATCCATTTTTTTCAAGTTTGTGGCTTTTCCATCTCTCTTTGGATGATTACCACTTCCTTGATCTTGTCTATCATATACAAAATATATTGCACAATCAGAATCTATCCCAAAGAAATTCACATTGCTTGATCATTGTGATTTTAGTTTAGGGTCAAAGTAAGCATCTTGCCTCACTCTTATCAATCGATCCTTTGACAAAGTCAAACTCCCATTCAATTGATTGACCAATGTAGTCTTGAAGATATACTTTCCATCAACTTCCATTGTTGGGTTGATCTTCTGACTTTCTATAACAATAGTTGAGCCATGAACCTCATCTAAGATCCCATCAATTTCATATCAAATCTCACTAAGAGCAACGACGTCATCATCCCCATTTGAATTCTCTAATTGTTCTTCATCACTAGTTGGTTGTCCAAAGTCATCATATTCATCAACCTCCCCCATTTCATCGTCTATCTTTGACCACATAGAATTTGTATCCTCCCAAGGCTATGACCACCCCTTTAAGTTATCTCCCTTAATGGGTTTCAATCCCAATCACTGACACAACATTTGTGCTTGCCGCAAGCCCTCTTTCAATGCATCTACTATTATTTCATCTGAAGCCACACATTCATAGTTAGCTAGATCTGCCTCTAAAATATTTTCTTGTATATTCAAACACTTCCATATATGCTTCTACTTCTTGTGAGCCCTTGAGAAGATTAGCCCATTTGAACTACATTCATGCATGGCGATCTTATTCAAACTACCGACACTATGCAAAAGGTCTCCGAAGTCAAAGGTTCTTTCTTGTCCCACCATACCTCCAATTTTACTAAAATAAATTTCAGTTGCATCTGATCCAGTGAGATGTAATGGAAACTTGAGATCCAGAATAAGTTCACGAAACATCTTTATGAGAAGCATAAAAAAATGGCATGAAAGTTGAATATCTATGTAGGTCTCCTTACTTATGAAATTTGTCTTCAAGTTATACATGGCATGTTGATGTAGCCACAGCCTCCAAATCTTGAAGAAGAAACTAACCTTGGCTGCCATCACCACATGCTCCCTCAAGTTCACATGTGGCGACAAGAAAATATCAATGTAATCAGCCACAATATGAAAATATGCCATGGTTCCTTGTATGCTTCTCTCTCTCTCTCCTCTGTAATTGCCTCATACAATGTTGCACTTGTCTGCTTGCAATGGAAAATGAGGTGTATACCATTGTAACATGATTAAGTGTAATCCAAACATTACCAATTGCAAGTTGTCGAGTAGGGCTATCAAGTGGACCAACAAGCTTTTTTCCATAGTGTATAAAGTCTGGATCATGTAAACCATACAAATGTCCTTTCACAATTCTCCCTTTTAATTTCCATCCACACCAATTAATAAAGAACTGGTCCTTGTCCTTACCAAGGTTATCTTCAAGCATAAGCTTGTGCCGTCTACTGTCTCCATATGAAGCATGCCCAATTATCGGACCTATTGTATCCCTTAGCTTTGCAACCCAAAACGTTCAATAAGACTCCATTTATTTCTAACAAAAACACTATCAAATCGATTACATGTGACTTGTGCCACCACGTTGGGATGATGATCTTGACATGCATATCCAGTGGTTTATGGTTACATGCATAGCAAATGAGATCATAGATGATGACCAAAAAATTCATATTATATTTCCAACAACTTTGAAGGATGAAGCAGCCTTGTGGCATGGGAATCTTCTTGCTACAAGGGCAGTTTATATAGTTTTAAGAGAGGCATTTTAATGAAGTTTAGGTAGCAAGGGTTGGAGGGTCGTTTGGGATTGTAATTTGACTATTTAACGCAAAACCCAGGAGAAACTGTGGAACATTACATTGAGAAGATGGAGACATTAATTAGAAAGATGGGACAAAATGCTCCCTCAGAGGATATACAAAAACAAAAATTTGTTGAAGGATTGCATGAAATAGTGAGGGAACTTGTGAGCCTGAAGTGATTAGCTAATTTAGCAGACGCAAAGACAAAAGCACGATGGTGGGAGGAGGTACAATTAGGACAATTGAGAAGGAAGGGGTTATACAGTAACCCTGGATTAGTTCCCTCAAGTATGTCACTATCCATGGTGGCTAGTACTCCATAGGTAGAAGCCCTAGTAGCTCCTCAGCTACTTACAAATGTAGGCGTAGCACCATCGTCAATGCCATACTCAGGATTAAATCTGTATCTAGTACCGCCTATACTCTTTTCTTTTCTTGAGGCGACACTGTCATTCAGATTTTCAAAGTCTAACCTCCATCCAGGATGCCTTTTCCTTCCTTTGTCATATGCCTTCTTGGTTGTCTCCTTCTTCCATTTTTCCTGAAATTTTGCTCCATTTTTCGTTCCTTTGTGCTACGGTAATCATTACATCCTCCTAGCGGAGTGCCAGTCCCATGGCACTAGGGTGGGTAGCAGCCGGATAGTTGGGATTGGTGCTAAGTGGAAATGGTGGGTAGATGACCATTGTTGAAAAGGTGGCGCTCTGATGAGAGATGATGGGGTGTTGGTTTCTGGTGATTTGGAGAGGTTCCGGCTTGCTTTGATATGCATGAAGATGCTCGGCCTTGGTTACACAATTGGAATTTGTCATCGGCGATGACTTTCAAAACCGGGGCTCTGTAATCAATTGAAGAACACATGGTACCAAGATGTAGCCAATGGCGGGCCTGACTGAGTTACGAACATCCTACAAGAGAAAGTTGTGCACTCCCTAAGGGGGGTATCTGTCTCACTGTGAGGTGTAAGTGCATGTGCAGTGGAACTGCGAGGTGGGTCTAACCTTGAGCAAGCCCTTGGTAATGTCTCACACTTGAGGACCCAGTTTGTGCATTGTTGGAGGTGTAGTATAGTGCAGAGCTTAGGGTGACAGGTCTGAAAGTCCTGCCCTTGATGTGCCCTAAGCGTGGAGAGGGGCTAGGGGTGATCCCTAGGTGCGGTGAGCAAAGTGTTTGAAATGAAAGAAGAGGTGAGTCATGAGGAGATGAGGCATGAAGAGACTAGGTGAGGCATGAAGAGACTGCATGTCGGCTAAACTCAAGCTTCAGAACTGCAAAAAATGCAGGAAAGGAAAGGCACAGTTTGAAAAGAAATGATTTAAGTATGGTTTGAATTTTGACGTGTGCGTCTATTTTGGCGTGTATATGTGTGCCTATTGTTCAGATAGATGCGAATATAGACGCGTAGTTAAACGCGGATATAGACGTGCATTTGGGATTTATCATAATTTTTTTTTAAAAGATAAGTTTTGATAGTGAATTCTTATCATAAGTTTTAATGTATTTATGATGATTTTTGTGTATTTAAAATTAAGATCTTATGTAAACATATGAATGATAAATATTTTGATTTTGTCATGAATTAGGTTTAATCATGTCGATGTCGTCATCACCTAGTGCGGTGCAAGCTGGTGAGTCAATGAGCACATCCTCAAGTGAGGATGAAACATTGCATCTTCATAATCGAGATGCATGGCTACGACGAAAAAAATAAATGCATGTGTGATCGTTGTCGAGGGTGTATTTTTCGAGCATGCGAATTGCAATGTTACACCTCAGCTTGTATGGAGAATGGGACTGAGAAAAATCACCGGTATTCATTGTTTTTTTTAACCACTAAGATTGCATGTCTATGTTACGGGAATTATATATCAACATACATGAAAGTCCCTTTTGTGGTTGAGCAGGATGCGGTGCTACATCCTCAGATACTCCCTCCCAAGCGTTGAGAGGCTGCAAAACGTCGACGCGAGGAGGCAGAGTTTTCAAGAAGAGTAGAGACTAACGACCATGATAGTAGCCCTTATGAAATGCCCCATCAAGTCGTAGAGGATGAGATTTTGGACAACATGGTACACCATCTATTTTCGCAACCAGTTCAGGGAGAAGGTCACTCTACGAAGCCAGATGATCCACTATATATAGCATCATCTACTCTGTTGTATGAAGGTTGTACGTACTCCGTTCTTCATGCGTCCCTCAAGATACTTAACTTGCAAACAATTTATGGATGGAGTAATGTCAGTTTGGATGCGTTATTGAAGTAGGTATCAATTTAGTTTGGCTTATATATGAATCATAATATTAATTGTTAATTCTATTTTGAAATCAAACAGAAATATATGTTGGTGGTTTTTTAACTCACTTTTAAAAATATATGTAGGTTATTATCACAAATGCTTCCAAAATGAAACAAATTGCCAACTAAGAGAGAGCAAGCAAGACATTACTTGACATCTCTCGGAGGCCTCGATAATGTCAAGATCCATGCATGTGTCAATGATTGTGTCTTATTTCGATTATGGATGGAATCAATCCATTTGGCATCAAAAGCACATCATATAGTGTATGGCCAGTGGTATTGGTGAACTATAATATTCCTCCATCCATGGCAATTAAAAAGGGACATGTGATGTTGTCCCTTCTGATTCCTGGAAAGCACAAGGTAAAAAACATGGACATTTACTTAGAGCCTTTGATTGAAGAGTTAGAAATGTTATGGGAAGATATTGAGGTGTGAGGGTAAACATCTTCGAACTCAACGTATAGATGAAAAGAGAAATACCCAAGATTGTGGTGTCCTTGCTCACTTCGAGGCTGCCAATGGTACCATGGAAGGTTATTGTGGCTTGATCCAAGATATTCTGAAGCTTGACTTTAGACGATTTTTTATATATGTAATGGATGTGAAGTGGTTTAAATAAGTGGTAACAAATGGTGAGCATTGCACAATCAGACGTCATCCAAGTGGTTTTGTAATCATTGACTCTACAAAATTTCACCAAAACAAGAATGACACATTAGTACTACCTCAACAATGCGAGCATGTATATATGCAAAGGCTAATTTTTTTATATGTATACATGTGATACATATACACAATATAATAAGTACTTAAGTTTTTTGCTTTTGTTTTTCAAATACAGGTTGTGTATCATCCAATGGTAAACAATAACCGATGGTGGTATGTCATCCCTATATCTTATCATTCAAAACCAATATATGGTAATATTACCGACATGGAGATAGCAGATGACAATCCAACAATTAATGATGATGTGCATGATGACACCATAATGGATGATATGCATGATATAGTACAAGATGAACCTCACGAGGATGTTCAAGGAAATGCAGAAGAAGACAATAATGTGATTGTCGATGATATTGATGAAGTTATTGAGCAATATAGCAACACATCTGATAGTGGGATAGACTTATTTGTTTTGTTACCTCTTGGTAACATAGACCTAGAAGTAGATAGCCGATCTCATTGAAGATGAGATGGATCATTCACTGTAACGTACTTAATTTGCTTATTGATTCAATGTGTATTCCTAATTCTATGTTTTTTATCATGCGCACACGTACATACTCAAGAATCAATAGTCAATTTTAAAGCTAAATTGAATTTTCCATAATAAAAAGGAAGTATCTTTTATCATCTTCAAGTACGTAGAGAAATTACAAGATACATATTGCAATGCTTGCTACTAATTGTAAGGTTTTTGTTGCTTGCCGCTAATTACTTATATTAAGCTTGTCAACTGAAGGAACTGCCATTCATTAGAGAGCAATAAAAAAGTAATTATTAACTCTATTTTTTTAATTCAATGATTCAATGTGTATTCTTAATTCTATGGTTTTTATCATGCGTACATGTGCATGCTTAAGAATCAATTTCAGGCGGTTAAATAATTATTAACTTTGGTTTTTGAATTATGTGAATTGTTAATTTTAGGTGGTTAAATAATTGTGTGCCTGCTAGCGCGTCTATGTTAGCGTCTACTTGCGCGGATATATAGACGCAAAATTCGCGTCTATTTACATGCACGTTTACACGCCCTTATAAACGCTTTGATAGACGCGCTCGACTTTGCGCGTCTATGCCTCGTTTTTGTTGTAGTGCCTTACGCATAGGGTTTTTTAGCCAACTTCTTCTCACGTGCCATATACATAGATATGTAGGAGCACCAAAAACATCCCTCTGAAATACAAATGGATAAAAAAACTTTGTGGTTAACCATGATGAGAAAAGACAAAAAATGTAATTGTACAAAGAAACTTTAATGAATATTATTGATTTATGCTTGAGCATCATCCACCATAAAAGCATTTGGTTCCCATGAATTGTTATAGTCCCAAAATCGATTTCTTAATGCATCTAGCCATGATGTAATTGATACTTTGTTTCTGAATGTTTGATTTGTCAAAGAGTTAAGAGACATCATGGTAAACAGTATGGATTACTTATGCCTTTATCTATTCCATCAAGACCATGGAAACATATTTCTATGGATTTTATTACTGGTTTACCTAATACTAAAGTTAACCATGATATGATTTGGACTGTAGTAGACAGGTTTAGTAAACAAGAATATTTCATTCCATGTAAGAAAACTTTAACAGCATCTCAGGTAGCACAATTGTTTTTGAAAATTGTTTTCACTAATCATGGATTACCAAAAGTTATTCTTTCTGACCGTGATTCTAGATTTTGCAACAACTTTTGGATTACTTTGTTTGCTAGCCTAAGAACAAAGATTGATTTCTCATCCGCATTTCATCCTGAAACTAATGGACAAACAGAAGCCACTAACAGTACTATTTTAGATCTTTTACGTGCTTACACTATTTCTAAACCACAGACATGGGACACACATTTACATTTATTGCAGTTTACATATAACAATACACCACACACATCTAAAAAGAAAGCACCGTTTGAAGTGATTTATGGTTATAGATTGTCTACACCTGTTGCATCTTTATCAAATAGAATTCAGAGTGTTGATGATATTGCTAATAGGCACGCTACTATTTTTGATGAGGTTAAAGACATGATTGCCAAAGCCCAGCAATCGTATACAAAACAAGCCAATAAGAAAAGACAGGCCATGAATTTCAAAGTTGATGACTATGTTTGGTTGAGAATAGAAAAACGTAGATTACAAAGTGTAGATAAACACCCAGTTGTGAAATTAGCACCTAGATTCTATGGACCATTTAAGATCATTCACAAAATCAATGACAATGCATTCAAGTTAGAACTACCACCTTACTGGAAAATTCACAATACATTTCACATTAGTTTATTACGATCCTTTAGAGGCCAATTACCTGTACACCCTGTTTATAAAAACCCACCTTTGTTAGATGAAGAGACTAAAATACTTGAACCTGAAGCTATCATAGATACTGATTTCATGACTACTAGAATTGGATGTAGATATTCTAGATATTTGGTCAAGTTTAAAAGCCATCCTCTTGAGGAAGCCCAATGGATGCACGCTAGAGACTTAAATGCTTTCCCCGCTCTGTTAGCTCCACATTGAGCTAATAGCAATTGAGGACAATTGTTATCCCACCCCAGGGGTATGATGCCAGGAGGCATATTTCACGGTGGATTTCGTGAGGTTTTACGGTGGATTTTGTAAACTTTGTTGCCCGGGGCTCATACACAAAGTGGATTCTTTGTGCGAGAAGTTGATGGGGACACCTATCCTTTTTGGGCGTTTCATTAATTTAGTGTGTACATGGGCGATTCCATAGCAGGTGATTCCACAAAATACATATTAAATTAATAAACGTTTATGAGTTTAGAGTGCGCACTCATGATAAATTAAGGTTAGGATTGATTTCTAACCAATTGATTTATTTATGTAGCTGAAGACTGCTAGGTATTCACTTTTGTCGGTTTAATTGTATTATTTTACTAACGATTGTGAATGCTTCAGTTGATGTGTAGAAAAAACAGCAGTGGCGGAGGAAATCATTGGAGGATAGCGTGTATTTTGATGAGCGCATACCTTAGGCATGGCACCTATATTTATTGAGGCATTAGATATTTATTTATTATTTTGTATGCACATGGGCGCACGATTATGATATTTGTATTTGGACATTGTATTGGGTATGCCTGACTCTTTGGGCACCCGCCCATTAGCTTTATTTCTATTTTGTGCTAAAGTAAACTCAAAAGCCAAAAGCGTGCTATTTTGTAATTTGGGCTATTATTTGAGCTTGAAGATGATTAATACATAAAATACATGCTTTGTGGAGCGCTCTCACAAGGCATGGGGGGAGATTGCACCCACTTGGTCTCTTGATCATGTCGTGCATGCTTTCTACCTTGAGTTTTGTACAAAAAGTAGAGTTCTTTTGTTCTTGGGGACCTTTCGGCGTTCACTACGTGAGCATACAACATCCGATCTGCGCACCAGAGGCCCATCGACAAGTAAATACGTAGGTAAAACAGCCTTGTGGGACTTTTTTCAAGATGTAGCAAGGAATGTAGTGTAATCCAAGCAAGTACAAAGATTCATGGAGTCTACAAAGACCATGTTTGAGCTCATTAAACATTGGGGTGGAGGAGAAGAAGAAGAAGAAGCAAGCAAGCAAGAAAGCATCAAGGGAGGCTAACTTACCAAGGAGAGGAAGAAGGAGAAGGAAGAAGCGCCACCACCTGCCACACCAAACACCCAAGGTGAGTCTCTCTCTCTCTCTCTCTCTCTCTCTCTCTCTCTCTCTCTCTCTCTCTCTGTGTGTTTCTCTCTTCCTCTCTCTGCTCTGTCTGTTTATTTAGGATTTGTGATTCCATTATGTATTGCATTTTGTAAATCATCAATGGCGGTCGTCGGCCTAAAATCGGCCGACCGAGCGCGTCTAATAGTGCGTCTACATCTCAGTGTAGACGCAAACATAGATGCGAAAAATGTTTCCTCTCAGAGCGTCTGAGGGCGTGTCTTAGAGCGCGTGTGCTGGCGCGTGTGCTCTGTAGTATACACGCGATGATACACGCACTGCACAGAAGGTTGACCTGCAGTCTACACGCGATTATACACGCGCATTGACCTGGGGTGCGCGTTTGACAGCGCGTCTGTGCTGCATCTTAGATGCGTAGATAGACGCGCTAGATAGATGGTTCACTGTGGAGCGCGTCTAAGGATACGTCTAACCTGCAATTTAGACGCGGGGATACACGTGCCAGGTCTCCCAGTTCTGATAGTAAACAATATACTTTTGCAATGATGAATGTGACCAATCCCATGTTTGTGTTTATCAGTTTTCTTGTTTAAGAGAAACATTAGCACTTAAGTGTTATGCTCAATGTTTAAAGAAAGCTCTTTAAAAATGTAGATAATATATGATTTTTTGAATGCAAATAAATTTTTCTTTTTTCTGTGTTTTTTTTGCAAATGTCGTATCCTGGTTCATCTAGCAATGACCTAGATGTGGATTGCATGAATGATACATTGGCATCCTTTGGCAGGGGGGTCAATGCATTTTTTGGAGGTTTTCCTAGTAGAGAAGACTTCATGGGAGAGATGATTAGACACCTTGACCACTCTCCCACAGCAGACGAGGTGTTCAGTGTCATGTCTGGGATGCCTCTGGCGTCTTTGCTTGGCACTACTTCCCAGACTCCACATACAGGTACTCCACATACAGGTACTCCATATGCAGGTACTCCATTTGCAGGTACTCCACGTGCATCGGCTGAAGCACAAGCATCTGCAGAAGCACGTGCATCTACAGAAGCTCGTGCGTCTAGCGAGGCAGAGGGCAGTCGACAGAGAGGGAGGAGGGAGAGTCGAGGGGGAGGATGAGGCTTGTGTGGGGGTTGCCTAGGAGGTGGCGAGCGATCACCCTCACTAGTAGATCACGTAGAGGAGGTTGTACGCCAGTACTATAGAGTTACAGATGCTGGTGGCATCTTTCATGATGATGAGGGAAGGGATGTAATGGCGTACATGAGGAGCGTCGTGCATGCGACGTATAAAGATTGTTTCATTGCCTTAAAATAAAAAAAGTGGCTTGTGGCAGGAGGTGTTGAGGGCAGTCCATAGGAGGTACCCAAATCCTGAGGCGACGTATAAAGATTGTTTCATTGCCTTAAAATCAGAAAAGTGGCTTGTGGCAGGAGATGTTGAGGGCAGTCCATAGGAGGTACCCAAATCCTGAGGGTCAGCGATTCTCGAATGATTGGGGACGTACAAAAGTGAGGGATATGCTTCACAACAAATGATCCCACCTCATGACACAGGCCAGGGGCTCACTGGGGAGGTTGGAGGAGGGGCGTGGAGCCTATAGCCAACCACCTATGTGCCACCGCATAGAGTGGAAGAAAGCCAAGAAGAAAGCAGCTGAGAAAGTGAAGAGTCGCCAGCACGCAGAGGCACGACGGATCCAAATGGAAACAATTGGATCGTCGCATTACGGATCGGGCAGCAGAGAGTCGTGGGAGGCAGAGTTTGTAAGTATATTTTGATTTCTAGTTTTTTAAATTTATATTTCTTTCAATTCTTTATATATTTTAGTTTAATATATTGTGACTCATAATTATTTGTATATCTCTAAATGTTTTGCAGACTACTATCGTTGGTAGGACACCTACTCCTAGAGAGGTAGGTTACCATCGAGGCCATAATCGTGCAGCAACATGTCTTCACTTTTATGAGGAGGGTCTCATCACTGAGGACCAACACAACCGGGCCATGAGGATTCGACAGCCAGAGGAGGTATGTTTTTCTTACTTTCCTATTAAAAATATAACTAATTATAACTTTTTCTCCACCTTTTCTATGTAAGAAACCCTGATCTTTTGTGTGTGTGTAGGTGAACCCGGATGTGGAGCATAGCGAGGAGGGGGACAGCGACGCTAGTAGCCATGGTAGTACTAGCGAGGATGTTTCCTCTTCAAATTCGTAGAGGAGTACCATACCTCCTCATGAGGCCTTCTTTTCTTGTATATGTATGATATCTCTTTGAGCCTAATGCTTGTGGCCACGCTTTAGGTCGCAAACACTTAAACTTCCCTTGTAAATTATTTGATATATAATGAATACATGGACTTTTATTTTCAATTCTCGTGCCCGTAAGATACATTGTCTTTTTCCCAAATACACAATCTGATGTATGGAAGGGGGGGGGAAAAAAAACCAAAGAGCTAGTTTTTTTTCCAATTCTGTTTTGTGCGTCTATCAACGCGTCTAAATTGCAGATAATTCGCGTTTATTTTCGCATCTATAATGCAGACTACACGCGCTTCATAATTCAAATTAAAAAAGAAATTAAATATATATTTTTAAAAAGGACATTTTTTGTTTTCTGTTCGCATCTATCAGTGCTTGTAAAAGCGCGTCTACTAGCGTGTCTATATGCGCATGTATATGTGCTTCTATTGCACGTCTATTTGTGTGTGTAGATTCATTGATACATGCAATTATAGATGCAAAATGGTAGACGCGCAAATAGACGGGCGGATAGACGTGCCCGTAATAATTTCTCTATATTCAAAAATCGCATCTAAATGTGCGTCTATGAGGCCTTTTTGTTGTAGTGAGGTGGATGATTTTCAAGTTTGTGCTGATACCTTTAGCGCACTTTGCAACACTAAACATGCAAGGTACACCTAATTCACATGAAAATGCTAGGATAGATAAACTCTACTATTAGAGTTCTATGAAAAATACAAGAGGAAGCATATTTCATCAAGTACTTCAAGGATACATGGTCATGTTGTATAGGTAACCCTATATACAATATTATGCTTGTTGCCCAATTCAAAGCTCCATGCAAATGTAGATATTGTGTCTGACTCCCCTTCTTTCTATATTGTTCCTTCTCTTCCAACTTTTCCTATTGGGGACAAGGAATACATATTATTACTAGACATCCAAAGGCTCTTTAATCTCAGGGATGATTATTGTTTAGCAATCATTGCAAATGCTTCTGATGCTATAAATGACATAGTTGATGTCAAAAATGAATCCAATGAAAAGTTACTTAAACTGGATACTAAAATTGTAGATGACAAGTTTATTGATGCAAGGGATGCCCTTTCTCTTTGTTTCAACAAGGTGAAGGATGCTAAGGAATAATAGGGGATTACTGATGAGGATTTTAACCATTTTTAAGACTGCTTGACTTGGAATTTCCAATTTTGGAAGAGAGTAGTCATAGTATGTTAAAGAATTGCAAGATACAAATTAAGACATCATCATCAATTAATATATGGAATCCATCTAAGCTAGAGTATCATGAAAACCAATTGGTACTATTATCGTAGGAATGTGAATATGTGCTACAATAATTACCTCTCATACAAATCAAGAGACAAATGGTAACATTGAGTCTTATCACTAAGTTTTGAAGAGTCTCTTTCTTAGCGAGAGATGCAACGTACATGGTCGGCGGATCAACTAGTTGATTGAGAAGTTGGTTTGCTTATACATGCATACTATTTGTAACAAGATATGCCAAAAGATGTGGATTTCAAGATTCAGTACTTTAATGTTTTAAAGGTCATAGAAAATTACATTCAAAGAGCTAAGGAAATATTGGATTTTCATGTGAATTTTATTCATGGTGATAGAAGTCAAGCTTCAATACAGAGTTGCACACCATGTTCAAAATGTTGATTGTAGTTGGGCATGTTGTAATTGTGATTGATCACAAATACGAAAAATATGTAAACATCAAACAAAGGTCCTTATGTTAAACAAAATAGAACTGGAGACCATTGTAGGAAAATCCAGGGAGTTATATGGTCCACAATTTCATGAGCACCAAAAAAAGTATTTAATATATCACCACTATGGTTGATTGAAGAATTGTGTAGTCATTTTTTAATGTCTACATTCTAAGTTTTTTCTTATTTTGGATACATGACAAGTTTTACCCTCAAAGGAGATTGGGTCACATGTCCACTTATTTAACATGCACACTATAAAGGTATGAGGATGAAAGGTATAGTGTAAGAATAATCATGTTAGCAAATGCCATAGGGTGTAAAATGTAATGGTAATATGTGATATATAGGGTTACATAGAATGTAAGACATGGTGTACAATATCAATCTTTGTTCAATAGTATCATCTGAAAAAGCAAGGAGAGGTGTGCCACAAATCTATTGTAGAAGTAATTGACTATCATTAGCTTTACCATATGCCCCATGGTTGACATACATATGAGAGCTTGGATTTTGTGAGTTATTTTACAAATGGGTTTTGATCTAGCAATTTTTACACCATCATATATTTGTCTCAATAAAAAATTTAATACCTTAAATGTGGTTATGGACTTAGTGATACTGATGCTAGGAGGCATATTCCACGGTAAATTCTATGAGGTTTTTATTCCATGTTGTATTCCGTAAAACTATATTTATTTACCGGGGCTCGTACACAAGGTGGATTTCTTGTGCGAGAAGTTGAGGGGGATGTTTGTCTTTTTCGAGTGTCAGGTTAATTTAATGCATACGTGGGTGATTCCACAGCGGGTGATTCCGCAAAATACATATTTAAATTAATGGACGTTTATGAGTTTAGAATGCACTTGTATTAAATTAAGGTTAGGATAGATTTTCAACATATTTATTTATTTTGTAGGTGAAGACTGCTAGGTATTCTCTTTTGTTGGTTTAATTTTACTATTTTCTAACAATTGTGAATGCTTCAATTGATGTGTAGAACAGGTAGCGGTGGTGTTGGGAAGCACCGGGCGATGGTGTGTATTCAAATTACCTAGAAGAAATTATCACTTTTGATAGGCGCATGTGTTATCATTAAAGGTGTTGCACCAATATTTATTTAGGTTCACTTATTTATTAAAGAACTTGACAAACATTTATTATTTTGTATGCACATAGACGCTCAATTTATATATTTCATTATTGGACATTGTATTTGGGCACACCTTGACTTTTTGGATGCCCAACCGCTTTATCCTTTATTTGGGAAAAAACAAATATAAAAGCCAAAGTATGCTAATTGTAAATTGAGCTATTTTTTTAGCTTCGAGATAAATAGATTTATAAATACATGCCTTGTGGAGTTCTCACACAAGGCATGGGGGAAGATTGTACCTAATTTGTCTTTTTGCTTCATGTCGTGCAAAATCTTCTTCTTACTTTATAAGTTTTAGTAGAGTTCTTTGTTCTTGCGGACCTTCTGGCGTTCACTACATGCACATACAACATCCAATTTGTGTACCTGTGGTATCAGAGCAAAGTTAAGATTAAGGGCTTCAAATTGCTTATCATCTTGCACCTTGAAGGTGAAGCTCCTAGAATGAACCAGCTCTACAGGCAGTCTCGTGACAAACCTTGAATACCAATGTGTTCTTGGCAGTGAAGAATCCCTTGCTATGCTATTAGATCGCGAAGGACCACTCTCTGGAGGCAGATGACCACTCAAGAAGCTCCTTCATAAATAGGTTTTTTTTTTCCTCTTTCTTAAATAGAAACTCTAAGTCTTATAACAATTGTCAAAGCTTAAGCTTCCAACTTTAATCGCCAGCGGCAGTGGCATCATGTTCTCAATGGTGTCAAATCCGGTCACGACGTCCTCTCGTCTTGGTCGATTAGTTAAAAAAATCATTAATATTTTTTAAATCTTAAGGCTTTAAAGCCTAATAAAGCTTAAAGATTCCAATTTACAATCTTTTTCATAGTGGGAGTTTACCCCCAACTAATCCCGAACCCGCTTTGCATCTTTAGGAAGCCTTTATTCACACATGCATCTTGACAGAGTCAATTTCCAACAACAAGCAGAATGTCACATGCAGTCTATTCCCCACTTGGAAGAAGACCGTCATCAATTATCGTACCCGCAAAAGAAGCAAGATCACAAAAATCCATTTAAAAAAAAGAAAGCCTTGTAAACCCAAATTGGAGCTATACTCGTCCCTCTAATGAGATTTTGAGTGTGTGAGGTTTGAGATTTTGTGGGATGTTCGATCAAAACATGGAAGATTTTATGGCTGAAGATGATTTACCGGAACCAACTATGGAGCAAAAATTGGATCTCATTATGATGCAACTTCAAGAGAAACGAAGAGCACATCAAAATTTGAAAGCTCAAATGGCTACTCTTCAACGATCCATTGTCGATCAAGATGGAATGCAACCGAAAGATATTATTCGATGTACGATTGATGCGACACTTGAAGCAGAGTCTCTCAAGAAAGAAGCAAAGATAAGTAAAAGAAATTTAAAATTCTATACTTTTAATGGGCAATGTGATGAAAAAAAATTCTCACTTTTATCAATCAGTTTGATGATTATTTCCATGAAGAGAAGTATGTTAAAAAAGATAAACTCAAATGCATCACTAACCATTTAGTGGAGAGAGCATCAATATGGTGGACTGTTGTTCACAACAGTATTGATTGTCCTACTACTTAGGAGGCCTTTCAAAATATTTTTTTGGAGAATTTTCTTCCACCTCAATTCTATAAAAAAGCAAACAAATAGTGGGGTCTTCTACAACAAAGAGATTGTGAATCCATACCCCAATACACTGAGCATTTATGGAGTGCCTTACTACAACTTTGAATGCTTGAAGATGTTTCTTGAGGCGATCCATAAGTGCAAGTATATGTCCAGTTTGCTTGGTCACTTCTATGCTGCGGAAGTGAACATATTCAAGCCAAAGACTTTGGAAGATGCGATTTGTTTGGCCCATGATGGTGAAGAAAAAATTCGTGGATGAGAAAAGTGACCCCAACAATTTCCAACTAACAGTAACTTTGATAAAAAAAAGCAATTCAATTACAAATTTTAAAGATTCTATCAAAATTGCTTTGTTCCTTCTTCTTTCCATAAATCCTGGGCTTAACCTCCTCCTTTACCATCAAACACAATGATGCCAGGAGGCATATTCCACGGTGGATTCCGTGAGGTTTTACGGTGGATTCCGTAAACTTAGATGACCGGGGCTCATACACAAAGAGGATTCTTTGTGCGAGAAGTTGATGGGGACGCCTGTCCTTCTTGGGCGTTTCATTAATTTAGTGTGTACATGGGTGATTCCATAGCGGGTGATTCCGCAAAATGCATATTAAATTAATAAACGTTTATGAGTTTAGAGTGCGCACTCGTAATAAATTAAGGTTAGGATTTATTTCTAACCAGTTGATTTATTTATGTAGCTGAAGACTGCTAGGTATTCACTTTTGTCGGTTTAATTGTATTATTTTACTAACGATTGTGAATGCTTCAGTTGATGTGTAGAGATAGCAGCAGTGGTGGAGGAAAGCATTGGAGTCTAGCGGATTTTCGACTCTTGGACTAGATTTTGATAGGCGCCACGCCTATATTTTGTTATGTCTATTGAGACATCGATTATTTATTATTATTTTGTATGCGCTTATGCGCCTGGATATGTTATTTCTATTTGGACATTGAGATTGGGCGTGTCAGACTCTATGGGCACCGTCCATTAGCTTTATTTTCCTATTTTTGTAGAAAGCAAACTCAAAAGCTAAAAAGCTTGTCATATTTTTGTAATTGGACTATTATTGAGCATGAAGATTGGAAATATACATAAAATACATGCTTTGTGAAGCGCTCACACAAGGCATGGGGGAGATTGAACCCAATTTGTCTCTTGCCTCTTGTCGTGCATGCTTTTACATGGGTTTTTGTGCAAAAAGGTAGAGTACTTTGTTCTTGGGGACCTTCCGGGATTCACCACGTGAGCTATCTGCGACCGATCTGCGCACCAGTGGTATCAGAGCGGAGCAGAGATCAAGAGCTTCCAATCACTACCAATCTCGGGCGAAGGCGGAGCTCTAGGAACAAACGGCCTCTACAGTCAATCTCGTCGCGAACCGTCGATACATGCAGACTTCTGGCGATCAAGAACCCCTGTTTCCACTGTCAGATCGCGAAGGACCAGGCTCTGTAGGCGGAGGACCACGCAATCATCTCCATCAACAAGTCGTTGAAAACCAGTGAGAAAAGTCTTAATCTTCTTCACTAAAAGCTTAATTATAAAGCTTAAAAAGCTTAAGAGAAGCTTAAGCTTCCCCAAAATCTTTTCAGCGTGTCAGAGAGAGGCCCGAAAAATCCGCGCGGGGAAAAAAAATGCCCCCCCCCTCAGGAAAAAAAACGGCGGCCTGTTTACTCCACCATTAAGCTATTAAGCTTAATTACCTAAGTCAAATTAATCCAAGTTCTGCAAATCACACAGGACAAGGAAGTTCACAAACTCCAGGTCCTGCGCTGTCAAAGTCAAGTTCCGCAAGTCGACGGTAATCAAGTTCTGTAAGTTCTGCAAGTCGGCCTAAGTCCAGCAAGTCAACAACTCTGCAAGTCTGCTAAGTCTGCAACTCTGCAAGTCAGACTAAATCAGAACTGACTAGTGCTTAAAACTCATAGAAGACTTGTTCGTATGCAAAAACTCTGAATTGGAAAGTTGTTCGCAGCAAGTTGTTCTACCTATCTACAAGTTCCTTGAAGTACTTTCAGCAAACGGAGACAGCAATATTGCAGAATTTCTGAAAATTGAAGAAGAAATATCCAAAAAAACACATAGCCTTGTAACCCCAAATTTGAGCTACGCTCATCCCGCTAACTGATTTTGAGTGAGAAAGGTTTGTTGAGTTTTACAGGATGACTACCCCACATATGGATGATCCTATGGCTGAAGACGACCTACTCGAACCTACCATGGAACAAAAGCTGGATCTTATCATGCTGCAATTGGAAGAAGAGAGAAGGGCTAGGCAAACCTTGCAAGCGCAATTGACAAAGCTACAAAGAGCGTCCACTAATAAAGAAGAACCTCAAGCTGAAGATTTGATTCGCCGTACCATCGACGCCACCCTTGAAGCACAAACCATTCGCAAGGAATCCAAGATAAGTAAACAAAGTTTCAAGTTCCGCACTTTCAATGGCATAAGAGAAGGAAAGACTGTTTTATCATTCATTAGCCAGTTTGATGACTATTTCCATGAGGAAACTTATCCCGAAAAAGATAAAATCAAGTGTGTTACTAATCATCTGATAGACAAAGCATCACTTTGGTGGACTGTAGTCCGCAAGAGTATAGAATGTCCTCCTACTTGGGAAGATTTCAAGAAGAAGTTCATGCAAAATTTCCTTCCATCGCAATTTCATGAGAAGGCTATCAAGCAATGGGATTTACTTCAACAGCGAGATCGTGAGTCTATTCCACAGTATACAGAGCGTCTTTGGAATGCACTCCTACAGCTACGCATGCTTGAAGACGTACCAGAGACGACACATAAGCGGAAGTATATGTCTGGACTTCTTGGACATTACTACGCTGAAGTAAATATGTTCAAGCCTACTACCCTTGAAGACGCCATCTCCTTAGCTCACGACACTGAAGATAAGTTACGCGGAAGAGATCGACGACCACAGCCATTCCAAGCAAACGGTAATTATGGATCTAAACAATTCAATTCCAATTTCAGAAGGTTTAACCCAGGTCGTTTCTCATCACCATCTTTCCGCAAGAATTGGCCTAAACCACCTGCATTACCATCCACTGCCAATTCAAATCCAAAGCCTATTCTACAAGCAAATCCAAATATACCCAGACTCCCAGCCATTGCAAATAATGTGACCAAAGCTAAGCCAATAGTATGCTATAAGTGTCACCAGCCAGGGCATCTCGTAGCAAATTGTCATTCAAAGAAGCCATCAGCACATATCAACTACCTTGGAGCCATGGACGAAGAAGAGCATGAGGATATGCCAGATTTCACTGAAGAAGAGGATGATATTACTACTACTTCCGACACTTTACCAGGTATGCTTACTTCACATTCATTGTTGACTATGAAATGTATGGTGCATGGAAAAGAAAGAACTATATTGCATGATGACGGTAGTACCCATGACTTTATTTCAGCAAAATTGGTAAAGGAATTAAAATTGCATACTCTACCTACGCATTATCGCATAAAAGCTACATTTTTAGGCACTAGGTACAATGGCACACAAGAAGTTCAAGATTTAGAAATTCAAATTGGTCCATACATTGAAAGAAGAAATTTCTTAGTTGTCCCATTACAGTCAAGCGACATTATTCTAGGAATGCCATGGAGACACCAACATAATCCCAATATAGATTATTCCACACACACAATGAATATTAATTTTCAAGGAAAATCTATTACATTATTTGGTATGCATGCATCTCATATTTTTCCACTGCTTTCGCATACTCAAGCAAAACGTGCACTACGCAAGAATACTAAATCATATCTCATTTGGGTGAATGAATTGCATGCAAAGGAAAATCATATGCACCCTAGGCATAAGGAATTTCTCGCATATTTTAAGGACTGTTTTGCAGAAGACCTACCACCAGGTTTACCTCCATCACGTCCAAAAGACCATAAGATTGACCTAATACCTGGCACACGACCACCTTGCAAAGCCCCATATAGGCACAATCAAATAGAGCAAAAAGAAATCCAGAGTCAAGTTGAAGAATTACTAAATAGAGGCTTAATTCGACCTAGCAGTTCTCCATTCGGTGCACCTGTGCTCTTAGTCAAGAAAAAGAATAATACTTATCGTATGTGTATTGACTACCGAGCATTAAATAAGATCACTGTAAAGAATAGGTATCCTATACCTAGAGTTAATGACCTTATGGACAAACTGCAAGGATCTTCTATATTTAGTAAAATTGACCTTAAGTCTGGATATCATCAGGTGAGGCTAGATAGATCCGACATATTTAAGACTGCATTCAGGACACAGTTTGGCCATTACGAATTCTTAGTCATGCCATTTGGATTAACTAATGCACCTGCCACTTTCAGTAGAATGATGAACCGTATTTTTCTAAAATATCAGTATTGTGTGATTGTTTTCTTTGATGATATTTTGGTGTTCAGTCAAAGTGAAAAAGAGCATTATAAGCATTTATCATTAGTTTTTCAATTACTGAAAGAAAATCAATTGTTTGTAAATCCTGAAAAGAGTGAATTCTTTAAGACAGAAATAGAATATCTAGGTCATATTGTATCAAAAGAAGGAATTAAAGTTGATCCTAAGAAAATTGATGCAATATTGCATTGGCCTGTTCCTAAAAATGTACATGAACTACGCTCATTCCTTGGTCTTGCTAGTTTCTATAGGAAGTTTGTACGTAACTTCTCATTACTTGCTTTACCATTAACAAAACTTCTTAAGAAAGGAATTGTTTATCAATGGACTGAAACTCAACAGAAATCCTTTGATTTACTGAAACGTGCATTAACTAATGCTCCTGTTCTACAATTGCCTGACTTTAATAGACCATTCTTTCTAGTTGTAACCGATGCTAGCGGATCAGGAATAGGAGCCGTATTAATGCAAGACAACCATCCAATAGCATATTCTAGTTCTAAGCTGAAACCCTCTGAGCTTAAATATTCCACTTATGACAAGGAACTCTTAGCAGTTGTACAAGCATTAAAACAATGGAAGCATTATTTAATGGGTTCAGAATTCATGATAAAGACCGACCAGCAAAGCATTAGACATCTACTTAGCCAACCCCAAATTTCTGACCGTCATATCAAATGGGCTTCATTCATTCAAAGTTTCCATCCTATCATTCAATACCAACCTGGAAAAGAAAATGTAGTTGCCGATGCATTGAGTAGAAGACCTGCAATTCATAATATTTCCATCATATCTTTTGATTCTTTGATTGCTATGAAAGACACATATCACCAGGATATTACTTTTCATTCTGATTGGCAAAAATTAGTTCAAAATAATTTCATTCCTGTTGACTCATTGTCATATAATGATGGATTCATGTTCTTTGAAAAGAGACTGTGTGTTACTATTCCATTCCGATCTTTTGTTTTGAATGAAATTCATTGTCCCCCATATCAAGGTCATAGAGGTATCATTTCTACATTACGCATGTTAACTGAAGATTTTTATTGGCCGCATATGGATGCAGATGTATCTAATTTCGTTTCTGAATGTTTAATTTGTCAAAGAATAAAGAGACATCATGGTAAACAGTATGGATTATTAATGCCTTTGTCTATTCCATCTAAACCTTGGGAACATATATCTATGGATTTCATTACTGGTTTACCAAATACTAAATCTAACCATGACATGATTTGGACAATTGTAGATAGATTTAGTAAGCAAGCATATTTCATTGCATGTAAGAAAACTTTAACAGCATCACAAGCAGCACAGTTATTTTTGAAAACTATTTTTACTAACCATGGATTGCCAAAAGTGATTATTTCAAATCGAGATTCTAGATTTTGTAATAATTTTTGGATTACACTGTTTGCAAATCTAGGTACAAAGATTGATTTTTCATCTGCATTTCATCCAGAAACAAATGGACAAACAGAAGCCACAAATAGCACTATTTTAGATCTTTTACGTGCATACACTATCTCTAAACCTCAGACTTGGGATACTCATTTACATTTATTACAGTTTGCATATAACAATACACCGCACACATCTACAAAGAAAGCACCTTTTGAAGTTATTTATGAATATAGATTATCTACACCTGTTGCATCTTTGTCTAATAGAATTCAGAGTGCTGATGATATTGCTGTTATGCATAATACTATTTTTGATGAGGTAAAGGATATGATTGCTAAAGCCCAACAATCATATACCAAACAAGCCAACAAGAAAAGACAAGCCATGAATTTCAAAGTTGATGATTATGTTTGGCTTAGAATAGAAAAACGTAGACTGCAAAGTGTAGATAGACATCCAGTTGTCAAATTAGCTCCTAGATTCTACGGACCATTTAGAATTATTCATAAGATTAATGACAATGCTTTCAAGTTAGAATTGCCATCTCATTGGAAAATTCATAATACATTTCATATTAGTTTATTGAGACCATTTAGAGGCCAATTACCTATCCACCCTGTCTATGAAAACCCACCTTTACTAGAAGAAGAGACTGAAATACTTGAACCCGAAGCCATCATAGACACTGACTACATGACCACTAGAACTGGCCGAAGGTATTCTAGATATTTAGTAAAATTCAAGAACCATCCTGTGGAGGAAGCACAATGGATGCACGCTAGAGACTTAAATGCTTTCCCCACTCTGTTAGCTCCACATTGAGCTAATAGCAATTGAGGTCAATTGCTATCCCATCCCGGGGGTATGATGCCAGGAGGCATATTCCACGGTGGATTCCGTGAGGTTTTACGGTGGATTCCGTAAACTTAGATGACCGGGGCTCATACACAAAGAGGATTCTTTGTGCGAGAAGTTGATGGGGACGCCTGTCCTTTTCGGGCGTTTCATTAATTTAGTGTGTATATGGGTGATTCCATAGCGGGTGATTCCGCAAAATGCATATTAAATTAATAAACGTTTATGAGTTTAGAGTGCGCACTCGTCATAAATTAAGGTTAGGATTTATTTCTAACCAGTTGATTTATTTATGTAGCTAAAGACTGCTAGGTATTCACTTTTGTCGGTTTAATTGTATTATTTTACTAACGATTGTGAATGCTTCAGTTGATGTGTAGAGATAGCAACAGTGGCGGAGGAAAGCATTGGAGTCTAGCGGATTTTCGACTCTTGGACTAGATTTTGATAGGCGCCACGCCTATATTTTGTTATGTCTATTGAGACATCGATTATTTATTATTATTTTGTATGCGCTTATGCGCCTGGATATGTTATTTCTATTTGGACATTGAGATTGGGTGTGCCAGACTCTATGGGCACCGTCCATTAGCTTTATTTTCCTATTTTTGTAGAAAGCAAACTCAAAAGCTAAAAAGCTTGTCATATTTTTGTAATTGGGCTATTATTGAGCATGAAGATTGGAAATATACATAAAATACATGCTTTGTGAAGCGCTCATACAAGGCATGGGGGAGATTGAACCCAATTTGTCTCTTGCCTCTTGTCGTGCATGCTTTTACATGGGTTTTTGTGCAAAAAGGTAGAGTACTTTGTTCTTGGGGACCTTCCGGGATTCACCACGTGAGCTATCTGCGACTGATCTGTGCACCACACAAATTCAAATCCTAAGCCTTCTCTCCAACCAAATTTCAACATACCCAAATTTCCAGCCATTACCAATAATGTTTCCAAAGTCAAGTCTATAGTTCGCTACAAGTGCCATCAACCGGGACACTTAGCGGTAAACTGTCAATCTAAGAAGCCAACTGTTCAAATTAACTACTTGGGAGTGATTGAAGATGAAGACCATGAAGATATGCTAGACTTCACGAAAGATGATGATGAGATCGGTGATGCTTCAGACACTTTACCAGGTATGCCAAATCCTCATTCATTATTAACAATGAAATGTCTTGTGCATGGCCACAAAAAGATTGTTTTGCATTATGATGGAAATACACATGATTTTATTTCTGCAAAGTTGGTTAAAGAATTAAATTTACATACTATTTCGCATAAAAGCTGCATTCTTAGGCACTAGATACAATGATACCCAAGAAGTTCATGATTTAGAAATTAAAATTGGTGATTATGTTGAGCGCATAAATTTCTTGGTTGTGTCTTTGCAAGTTAGTGATATTATTTTAGCAATGCCTTGACATCACAAATATAATCCTGACATAGATTTTTCCACACATTCCATGAAAACTCATCTGAATGGAAAACAAATCACATTACATCGAATACACACCTTTGATAATTTTCCATTTCTTAGTCACACACACGCTAAACGTGCATTCAGAAAAGATAGCAAATCATACTTAGTATTGGTGAATGAAATTGAAGCTAAGAAAAATCAGATGTATCCTAGGCATACATAATTTTTTTCACAATTTAAAGATTGTTTTGCTACTGATTTACCCCCTGGTTTACCACCTACGCGTCCTCAAGATCATAAAATAGATTTAATCCCAAATTCTCAACTACCATGTAAAGCACCTTATAGACACAATCAAATTGAACATAAAGAAATCCAAGCGCAAGTTGAAGAATTGTTAATGCGAGGACTTATTAGGCCCAATAGTTTTCTTTTTGGTGCACTTGTCCTATTAGTTAAGAAGAAAAATAATACATATAGGATGTGCATTGATTATCGTGACCTAAACAAGATCATTGTTAAGACTAGATATCCGATTCCTAGGGTAGACGACCTCATGGATAAACTACAGGGAGCCACTATTTTTAGCAAGATAGATCTCAAATCTAGATATCATCAAATACGATTGGATACATTTGACATTTTCAAGACTGCATTTAGAACTCAATTTGGTCATTATGAATTTTTTGCTATGCCTTTTGGTTTGACCAATGTACTAGCTACATTCAGTCATATGATTAATCTAATATTTTTTAAGTATTAGCATTGTGTAATTGTTTTCTTTGATGACATATTGGTTTTTAGTAAAAATGAGAATGAGAATTATGAACACTTATCTTTGGTTTTCAAATTATTGGAAGAGAATCAATTATATGCTAACCCTGAAAAGAGTGAAATTTTCCAAACCCACATTGAATTCTTAGGTCATATTTTTTCTTCTAATGGTATTCAAGCTGATCGTAAAAAGATAGAAGCAATTTTGAATTGGCCAATCCCTATAAATGTGCATGAGTTACATTCTTTCTTAGGTCTTGCTAGCTTTTACAAAAAATTTGTCAGAAATTTTCATTGCCTGCATTGTCTTTAAGAAAATTATTAAAGAAAAGTGTTAAATATCATTGGTATGATAATCATCAAAAGTATTTTGATTTATTGAAACATGCTTTAACACATGCACCTGTTTTGCAATTACCTGATTTGAATAGACCATTCTTTCTAGTAGTCACAAATACTTGTGGTGGATCAGGAATAGGAGTTGCCCTTATGCAAGATTCACATCCCATGGACTATTCTAGTTGCAAACTTAAACCCTCTGAACTAAAGTATTCTACCTATGATAATAAATTATTAGCTGTCATTCAAGATTTACGTCAACGAAAACACTATCTAATGGGATCTAAATTCATGATCAAAACTAACCAACAATGTATTAAATATCTTCCACAAATTTCTGACTGTCATATTACATGGGCTACTTTCATTCAAACTTTCCATCCACTTATCCAATATCAACCCGGGAAAGAAAATGTTGTTGTCGATACATTGATTAGAAGACTAAGTATCCATAATATTTTCATTTTATCTTTTGATTCCCTTATTCCTATGAAATATAGCTATGATCATGACCCCAGTTTTCAAGCTGATTGGAATAAATTAGTTGCTAATAACCGGATTCCAATTAAATCTTTGTCTTATTCTGATGGATTTATGTTTTATGAGAAAAGATTGTGTGTCACTATTCCATTTAGGTCATTTGTATTGCATGAAATTCATTGTCCCCCATATCAAGGCCATAGAGGTATTACTTCTACTTTAAGAAAATTCGTTAAAGATTTTTACTGGTCACAAATGGAATCTGATGTTTCTAACTTTGTTTTTGAATGTTTAATTTGTCAACAAGTCAAGCGACACCATGGTAAGCAATATAGTTTGTTAATGCCTTCACCAATTCTTGAACGACCATGGAAACATATTTCAATGGATTTTATAATTGGTTTTCCTAACACCCAAGCTAATGATGATATGATTTGGACTATTGTAGATCGATTTAACAAACACGCATATTTTCTTTCATGTAAGAAAACATTCACTGCATCTCAAGCTGCACAATTGTTTTTGAAGATTGTTTTCACTGACCATGGTTTGTCAAAAGTTATTATTTCCGATCATGATTCTAGATTCTCTAATAATTTTTGGACTACTTTGTTTGCTAATCTAGGTACTAAGATTAATTTTTCATTTGCATTTCATCTTGAAACCAATGGACAAATAAAAGCTACTAGTAGTACAATTCTAGATCTTTTACGTGCATACACAATTTCAAAACCACAAACATCGGATACACACTTGCATTTACTTCAATTTACATACAATAATACACCACATACAACTACACATAAAGTACCTTTTGAAATCATTTATGGACATAGATTGCCTACAAATGTTACATCATTGTTAAACAAAGTTAAAGCTATTGATGATATTGCTAATGCGCATGATGCTACTATTTTTGCTAAAGTTAAAGACATGATTGCGAAAGCCCAGTAATCATACACTAAATAAGCTAATAAGAAAAGAAAAGCCATGAGTTTCAAAGTTGATGATTATGTTTGGTTATGTATTGAAAAGAGAAGATTGGAAAGCATTGAGAAACATCCTGTTGTTAAATTAGCACCTAGATTTTATGGACCTTTCAAAATCATTCACAATATCAATGACAATGCATTTAATTTAGAACTACCCCAACATTGGAAGATCCATAATAGTTTTCAAATCAAATTTTTACAACCTTTTAGAGGCCAATTACCTGTCCACCCTGTCTATGAAAACCCTTCTTTGTTAGAAAAAAAAATTAAAATCATTGAACCTGAAACTATTTTAGATACTGACTTTATGACCACTAGAATTGGTCGTAGATATTCTAGATATTTGGTTAAATTTAAAAATCATCATATTGAATAGGCCCAATGGATGCATGCTTGCGACCTAAGTGCTTACCCATCATTGCTCCCTCCACATTGAGCTAATAGCAATTGAGGATAATTGGTATCCCCTGGGGGTATGATGCCAGGAGGCATATTCCACGGTGGATTCCGTGAGACCACGGTGGATTCCATGAGGTTTTGCTGTGGATTTTGTAAAATTATATTTATTTCCCAAGGCTCGTACACAAGGTAGATTCCTTGTGTGAGAATTTGACGGGAACGCTTGTCTTCTTTGGGCATTAGATTAATTTAATGTGCACGTGGGTGATTCCATAGCGGGTGATTTCACAAAATACATATTTAAATTAATAGACGTTTATGTTTAGAGTGTACTTGTATTAAATTAAGATTAGGATAGAGTTTCAACCTATTTATTTATTTTATAGCTAAAGAGTGCTAGGTATTCACTTTTGTCATTTTTATTTTATTGTTTTCTAATAATTGTGAATGCTTCAATTGATATGTAGAGCAAGC
This sequence comes from Lygodium microphyllum, assembly GCF_053477565.2. Classification (NCBI taxonomy): domain Eukaryota; kingdom Viridiplantae; phylum Streptophyta; class Polypodiopsida; order Schizaeales; family Lygodiaceae; genus Lygodium; species Lygodium microphyllum. The sequence goes on from NC_141159.1 coordinate 21,733,348, forward strand.
AACAACGGTGGCGTTGAGAAGCGCTGGGCGATGGCGTGTATTCAAATTACCTAGAAGAAATTATCATTTTTAATGGGCGCACGCCTCATCATTAAATGCATGGTGCTAATATTTATTTAGGTGTGCTTATTCATTAAAGCGCTTGACAAACATTTATTATTTTGTATGCGCATAGATGCTCAGTTTAAATATTTCATTATTGGACATTGTATTTGGGCACAACCCATGACTTTTTGGACATCCAACTGCTTTATTCTTTATTTGGGCAAAAGCAAAACAAAAGCCAAAGCATGATAATTGTAAATTGGGCTATTTTTAAAGCTTGGAGGTGAATAGATTTATAAATACATGCCTTGTGGAGCGCTCACACAAGGTATGGGGGGAGATTGTACCCAATTTGTCTTTTTGCTTCATGTCGTGCAAAACCTTTTTATCACTTTATGAGTTATAGTAGAGTTCATTGTTCTTGGGGACCTTTGATGTTCACTACGTAGGTACATAGCATCAAATTTGCGCACCAGATATGAGCCAATGCCACATCAAAATATCATGCCAAGTTTTTGATCTTGAAGATACAAAGTACGAGTCTTAGGTGTCGGTGGTATAGATTTATGAATGTAGCTTGTGAGAGAGCTTGTTGCAACTAAATTTACATTTGCAAATGCATCTTCTATCTACTACGGGATAATGGTAAAAAAGCTGCAATAAAATATTATATTAACTAATCCTAGATATGACTCACATGTAATAGTGCTGCTTTTCTTGATTATCATTAACATTGTTTGCAATGAGTTTAGTTACAATGATCACGTGCACATCACCCCCATTTTTTTCTACACAATAAGATTCATTAGAAGCTATCAAGGTGTGTAGAAAAGAAGGATGTGGCAATCCCCCCATCATCTAAGTGCACTTGACTGATGGGGGAGACTACCACCCATTCTTTTCTAAACAAGGGGGATGGCAACCCCCCCATCATCCATGTGCATTCAGATGATGGAGATGCTATGTGTAGAAAAAAAGGGGAGTGGCAGTCTGTAACGTGTCCACTAGTATCATCTTGGACACGTCTTAGCAGTTCATTGAAAAGGAAGTCTAGAAAGCTCCGCCCAGCACTCCCATGGAATGTTACGGGATTTGCGATCTAGGGCTTTTCCCGTCCGCCATGTAGCGGAAGTATTCCGGCCATTCCCACTTAGGATTGACATGAATTAGGGTTTTCCTGATTGGTCATTTCCTAAAAGCACAACTAGCGTCAGACCCAAGCGAACTACTTTACGCAAAAACGCTAGGTCTGAAGCGGTTTCATGCTACACTTGGTTCAAGGAGAATGGGAAACGAGAGGGATGTAAAGCTCAACCTCTCTACCATAAGGAATAGTCCCATTCTATTCCCCTAAAACAACCTAAATCGGGTTAAGACATAACTCTAGGTCAACGCTTTTGTTGTTCTTATCCTTTGACGATCATCCCGCTATTCTTCGTGATTTGAGAAAAGTTCCCGGCCAACCGGGACCACCCAACCGTAGGATGGACCCATGGCCCATCCTCCGAACTTTCCTCAGGTTGTTTTAGTTATGTAATTATCTAATACATTAGTTGGACATGTAACAACCAGCTTCTTTAATTAACCCGTTAAGCACTGGTTTCTTCACATAATCTTATCACTTGACATAGAAAAACAATATCAGACAAGTTCTTTATTAACAGGTCATCATATTTAACTTTGAAATACAAGAGTTCTATGTCAGAGAGAGAACCAGGGAGAGAGAAAGAGGAGAGAGAAAGACTGCAGAGGAGAGAGAAAGACTGTAGAGAGAGAGAGAATAAGAGTGACGAGGAGAGTGAAATACTAGAATTGGAGAGAGAAAGACAGGAAAGAGGAAGATGCCATGGAAGCTTAGAGCAAGAAGGGAGAGAAAGATTGTAAAATGTATTGATTTGCCAAAAGATGTGAAAATTTACAACTTCTCTCCTTCTATACCAGTGTCTATGTGACATGGCATATTATTAACATTCTAACTATTCCCAGCTTCTTACAATCCATCCCTTCCCAAAAGTTTTTGTCCTAAAAAACAAACCTAGAAAGAACTAAAGAAGAGATGGATAGAACAGAGTACTACTCTGTTTTACAGCTTACAAATGAGAGATGAGTGAAGAATTATCATTATAAGGGCTGAATTTGAAGAATGGAAAGATGGCCCTGCTATATACATGATTTGAAGAACTTCAGAAGCAATTGAAGCCATAAAATCTTCAACAAATAGTTCCAGAAGAAAGTAGACAGCTTGCTGAAACAACAGTCCCTGCTGGACCAAATCTGCCATAACTTTTGATAGAAGTGTCCAAATGAGATGTACCACATATCAAAACGAAGCTCTTGAAGAGTACTTTAAGCTCATGTAGATAGCTCAATTCTGAAAATGAAGTACGATAAAAACTGTTCTAAAAACAACGTGCTGTCCTGAACCAGTTTGCATCAATACTAGCTCCATAAGCAATAGGCTTCAGCCACCAATGTATCCCTCAAGTATGGATACTCATCCAATATTGAATCAGGTCTCCAAGAAGCCTCTTCAGAGGGTAAACCTCTCCATTTAATCAAATATTCCACAATAGAACGTGATCAAAGCTTCTTTTCACGCTAACCTATAACAGCCTCTAGGATGTACTGAACAATACCATCTTCATCAATAGGTGACAGCTCATCAACTAAATCCACTCGATCACCATAATAGGGCTTGAGCTGACTAACATGGAAGACGTTATGAATCTTTGTAGAAGAGGGAAGCTCTAGTCTGTATGCTAAATCTCCAATCCTCTTAAGGATCCTGTAAGGGCCATAGAATCTGTGGGCAAGCTTATTATTGGATCCATCTTTCAATGTAGAGTACTTGGATTTGGGCACCTTCAACAAAACCAGCTCTCCTTCCTAGAACTCTAAAGGCCTCCTCTTCTCATCAGCATACATCTTCATCTGATCTTGAGCCTTCCTTAGATTCACCTTGCATTGCTGAAGAAGGGTCTGCATTCTTTCCAACTCTTCCTTCCCATGAGGGTTGATCTTTTCGTTAAAAATGACTGTGGGTAGGGGCACCTTGTACCCATACAAAGCCTCAAAGGGTGAAACTCCTATGCTCGCATGAGTGGAATTAGTATAAGCAAACTCAGCTAGGTGTAACCAAGAATCCCATGAGGTTTGGACATCATAGCAAAAATGGCGAAGATAAGTCTCCAACCATTTATTAACTCTCTCTGTCTGTCCATCAGTTTGGGGATGATAAGCCGTAGATGGAGCCAACTTAGTACCCATAGATGTAAATACCGCTTGCCAAAAGTTACTCATAAACTTTGAGTCCCTATCATGGACAATCACCTGTGGTAATCCATGTAATCTGAAAATATGCTCCATAAAATGGTTGGCCACCTGAGAAGCAGTAAACCGAATTTTTGTTGGGATAAAATGAGTTGCTTTGGTGAGTCTGTCAACCAGCACATAAATACTATTCCACCCCTTCTTGGTAGTAGGTAAGCCAGTGATAAACTCCATAGTAATATGAGTCCATTTACCCGTAGGAATAGGCAATGGCTGCAACAAACCTGCTGGCTTATGGGTGCTATCCTTATTTTGCTGACAAGGCATACACTTCATAACGAAGTCCTTGACATCTTTCCACAGTCCTTTCCAATAAAAGCTCTTGATGATCCTGTCATAAGTCTTGAAAACTCCCAAGTGTCCAGCTAAAGGCGAAGAATGCAACTCCTCTATAATTTTTCGCTTGAAAGAAGAAGTAGAGGGAATAACAATCTTGCCCTTCCACCAAATAAGACCATTTTTAAGCTGGTAATGTGAGTTTTCTTCCATAAGACCTTGCTGTAATTTCTGAAAGATTTGGTTGAATTCCTCATCTAAGAGGTATGCCTCTTGTAGCTCTTCAATCCAATCACTATGTAATTCTGTCATGGCTGATACTTTGCAGGCCCACATACGAGAGAGAGAATCAGCCACTATGTTATCTTTGCCCCTTGTATGAGTGATGTCAAAGTAATAATTTTGTAATGTTGCTACCCATCGTCGTTGCTTTGGAGTAAGATTTGACTGAGTAAGGAAATACTTGAGTACCCGATGATCACTATGTACTCTGAATCGGCTGCCATATAAGTAATGGTGCCATTTCTTGATTGCATGCAGAATAGCCAACATTTCCTGGTCATAAACATTCATGGCCATCTCCTTATCAGTAAGCTTACGGCTTTTAAATGCAATTACTCCATGCTCCTAAAGCAAAACAGCCCCAATGCCACGGCCACTAGCATCACACTGTATAGTAAACTCTTTAGAGAAATCCGGGCATACAAGAATAGGAGCATAGGTAAGTAATTCCTTTAACTGATTGAAGCTACTATCTACAAGAGCATCCCAAAAGAAAGCCTCTTTCTTCAACCTGTCAATTAAAGGGGCTGCAATTGCCGCATAATGCTTTATAAATTTGCGATAGAATGAAGATAGACCAAGAAATCCTCTAAGAGAGGTAGTAGTAGTAGGCGTTGGCCAATGTTTTATGCATTGCACCTTCTTAGGATCAGCCTGTATTCCTTACTCACTGACTATATGTCCCAAGTATTCCACTTCAGTCTGCATGAAAGAACACTTCTTCTCCTTAGCAAAAAGCCTATGATGTCTCAACACATCAAAATCCTCCTCATATGCGACAAATGATCCTGAAAAGTCTTACTGTAGATCAAAATGTCGTCAAAGAACACCAAGACAAACTGAAAGAGGAAAGGTTGTAGAATCTTATTCATCAGGCTTTGAAAGGTAGCTGGAGCGTTTGTAAGGACAAATGGCATCACCAAGAAATGGAAGAGCCCACGATCAGTCCTAAAAGCAGTCTTGACCTCATCACCCTCTCTCATGCGAATCTGATGATACCCTGATCTCAAATCAATCTTCGTGAAGAATCGAGCCCCCTTAAGCTCATCAAGCAAATCATCTATCCTGGGTATAGGATACCTGTTCTTCACTGTTATCTTATTGAGATCCTTGTAGTCAATGCACATTCTGAAAGATCCATCTTTCTTTTTGACTAGCAGGACTGGGGATGCATAAGGTGAAGAACTGGGTTCAATAAATCCCATCTCAAGAAGCTCTTTGATTTGCTTGGCTACTTCCTCTCGTTCACATTTTGATAGTCTGTAAGGTGGCTTATTGATTGTCTTTGAGTTGAGTTCCAAATCAATGGGGTGATCCACCGCTCTCTTAGGAGGCAATGAAGTAGGTACTTCAAATAAATCTCTATACTTCTCAAGAAGAGCTGTCAAGGCTGGATGGTTTGCTGAATTATTGGACTGATCCTGTGTTTCTTTGTTCAAATGCAATACAAATATCTGTGAGCGCTTTTTGTACTCTTTCTTGAGTTGTTGAATGGTGATAAGCTGAAAATCAGATCTACTAGGGATCCCCTGTAAACGGATGAGCTGTCCATTGGAGAAAAACTCCATATATAATTGTGAGAAATCCATAGTAATCCTACCTAAGGTCATCAACCAATCACAACCAAGTACAATATCTATAGGCCCCATTTCCAAAGTGATCAGGTTTACTTTGACTTCAAAATTTTCAGCCATCTGCAAAGAAACCTGTGGGCAAATTTGTGTGCTGGTTTCCTCTTCACCATTAGCCACTTGTACTCGAATGGGCTGCTGTAAGTCGGTGGGAACACAATTCAACTTGTACATAATAGATTTATTGACAAAACTGTGAGTACTACCACTATCTATCAAGATGAACACTGGCTTTCCACATATGCTTCCCTTCATACGAAGTGTATTAGGGCTCTTAGATCCCGTCCAAGCATCCATAGAGATAGAACAATTAGTGGCAGCAGGCAACTCATTACAAAATCCACCAGGATCAAATGGGATATCACCGCCTGGATCAAAAGGAAAAGAGTCAGATGGATCATAGAAGTACTCCTGTCCACCATCATCCTCGAAATCTTCATTTTCAGCATTGATAGTGACTGCATTAACTTCATCTATGTCATTTTCAAAGTCCTCAAGAACTAGCATACTCTGAATTTTTGGCTTGGCATTTTTGTATACACACTTTGAAGCATGGTCAGGAGTATACTTTTCTCCACACTTGAAGCATAAGCCTTTGTCCTTTCTTTCCTTGTAAAGATCCATGGGAATATTTCTGGAATTTGTATTGGCTGAAGTAGACTTAGGCTTATTGTCACCTTGCTTAAATTCAACCTTTGGACTGTTTGCTGTCCTGAAATTGCTTTGAAACCTAGAAGCATTAAATGGAGGATAAGTTGGTATCCATAAGCTCCCACTAGGCATATGATTGCTGCCATAATTGTTACCAACTTGCCCTTGCTTTAAAATAGTCCTTGGCTGTCCATAACTTGGCTGAAATGAAGACTCTTTCCTATACTTCCTTCCATAGCGCTCTGCGAGCTCAATAGCCTTGAAAAGTGAAGTAGGATTCTGCGCCATAACATCAACTGACAAGGATGGTTCTAAACCATACATAAACTTGTGTAACTTGGCCTCATCACTGATGTTTTCCACATACATGGTCAAGTTGAGAAATTGGTTTGTATATTCTCTTACACTTAGGCCCCCTTTGTTCCAAACCATACCATCTTCGTTCTAACTTCTCTTTTTCAAGAGGTGAAACAAAGATTTCAGCCATAAGTGCCTTGAAAGCTTCCCAATTCTCAATAAGTACATTCTCTTTCTTGATATACCTCCACCAAGTGTGGGCAAATCCTTCTAAGTGCAGGGAGGCAAAGTGTATCTTCATAACATCAGTTTTAGGAAATATGTCAAAATAAGACTCCATCTTAGAGGTCCATTCCTCTAATTCTGATGGTGAAGATGACTGGCCATTGAATTTGGATAAAACAATTTTGTCCTTGAATTCTCTATTATGGAAGGGTTGCTGTTCCAAAACTGGCTGATCAGGATTTCCAAGTACAGAACCTCCAAATTGAGACTGATATCTTCCAACAGGTGGCTGAGAATTACCATGTAATCTTCATGTTGGTAAAGCACCCCTAAAATGCTGAGTATGCAATCTAGAAGCTTGAGTATTGGCTCCGTTCAAACTGCCCAAATAGTTATCATGCCTTTGTGAAGCTTCTTCTACTTCATACTGACTATTTGGAATACCTCTTCTTCCAATGATTCCATCTCCATGACCATTTTGGTTGGATGGCTGAAGTGGTACTGAAGGGTCACTGTTTGAACAAGCCTTCTCATTGGCTTCTTTTGATCCCTTTTGTGACTGCATGAGTTGAGAAAATTGTGCCATAAGTTGAGCATTAGATTCTACTAATTTATCAATGGAAGCATTGGTTCGGGTAGTTGATTCCATCATCTTCTCAACAATAGACTTTATTTGATTATGAGATAGAATCATCTGCTCCATTGTTGTCAAAAGGACCTCATGACGTTCCCTATGTCTTAGTTCATGGAGACACAGAGTATCATTGAGTATACTGATCTCTCCTTGTTGTTGAAGCTCTTCAGGGTTCTCTTGAAGTGTGCTTTCCATCATGGAATCCCTGATTTGCTGTGCATAATCCTCCTGGACCTTATTTTTGCCTTTATGTCCTGCCATACTAGTGCAGTCCTGCAGTACCCCCTGTCAGTAAAACGGCTATAACTTTGGCTAGAAAACTCCGATTGCAAAACTTTTTTATGCAAATCGAAGCTAACAATGCCCTCTTCGAGATGAGCTATAGCACCCTATAACAGGTTTAGGACAGAAAATTCTGTAATTGAATTTCAGAGTCTGAACTGTCTAGTCCTGCACCCTTTTTAGACCTGTAAGTGCCCTATTTTGACCCTGTAATGCAAGAGAGTAACCTCAAATGGCTACCAAACCCTGCAGAGAGGTATATAGGACCTTTGGGTACCCCGTAGTACCTGCACTTGTGCTTTAGTAACAAAGGGTGTACCTGTATCCACCTGTAAATACCCTGTGGGTAACTTGTAAATTCCCTGTTTTACCCTATTTCAATCCAGTAGGTACTTGAGTCATTGGAAAGTCTTCAATCTTCAATTCTCCACTCGCTGTACCTGTGTGAGGGATAAAACGGCAGGACAGGCTCCCTACACGGACTCTGAATTACCGGGAGGTGGGCAAAGTTCCCCCCGAGTCGGTTGGTTGCACCCCTTCGGGATCTTCGATAGTGAGGGAGGGTCACCTCTCTTTTGTCCCACTATCTCCCCCGGCATCCACCTTTTTTCTCGGTGGGAATATCAACATGGCAGAGGCTAGTGTGCTAAGCAATCAGCATGATATGCAATTCAAAAAATATCCATTCAGCCTTTCATGAGATGCAATTGATTGAGATAAGAAAACTTGAGATGGGAGAAGGGTTTTACCTATGCAATTCAGTGACTCACTGATTGCTAGTACTTACCCTTTTACAATTTTCCAATTTAGGCAAAAGAGAATCAACCAATCAATTGGATAAGAGTAAACAAAAGTATCAATCAATGTATTCAGTCAATAAGATTCAAATGTTATGCTGAAATCTCAGATTGAGGCCTTTAATCCACTGATTGAAGCTAATATGCATTAGGCAAGCATTGCATTTATGAGTAGGTGAATTCAAGCAAAGGTTGGCTGAGAATTTGATGAAAATGTTCAATTCATTAATCTCTCAGTCAAATGGCTTAAGCTCAGCAATTGGATTAATGAGAGAGATTAAAAATTGAAGAGAAATACCTTGACATGGCTGAAAATAACTTGCCAAATGCTTGATAGGGCTCCCGGTTGTCCAATGTTAGCAAAATAATCCATAAGGCTTGCTTATCTGATGGTTGAGACCAATCTTGAAGCTTCAAATGCTTGAAATTGAAGCATTAAACCCGTTTCCCCCAAATTTTTGCTCCATAGAAGCTCTCGATCCTCAATCTTTAGCCATCCCGTGCTTAATCCTTGCAATTTGTTGAAGAATCCTTGCTGAAATGATTCCACAGGCCAAAAGGATGAAGAATCTTCAAGAGATTGTCAAGAAATGGAAGCTTGGGCGGAAGCTTTCATGGCTGCCCATGGACTGTTCATGTAGGGTTTCAAGAGAGTGAAAAGCTAAGAAATATAGCTCTATTTTGGAGTAAACACACCAAAACCTTGAAGGAATCACTGCCAATGATGAATTAGAAGCACTATAGTTGAAGATTGGCTGAGAACTGAAGGAGAACAGGGCTGGAAAAATCAGCGCAAATTTCAGGCTGCTGTCCAGGCCACGTGGCAGCTTCAACAGGGCATGAAATGGTGCTTTACTTGTTGCATTTGATGTCTAGAGTGCCATTATGCAGGCCATTGTTGATGGAGAGCAAAGATCAATGAGAAAAGAAGAGATCTCAGCCAGCAAACTCCATGAAAGCTTGGGCAGAGCTTGAAGAAAGAGGAAAGGAAGACCTCTTTTGAAAAGTAACTGTAGTTTAGTCTCTAACTAAGCCCAGTTAACCATCATTTACCCTAGTTACCTCCATTTTTGCATGAAATTTGATGACGTCCAGCCATTTAAGCCTTTATCCGCCATATCTGACCTTGGGTATCTCCAGATGTAGTCATTTGCTAACTGTAGTTGTCCTGCAGCACTCCACTAGTCACTGTCTTGTACCATTTTTGTCTGAAATTGGTTTTGAAATAGGAAAATAGGAGTGAAAATGGAAGGAAATAATGGATCAAAGACTGAAGCTCTGATACCACTTGTCAGAGAGAGAACCAGGGAGAGAGAAAGAGGAGAGAGAAAGACTGCATAGGAGAGAGAAAGACTGTAGGGAGAGAGAGAATAAGAGTGACGAGGAGAGAGAAAGATTAGAATTGGAGAGAGAAAGACAGGAAAGATAAAGATGCCATGGAAGCTTAGAGCAAGAAGGGAGAGAAAGATTGTAAAATGTATTGATTTGCCAAAAGATGTGAAAATTTACAACTTCTCTCCTTATATAACAGTGTTTATGTGACATGGCATATTATTAGCATTCTAACTATTCCCAGCTTCTTACATTCTGCCCGTAGGCTTATCCACAATCCGCCTGAAGGCTATCCAGCAATCCATAGGGATCACTATTCCAAGATTCCGCCCGAAAACTAGTATGCAGGCCTCGAGATCCAATCCCGAGTCATGTTAGCCTCTTGTGCAGGACCCAGAAGGCGAGGGATTTACGGCCAGAGCCCCCCTAGCACCCAAGCGTCCTCCTGCTCCAAGTAGCGCTCAACAGAGAGGCCTCTCGCAGCGGGTTCGGTCCACGTTCCCGGCGCGGTCAACAACCCCCTTGGTTAGGGTTAGGCAGGCACTCGGGGGTAACTCAAGCTGCCTCTCACCTTTAGGCCTTCAACCTGAAGTATAGATACTTATTTATTTTGTAATTCATTGGTCAAACAAGTCAAACAGTGCTCTAAAATCTCTAGTAAGCACAAACATTTCCATTGATCGATTTTGTTGTTCGCAAACTGCTAAGGAAGGAATCATTCCTTTTGAATGCATCCAGCACTCGATCCGGGGTGTCTTGCAACTTGGAAAGATCCCTTATATTTTGGGTTAGGGCGTACCCTATTAACCCAACTTGGTCAAACCCCAAAGGTCATTGGATACTTCAGTTTCTGGTTTTTAACCTTCCTTACTCAGAAGGATATCAAAGTATACATCCTCTTGCAAGATAACTTGCGTAAGGATCCGCCATTCTTGTTGCGAGAATTTAGCCTTTCTTCTTGTGATTCAATCACAAGACCATATGACTTCGTACTTGCTGCACAAGTCCTGCATCATACTATGCGATAATGGAGTTATGAAACAATCCGTTTCAGTTTCTTTAAGCTAACGTTGTTAGACCTAGGGTTTCCTAGCTTTATTATTTTCTTTCAAGAAACTCAGGAACAAACCCTAGTTCCTTTTAGGTTTACAATTTACTGAACCTACAATTAGGGAATGTGGGCAAGTATTTAAGGTATAAACATTTCTTGGATTTTAATTCATTCCCAATGAATATTTCGCAGCATAGGTATTTCTAAGTCTATATTAATTTGATTAACTTTAGAAGGTAATATCGAGATCACCTCCGTATGATTCGTTATCTATGTGTCAATTGATTTTTCAATCCTAAACTTTATCGATTTGAGGTTAGGTTAATTCAATTAATCTTCATTTTTTCTTGCAAACAAAACTCATGCTAAATAAGCAATTCCCTTGCTAAGTTATGCAGTTAGCAATGATAACTTCTTAGAGTTTAAGCATCGTAAGAATCCTTTCATGATTTGCACTTTCCATGATGATTCGTTGTAAAAAGAATAGGGGTTAATAGTGCAAGATGCAGTTTTATACCTTTTTAGCTTAACTAAATTATACTACTTTAATGGTTAAATATTCTTGCTCATCATTCATTTCAATGCATAATGCTATTTGAAAAAAATACGTTTATACTTTATTTATTTTGCATGTTCCATTAAACTAAATTCCTTCGTCGTGAACAATTAGGACAAAATATATCCTATCCCTAACAATTCATTTTGCATGATTGAATTACAACGATATAAAATTTAGAAGGAAAAACCTGGGTTTGGGGTGAGATATCCACATGGATACCGAGAGATGACCCTCCCGCCAGCTGCTTTTTGGACTTTCTTAGGAGGCATCGCAATTGTAGTCCTTCGAATGTGGAAGCAACTTTACACTCTTTTTTCGGAATTCCACCGTCGCTCCTTTGCGCGTCAATACTCTTCTTCTCTTTTTCGAATAGGGGAAAAAAACCAAGTCCCAAGGGTATTTTGGAAAGGCAAGGAACAATTAAGGGTTTAACCACGAGGAGGGGGTAATAAGACCTTTAAGGTCTTAGTTCTTTTGGGAGGGAAAGGCTTACAAAGCCCAAGGAAATGGCCCTAAAGGGAAAATATATGGGGGTGAAATAACAAGCGCAAAAGAAAGGGCCGAGGATACGCAAGCTCCAACGAGGAGCTTGATGTCCTTTCTAAATCCCTCTCCCCCTCCAGCACGAACCGTCGCTGACAGAGTAAAGAAATTTCCATGAAATATTTTATATATATTACATTCTCTCCCCCTTAGAGGAATCGAGATGTCCTCATCTTGAGATAAACCGGGGATATTGATTTTTAAGTGTGCCTTTATCTACCCAAGTGGCATCCTCTTCGAGATAGTCTTTCCAATGGACGAGGCATTCTCTCACGGTTCTAGATCTTAATTGTCTCTCCCGAACATCTAAGATTTTGTCAGGCCTTAGTTCAAGGACTCCTTGACTAGGCATTACAATTTGTTGATCGTCAAGTACATGGTTAGTATTAGGTACATACTTTTTCAATAGGCTAATGTGGAAAACATTGTGAACCTTTAGGTTCTAAGGAAGTTGCAATTTATAAGCATTAGGTCCTAGGCTTTTGAGGATTTGGTATGGCCCACAATACCTTGGACTTAGCTTCTTGCAATCTCCTAAGGATAGAGAACTCTTTTTAGGGCGTATGCGAATGAAGACCATGTCTCCTTCTTTGAAGACCCTTTCTTGATGCTTCAAATCTGCGTATTTCTTTTGTCTTTCCTTAGCCGCTTGTATGTCTTGTCTTATTGATTTAATTTGGTCATCCATCTCTTCCAACATTAGCCTTGAAGCTTCAACCCTTAGGGTTGGATTAGAAAAGTTTAGGAGACTTTGACAGTCATGTCCATACAATGCTTGGAAAGGGGTCATCTGAATGCTCTGCTGGTAAGAAGCATTGTATGCAAATTCTACCAAAGGCAAGTATTGAATCCACCTCTTCGACTCTCAACAGCAGTATGCCTTAAGCATATCCTCGATGACTTGATTTACTTGCTCTGTTTGGCCATCCGTTTGGGGATGGTAGGCGGTACTAAAACAGAGTTGAGTCCCAATAGCTTCAAAGATAGCTCTCCAGAAGTGTGATGTGAAAAGAGAATCACGATCAATAATGATTCTTCTAGGTAAACCATGTAGCTTGAATATCTCCTTGATAAACAATCTTGCAATGTCTGAGGCTTTATAGTTTGTCTTTACAGGAATAAGATGTGCAACCTTAGTAAGCATGTCAACCACCACAACTATGATGGAGTTGTATCCTCCCTGGACTCGGGGTAGGCCTACAACAAAATCCATACTAATGAATTCCCATTTCATTTGGGGAATGTCAAGCGGTTGCAAATTCCCTAGCATCATGACATGTTCAGCTTTGATACGTTGGCAAGACAAACACTCATTGACATATTTGAGAACGTCACCTTTGAGCCTCTCCCAATGGTAGCTCTTTCTAACTGCATTAAGAGTCTTAGCATAGCCAGGATGTCCTGCGAAAGGAGAATCATGAGCTTCCCACAGTATCTTCTGCTTAAGTGACTTGCTTGCTGGTACACACAGCCTTGTTCTGTAGTAGACAAGTCCACTGTTAATGGAAAATTCTTGATATTTAGCTTGCAACTTTTGGTTCTGCTCCTTGATAGAGATCTCCTTTAGCATTGTTTGGTAGGCCAAATCATGGCATGCTTCCTCTCTAGTTAACTCAAGTATAGGGTTGTTTGGCATAGATACTTTTGTACCTAAAGATCTGGCTGTTGATGGATTTTGCAAGATTAGGGAATTTAGGAATGCCTTGCGACTAAGTGCATCGGCAACTACATTCTCTTTCCTTGGTCAGTACTTGACTTAAAAGTCATATTCCTCCAACACCAATCCACCAATGTTGCCTCATGTTGAGCTCGTTCTGGGTAAAGATCCATTTGAGACTCTTATGGTTGGTTACTAGAGTAAACTTGTTACCCAATAGGTAGTGTCTCCAAATCTTTAGAGCATGGATGATAGCTAGTAATTCCAGATCATGCGTAGCATAATTCTTTTCATGACTCTTCAATTACCTTGAAGAGTATGCTATTGGATGACCTTCCTGCATAAGTACACACCCCAAGGCAAGAATGCTAGCATCAGTTACTACCTCGAACTCCTTATTGAGGTCTGGAAGTTTTAGAATAGGTGCTGATACCAAACTTTGCTTATCTGTTGAAGCTATTTTGTCCGGGAGTTGACCATGCAATGGAAGCTTGCTTCTTCAGTAAGTTCGTCAGAGGTGCTGCAATCAAAGCATAGTTTTTGATGAAGACCCTATACCATCTTGTCAATCCAAGAAAGCTACGTATCTCTTTGATGGATACTGGTATTGGCCACTCAAGCACATCTCTGACCTTAACTGGGTCCACTGATATTCCTTCTGCTGATACTATGAATCCCAGATATTCAATCTGACACTTGAAGAATGCACACTTCTTCATTTTAGCATACAACTTATGTGACCTCATTGTCTCAAAGACAATCCGACGTTGAGGTTCATGATCTTCTTCCTATTTAGAATAGACTAAAGTGTCATCGAAGAAGACAAGCACGAAATCATCAAGATATGCCCTAAAGATATCCTGCATTAACCTATTGAAGGTGGCAAGTGCATTCGTAAGCCCGAATGACATAACTAGGAACTCAAAGTGCTCATATCTTGTATTGAAGGCCATCTTTGGGATATCTTCTTCCTTGATCCTTATCTGATAGTAACTTGACCTGTGATCAATCTTGGAGAAGATCTTCACACCCTGAAGATGATCAAGAAGCTCATCTATTCAAGGAATAGGATACTTGTTTTTGACTGTTGATTGATTCAATCCACGGTAATCAATACATAGTCGAAGTGTCCCATCTTTCTTTTTCTGGAATAGTATTGGAGCTCCCCAGGGTGAATTGTTAGGCCGGATGTAGCCCTGATCTAACAGTTGCATGAGTTGTTCCTTCAGTTCAATTGCTTCTGGTATGGACATTCTATAAGGTCTCTTTGCAACAATTGGTGCAGCTCGTGGTACTAACCTAATCTCATGATCCACTTCTCTTTGAGGTGGAAGTTCAGTCAACTCTTCAAGGAATACGCCCGCATATTCCTTTAGCCAAGAAGGTCCTTCATGAGACTCTTTCTTCTGATCTAATTTGTTGAGTTTGATCAAGTAAACATGTAATCCTTTTCTGACTCCTTTTATGATCTGAGATACTTTGGCCAATTGGATTCTTGGCACTCTTGCCTCACCTTGAGTTGTGACCAATTCCCTTTCAGAGTTTCGAAAGGAAACTTGACCCTTTCCACAATGAATGTGGGCATCGTTAGGCTTAAGCCAATCCATTCCGAGTAGACACTCATGGATACCAAAATTCATGACTCTCAATTTGACCGAAGTCTTCTTTCCTCCCAGAAAGAATTCCACCTTAGCAGTTTTCCAGGTACAAGTAACCTCACGACCATTTGCCAATTCCACAAGTAGGGTAGGTGCTTCTACTGTGACTATTCCTAATCTTTTTGCACAAGCTGGTGAGATAAAGGAATGTGTACTACCACAATCAATCAAGGTCTTGAAACCTTTACCTTGATAGTCCGACGGTGTCTGAATCACTGAGAACTAGCGATTCGGCTCTTTCTTGTGTAAAGCGGCATGGACTCTCGCTCTTTCAAATTTTGCTTCCATGGTCAGATCTTCCTCTTCTTCTTCTTCACACATTTTCCTATTGGCAATGCAGGCGGTTCTTCCTCTTCCTTGAGTAGCAGTTCCTTGACCATGGCCTATTCCTTGGAAAGGAGCTTGGCGATGTCCTCCACCAAGCTTGGCACATTGCCTCTTGAAGTGACCGGGTTCGTTGCAGTGGAAACAACGAAGGTTTTGGCCATTACTTTGAGTAGGAACAAAGTTGTTGACATTATTCGTCCTTGCTTACTTTCTTTGTCCCTAATTATGACCTTGAACTCTCTTAATTTGAGGTCTCAATGCTCCTCTGTTCGGGTCATCGTAAGACCAAGCTTTGTCACCCCTTGGTCTAGAATGTACCTCCTGAATTATAGGCGCCGCTCGAATGAGTGCATCCTGAAGATCTGATGGACGCATAGATTCGAGACATGTATTTAAACCTGCACAAAAATTGGACACCTGCTATGTCATGTCCATCTGTGGCGCATACTTTAAAAGTGAGACGAATTTAGAGTAGTATGCGTCAAGAGTGAGTCCTAGCTATTTAAGCTCGTAGAACTCATTCATTTTCTACGTGCGATAAGAAAGTGGTAAATATCTTCCTTGCACAGCTTTCTTCAACTTCTCCTAGGTAACGGATCCCTCTGTGATCCCTTGATCCTTGCACCATTGCTTCCACCAAAGCCTGGCTTCGCCAGTGAGCTTTAGCTTGGCGAGCATAGCCTGATTGGCAGGTGTAGTACCGGCTGCCTCGAAGTAATCCTCCATGGATTCAATCCAAATTTTAGCATCAGCTTGGACTAATCTGCCTCTCCCATCAAACTCGGGTGGCTTAATCTGCTTGAGAAGGAACTTCTTCTCCTGGATTACAGCAGTACTTGATGTAGGAGGCGAATTAGGAACCTGTACCTGGGGTTGTGCCTGGATAAAGGTTTCTTAACATTATTATACGATAATCATTATTCATTTATATTACATCTTTAATTTAGCTATCTCGTAAACAATGTAGCTACTTAACTTTTTATCAACTCTTACACACAACCAGACATTGGTAAAAAGAAGTCTTTATTTGTATTTATATGGGCATAGCTCTTTTGAATACAATGTTTCATGCGATGATAAGCCAACTGCTACATTTAGTTTGGGGAGAACAATGTTGTATTGCATTTATCTACAGGAACTATGTAATAGTAAGGTTTTGGGTCATGGATCTTCAGGAATCGATAAGTCATTGGAAGTTCATGATATCCTTTCCGTTGGAATCCATACTTCTCATGGTGGCCCAACACTTTAATCATGCGGCGGGGATTACACGGGTTACTTCCTCATATACATATGAGTTCATCTCAACCCTCTGACTTGAATATGTAAAGTTGAATTTACGTGAGCTTCCACAAAAACGAACAGCTTCACGACTTTCAGGTCTTTCAACCACTTGATCCACTTTAGGTTGGTTTGTAGATAAGCAAACCAGTGGGCGGCTATATAGTAGATTCCTGAAGCACCCATCCATCTTCGTTCCATGTAGAAAGGTGATGGATTATAGATCTGCTCCAGGATGTTCATCATCCCAATCCTTTGTCTATAAAGTGGAGAATGCATTGCAGTCATAAACATGACTCGAAATACCAAGAACTTGTTCCACGCATCGTAATTCTGCAAGACATCATTGAAGGTAAGGAAATGTTTGGACAACAACATTTGCTTTACTTCATCTTATTATAATTTTATAAAAATAATTCCGTTGTTGGTCGGCTCTGATACCAACTGTAACGTGTCCACTAGTATCATCCACGACACGTCTTAGCAGTCAGTCGGAAAGGAAGTCTAGAAAGCTCTGCCCGGCACTCCCATGGAATGTTACGGGATTTGCAATCTAGGGCTTTCTGCGTCTGCCACGTAGCGGAAGCATTCCGGCCGTTCCCACTTAGGATCGACCTGAATTAGAGTTTTCCTGATTGGTCATTTCCTAACAGCAACTAGCGTCGGACCCAAGTGAACTACTTTACGCAGAAACGCCAGGTCTGAAGCGGTTTCACGCTGCACTTGGTTCAAGGAGAATGGGAAACTAGAGGGATGCAAAGCTCAACCTCTCTGCCATAAGGCATAGTCCCATTCCGTTCCCCTAAAACAACGTAAATTGGGTTAAGACATAACTCTAGGTCAACGCTTTTGTTGTTCATGTCCTTTGACGATCATCCCGCTGCTCTTCATGATTTGAGAAAAGTTCCCGACCAACCGGGACCACCCAACCGTAGGATGGACCCATGGCCCATCCTCCGCACTTTCCTCACATTGTTTTAGTTATGTAATTATCTAACACATTAGTTGGACATGTAACAACCAGCTTCTTTAATTAACCTGTTAAGCATTGGTTTCTTCACGTAATCTTATCACTTGACATAGAAAAACAATATCAGACAAGTTCTTTATTAACAGGTCATCATATTTAACTTTGAAATACAAGAGTTCTGCCCATGGGCTTATCCACAATCCGCCTGAAGGCTATCCAGCAATCCACAGGGATCACTATTCCAAGATTCCGCCCGAAAACTAGTATGCGGGCCTCGAGATCCAATCTTGAGTCATGTTAGCCTCTTGTGCAGGACCCGGAAGGCGAGGGATTTACAGCCAGAGCCCCCCGTGGCACCCAAGCGTCCTCCTGCTCCAAGTAGTGCTCAACGAAGAGACCTCTCGCGGCGGGTTTGGTCCACATTCCCGACGCGGTCAACAACCCCCTTGGTTAGGGTTAGGCAAGCAGTCGGGGGTAACTGAAGCTGCCTCTCACCTTCAGGCCTTCAACCTGAAGTATAGATACTTATTTATTTTGTAATTCATTGGTCAAACAAGTCAAACAGTGCTCTAAAATCTCTAGCAAGCACAAACATTTCCATTGATCGATTTTGTTGTTCGCAAACTGCTAAGGAAGGAATCCTTCCTTTTGAATGCATCCACCACTCGATCCGAGGTGTCTTGCAACTTGGAAAGATCCCTTATATTCTAGGTTAGGGCGTACCCTATTAACCCAACTTGGTCAAACCCGAAAGGTCATTCGATACTGCAGTTTCTGGTTTTTAACCTTCCTTACTCAAAAGGATATCAAAGTATACATCCTCTTGCAAGATAACTTGCGTAAGGATCTGTTATTCTTGTTGCAAGAATTTAGCCTTTCTTCTTGTGATTCAATCACAAGACCATATGACTTTGTACTTGCTGCGCAAGTCCTGCATTGTACTATGCGATAATGGAGTTATGAAACAATCTGTTTCAGTTTCTTTAAGCTAACGTTGTTAGACCTAGGGTTTCCTAGCTTTATTATTTTCTTTCAAGAAACTCAGGGACAAACCCTAGTTCCTTTTAGGTTTACAATTTATTGACCCTACAATTAGGGAATGTGGGCAAGTATTTAAGGTATAAACATTTCTTGGATTTTAATTCATTCCCAATGAATATTTCGCAGCATAGGTATTTCTAAGTCTATATTAATTTGGTTAACTTTAGAAGGTAATATCGAGATCACCTCCGCATGATTTGTTATCTATGTGTCAATTGATTTTTCAATCCTAAACTTTATCGATTTGAGGTTAGGTTAATTCAATTAATCTTCATTTTTCCTTGCAAACAAAACTCATCCCAAATAATCAATTCCCTTTCTAAGTTATGCAGTTAACAATGATAACTTCTTAGAGTTTAAGCATCGTAAGAATCCTTTCATGATTTGCACTTTCCATGATGATTCGTTGTAAAAAGAATAGGGGTTAATAGTGCAAGATGCAGTTTTATACCTTTTTAGCTTAACTAAATTATACTACTTTAATGGTTAAATATTCTTGCTCATCATTCATTTCAGTACATAATGCTATTTGAAAAAAATACGTTTATACTTTATTTATTTTGCATGTTCCATTAAACTAAATTCCTTCGTCGTGAACAACTAGGACAAAATATATCCTATCCCTAACAATTCATCTTGCATGATTGAATTACAAAGATATAAAATTTAGAAGGAAAAACCTGGGTTTGGGGTGAGATATCCACATGGATACCGGAAGATGACCCTCTCGCAGCTGCTTTTTGGACTTTCTTAGTTGGCATTGCAATTGTAGTCCTTCGAATGCGGAAGCAGCTTTACACTCTTTTTTCGGAATTCCACCGTCGCTCCCTTGCGCGTCAATACTCTTATTCTCTTTTTCGAGTAGGGGAAAAAAACCAAGTCCCAATGGTATTTTGGAAAGGCAAGGAACAATTAAGGGTTTAACCACGAGGAGGGGGTAATAAGACCTTTAAGGTCTTAGTTTTTTTGGGAGGGAAAGGCTTACAAAGCCCAAGGAAAAGGCCCTATAGGGGTTTATACACACGAGGGGGGGGGGGGGGGGGGATAGCAAGCCCAAAAGAAAGGGCTTAAGGATTAAATATGGGGGAAGAAAGGTTTAAATTACGGGGTTCCAACACCCATGGGATGAGAGGGCTTAAAACACGGGGGGGGGGGGGGGGGGGGGGAAGGGTGTGTGTGTGATTCCAAAAGGCATAAGAAGGGCCTTTGGAGATTTTTGGATACGGGAGTGAAAGGTATAGGAAGGGGAGTCTTGGGGGTATTTTAGGACACGAAGGAGAGGTGTGTAGACACGGGGATGAAAAGGGCTTAGGGGGTTTTTTTAAACCCGAGGGGGGGGGGGGGAGACAAAAAGGGAACACAAGGGGGTGAAAGGGGCTTAGGAGGATTTAAAAACCCGGGGATGAAAGGGTGAAAGGGTGAAAGGGGGACTTATCTAGCCCCCTTAGAAGCTTCTCTTAAGAAGCTTCTAAGCTTCACACGTGGCCAGGAGGGAGATTGAACGTCGTGTCGGTGACGGCCTGTTGGCGCTTCTGTCTGGCCGAGGAACAAAGTCGACGGTTGCAGGCAGCGGTATTGGCTTTGGTGGAGGCGGCTCCTCCCTCTCCACGTCCAACCTCTCCCTCTAGCTTGGCGCACTGGGTGACGGTACCCCCTTCCCTCTCAAACCACAGCCGTAGCAGGATTCCCTCTCCCTCAGATTAAACGGCGACCCTCTGCACTATACCCTTAGCCTCCTTCCCTTTCTTATGGCAGCGGCCCCCCTCAGTTTATATAGGGGAGGGGAGGGGGATCCTCCCTCCCGACATGGAGAGAGGCATGGCCTTGAGGAGCTTGCTGTCCTTTCTAAATCCCTCTCCCCCTCCAGCATGAACCTCGTTGTGATAGAGTAAAGAATTTTCCATGAAATATTTGATATATATTACATAGTCCCCTCCCCCCATCATCCGAGTGTACGTGGATGATGGGAGGGTTGTCGCCCCTCTTTTTTTCTACACACTAAAGTCCATTAGAAGCTATCAAGGTGTGTAGAAAAAAAGGGGGGGTGGCAGCCCCCCATCATGAGTGCACTCTGATGATGGGGGGTCTTCCACTTCCACTTTTTCCTACACTCTAAGGCTTATTAGAAGCTATCAAGGTGTGTATAAAAAAATGGGGGTGGTAGCCCCACATCATCCAATGAAGGTGCATAGAAAAAATGGGGGGTCGTAGCCCCCCCATCATCTGAGTGCACACAGATGATGGGGGGGTTGCCACTGCCCTTTTCTTCTATGTACTAAGGTTCATTAGAACCTATCACGTTGTGTAGAAAAAAAGGGGATGGTAGTCCCACCATCATCCGAATGCAATCGGATGATGGGGGGCTACCACCCCCTTTTTCTCTACACACTAAGGTTCATTAGAAGCTATCAAGGCTCCATTAACACATCGTACTAGGGGCAAAAACCAATTAAAACATGTCTTTCATGGCTCCACCACCAACCCAAATCATATGAATGATGGCCACAAACACTCAAAGAGATGGAAGGAGAGAATGTTTTCTAATGAAAGGTTCTCTTACGGTGTGACTTGAGTATCATCTTGTAGGGCTAAAGTAACATCCTGCATGATTGCTCTAGATTTCTAGCTCTTTCTATGATGGAATGATTGGCCATCCCAAATTGATAAACTAGAAAGGATTTGTTTGGCATAAAGGATAAAGTACATGGTGTATTTCAAAAAATATAGTCTCCTAATCATCTCTTAGATGTGAGTAGAGCAATCTTATCTATATTAGTTATACAACCATCAGTATGAAGTGTCTTTACTTTGGACACTATCTCTTTACCTATCTATCTTGGTTCCAAAATCACAATGTCTATCATCACTTCACACTACATCTAGTCCATGGCTACAAGTACCTCTCCATCGCCAATTGTGCCACTAGAGAAGAGTTTTTCAAGGTATTATATGGGATTCAATGGGATGAACCAAGCATGGTGAAGATTACTTATATGACAAGTTATACTACCTACCAAGCTTTGAACTTCCCCAAGAGGTAAGATTATTTGGTGTGTCTTAATGTCGCACTTGCTTCAATTTAATGAAAAAAAAGGCTACATTTTCCACTTTTATGGATCTTCATATTTATCATGCAGGCATATATGCATCTCTTGAACGTAGTGAAGTCATTTATTGAATACCAAGACAAGATGCCTAAGTTAGAATTCCCAGCTAAGAGACTACTCTATAAGTATTATGTTGGCGTTTCACTCAAGTATACCTATATTTCTATAATTGGTTGGTGGCTATTACAACCCATGGAAGCCTGGTTTGTTTTAGATTTGTTCTCTTGCTTATTATACATGTTTGCAAATCCATGGTAGTGGGTGGCTCTTATTTGATTTGAAATAGAATACCTAACCAAGGGAGACTTTCAATTTTTTTTTGAAAAATATGCTAACTTGCATTGTGGTTGCTACATCGTGGTTATAGGTGGTTCTTGCATTGCATTACTAAACAAATGCTTGATGTACTGTCTGTAGTGACCAAAGAGAGGATTGATGTGAAAGATGAGAATACCATGTACTCTCTCACTATCCAAGAGTGTGGGACCACAAAATGGGAGGCAAATATCTATTTTTGGTGGCTTGACTACCCCTTGGGATCATTCCAAAAGGCAAGAGATGGATTTGCGACAAGGAAATTAACTTGTTTATTTTACAAATGTTTAGTTTGTTTGCTAAATGGTTTATTTTTTGAGGATGTGATAGTTAAAGTAATCATGGTGCTGTTCTTCTAGGATTCATGGTGGCTGAGCATAGCAAGGATTCCACTATAGATACACATTCTGACAATGTTTTTGACCCATCTAGGCTTCAAATACTAAATGCACATGCTGCACCTGCTACACAAACCAACTAGGATACAAGTTGTGCACTTCCTTCTGAAAATTTATAGGGCATGCTAGGTAATAAATATATGAACCTTTGTATCTTACCCCTTGTCTAATCTCTCACCTTTGTATTGATGTTGTCTTTGATTATGGATTTTTTGAGTTAGTCAAATTATATTTTTATTGTTATTTGCAAAGGCAAGAAGTTGATGGATCCACCTAGTGAGACTCCTAAGCCCATGCAAACACATTCGACGATTGAATCGTCAAAAAAATGCAGTGATCCAACCTCATCCCCTTCATGGTTGAGTCCTCAATTGGGCATCCTAATTAGGAAAGATGGCGCATTACATGTAGTGTTGGTGAGTATGGGGAACCATGTAACAAGGTTGCATGATTGATATTTGTGGACTTTGCCAGGAGTCTACTAGGATGTGTTGGGTGTAGAATCAGTGGTGGGTGAGTTATGTCATGTGTCATATGCTAGGCATATATTATCTTTTTCATGCCACTTTGAAGTTTACAAGTCATCACATTTTGATATGTATAGAGAGTATGTCTATACCAAAGTGTAATGTCTTTACAAAGAACTTAGTGATCTGCACCATGGACGTGGCATATAAGTGATTCGTAGATGAGGGATTCTTAATTACTATGTGCTTTAAAGCAGAACACATTTGAGAGCTCATTGCAAATGCTGCAAGGGTAGGCCTTTTCATTTATCACACATGGATTCTTTTTTGCATTACAAAAGCCTAAGGACACCCTATAGATAGTAAGAACCTAGAATCTTCTCTACTTTTATTCTTTGGTTTTGTGAGTTTCTTTATGTTGCTTAATATACACACATTCATTTTTGTAATGCTAAAATAGGTGTTGGGACCTCACTATTTTCTTGTGGCATCCAGCGGGTAAGTGAGTACTACCATCATACAACCAAGTCATTAGTAAGGCCATTGATGCAATTCACTTTCTAGCTCATTCGAGCTATGTGCTAGATGGCTTTGTCTATCCTATGAAGATTCATGGGATTCTTGATAGGGATGGTGTGAAGAGATCATTATTGTTTTATAGGTGATGTCTCATATACTTGGAATGTTAGAAAATAGTTTATTGAATGTATTTTAACAACTTATGTTTTCATTAGGTGGCTACTCGCCACCTTCACAAAGTGATACAATTATGCCTTGGATGTGGTGGCCAATGCCAAGGATGGTCACCATTGCCTTTGCATAGGGATTAATGACTTTCTGCACAAATAGTGCCTCTCAAACATTGCATGTGGACTAGTTCCTTACATAGAGATGCCCTTACTTTATAATAATACTATTATCCTTCGATATGTGATTTGAGGCCTTTCATTATATTGTAAACATTTTCCTTGTCATAGTGGTTTTACTACAGCAATGGTTTTGTGTGGATGTATTTCTCTTTTTTAGTATGGATACTCTAAAAGACAATAAATAGTCTTGGTCATTCTGTGCCACATGTGGTTTTGCTTATTAACTATGCATGGTGGGCTCTTGGTATGCTTTAAAAAGCACCCCTTTTTTAGTAAATTCAAAAAACTCTTTTGGTATTTTGCCACATTTAAGATTTGCAAAAATATTAAGAAATTTATTTGAACAATTAATCGTAATCCTTCATTCAATGAGGGTTTCCAATGGTTTAATTTATATTTCTTTGACAGAAGCTTAATAACCAAAAGCTTTACATGTAGGAATTTTTTTTTTGAAAGCTAAAAAAAACTAAACTGTAATATCTCCACACAATAAAAGTTAGTTGGTTTCTTCAAAAGTTAGTTAGTCAATTAATAAGTTAGAAAGACTACTAACTAAAGACTAACTAAGGTAAAAAACTAACTAATATTAATTAATAATAATTTTTATTTAATTTAAAATATTTTATTTAGAAAAATCAAGAGTCGTAAATTTGATTTTTTCTCAGATTGGCAAGGACCGTAGCTACCCTTCACGTAAATTACAATGTGAACGAACCTTATGAGTTATATTAATCACTAGGATAATTTGTATAGTTTGGATGGTCCAAAGACATTAGATTTTGGGCAAAGCTAGTATATTTTAGATATTTTAGATATTATCCTAAAAAAAGATATGGAGATTTTTTGAACTGGATGTCATTTAAAAGAAAAGACGAGTGATATTTTAGTTAGTTTGGAGATTTTATAAAAAGAAAAAAATAAAGAGAGGATTTGCAAAATCGCGTGCGCCGCGATCGCAGTACACAGGCAGTGGATAACATTTCGAACAGAGAAAAGAAGAAGGAGTGAACTAAGAGCTTTCTAAGCAAGTGACTTGGAGTTTTACCCCCCTTTTCGGAGCCAATGGAACCATCAAATTTATGATTTGAGCATTAGATCAGTGATCTTTCCAAGATCCCTCTCCGCAAAGAGCTCCACTTCTCAACCACAAGTCCTCTTCTCTAATTCACTATAAATATGAGGCATGGGAGAGGCATAAGGAAGCATAAGGAGACCCTGAGAGGCTGCGAGAGAGAGGTAGAGAGAAGGATACCCTTCCAAGAGATTGTGAGGAAGGGCTTGAAAGAGAGCTTGAGAGAGAGAGAGAGAGAGAGAGAGAGAGAGAGAGAGAGAGAGAGAGAGAGAGAGAGAGAGAGAGAGAGAAGAGTCACCTCGAGAGGCTGCAAGGAAGAGAATTAGCTCAATTCCCTCTATCTCGATCCTCGACTTAACCATCTTCTCTTACGCTCTCCCATCTTGAATCTATTCCACCTTCTTAATCTCTTGAGTCTACTTACGGACGATGGCCTCCAAGCGAAGAATGTAAAATATTACACGGCGCAGCGAACAGAATCTGAGAAAGAGATAGAGAGTACACAACAGATAAGAGGAGAATCAATAAAATTCTTTAACTCCAAACAACTGATACAAAGATGGCTCTGTCCACTCGTGCGCTTCCACTAAATGAAGCTTAGATGGCGATCTAGACAGAAGATAGGTGAAGAGCTTAAGGCTAGCTGGAACAACAACTCTGACTGGGTGAAAGATGAGTGTAAGATGGCTGCGAAGGGGTTTAGCTTTTATAGCCCGCGAAGGTCGTTAGGTCGGCCTGCTAACCGACCTACCATATGAGCCTCCACTAGTCGGCTAGGGAATATTCCAGGGAATATTCCAGGGAATATTCCCTTTACCATCGGGCCGGGCAATGCAATGTGCCTCGAGTTGCTACCAGCTTAACCACTCTCTCTAACCCAAAGATTAGACCCACAATGGTCACCTTTTTGCCATCCAGTCACATAGACCTCATCTGATATACAAGTCAGGACTCCACCAATGTCCGGGCTCACACTTGGCTTCTCCTCATAATGGGGGCCTTACAACTTTGAGCACCATGGATCATTGGTAGTACCTAATGAGGGTGGGGCATTGATCATATCTAACAAAGAATATCGCGTGCAGATGACAATCCTGCAAACCAGCAACAACGCTTCGGGCAAAGGCATCACTGTCAATCCAACTACGGTTTCGGTCATAAGTAATGTATTTTCAAATTGATAGATGCTTGCTTTGATTCTCGTATGAGATACGTTAGGCCCCATACTATTGCACGAGAATAGGTCATGGGAAAATATAAATTTCATCTCGCCTACTCAAAAGATGGAGTTTGTGAAGTACATATATCAAGGGAAGATAATTGCACCTAGTTACATATGACTTATTTGCTAGTAGAGCAATTACAAGGAAGAATTAGTCAAGCGTTATGAATGGCATAGTTGTCAAAAGAACGACATTAAAAGATTGTGCATAAAAGTGCTAGGTTAAGGTATAGTCAAAGGTTACAAATAGCATAATTACTAAAAGAATATGGCATTGAGAATCATGAATAGAAATTATTAGTTTAAAGGTTAAATACTTCAAAAGTACTTAGCCTAAGAGCCCAAATATTAAGAAAAACTAGATTCTAGCTCAATGCAAGGCCTGTTGGAGTCTAATTACTTGAGATCATCTCGCACTTATCTTATCAAGTATTTACACATTATGCCTATAACATGTTTGATATATGAGGATAATTTTCTAGTTGCCTCATGACTTGACTAAGAGCTAGTACAAGAAATTAATCATAAGGGTTAAAACTAAGATGTCTTGAGTTCCGTCCAACAACGATGACTTTTGCCAATTCAAATCCAGGATTGGGTTATCAATCAAGGTAAGTGACCTATAGAACTTACATCATGAAAAGTGTTTGAATCCTTAACATATACCCTAGCCGAAGGAAGAAAGTGTTAAGAAACATTTTTGCATAGTATTGCTCTTAGATCCCAAGGGGGAGAGCAAATATACGATGGAAATGTTATATAGTCTATTCTTGCATTGGTTGGAAAGAATGCGATTGGTTTTGTTGATTGATCGAACAACATCCCAAATGTTTTTACATTCAAGTGGTTGTTAGTTGTTGTTTGGATGATTATTCCAAGTGCTTGTGATTTATGGTAAATGCATGGCAAGGGTCTGTGATGACAAGTCGCCATGGGAATAAAGGAATGTTTTCTTGGAAAATGATATTAGGCTGAATGCTTTGTTTGTGCTTGATTCTTAAAGGATTTAATTAAGGAAGGATATATTGTACGGGTGAATCACCTACATGGTCACACCGCGTATTAACTCGAGAGGGCACTGCTCAATCCATGGGCCGAAGGTCGAGTGGTAAAAAGGCCAACCACGGGAATGATGTTTCTCTCCTAGACAGCTTGCGAGTCAGTTGGAGCTCTGGACATCCCTTGCTAGGTCTAGAATGGAGTTGAAGACCTCCGTGGCCCCCAACATCTGAGCATGTTGGGAGATCCTATTCTAGATAAAGGATTGAGTTTGTGGTGCCATGTGAATTGGACCAGTTACTTCTGCAGGGCAGAAGAGATACTTCTGTTGGACAGAAGTGAAACATAATTTCTCTTGTATGGATAGGAGACAAAGATTAACTTGAAGATAAGTTAAGGAACTTGTTTGAACTTGTTTGTCAATAGACTACTTTGCTCTGTTTTTGTTTCTGTGCTATAAGTTATGCGAACGAACCCTGTTCCCTAAAAGGCTTAATTAACGAAGATGATTTTAAGTGTCACACATAAATGTGGTAGGACCTAATTAGAAAAATAAAGATATTAAGGGAAGCGGGTGGGCGAAACCCCCGACGGGTCCGTCCTACGGCACGGTGGTCCCAAAGAACTGGGAGGCTTCTCACAAGTTTTAATCGTCTTCGACCTTAGAAATTGTTAGGATAGAACCCCGATTCATGTCGTTTTAGGGGACTGGAAGGGGACTATACCCTATGGGCAGAGAGGTTAAGCAGCGCATCTCTCTCGTTTCCCATTCTCTTTGAACCAAGTGCGGCATGGGTCTGCTTCGGATTGGGTATCTCTGTGTAAAGTAGGATGTCCAAAACCCGACGCTAGAATGCTAATAGGAGACCTTGAGAACTAGGAACCCGAATTTCAGGTTGATCCTAGTGGGTTCGGTCGTGAACGTTCCGTTGCAAGGCAGATTCGGGAAACCCTAGGCAACAAAACTCGTAACATTCCTTGGGAGTGCCGTGCAGCGATGCTTAGATTTGTTTCTTGATAGACCGCTAAAAGAGTACTTGGGAAGCTGATGGGTGGGCACCTCACAATTGGTATCAGAGCGAAATTTTGTAATGATACGTGATTGATTAATATATGGTTTGTAGACATATCCTAAACAAAATAATCTAAGCAGTATGGCTTGATTGTTAGGCACCTTCTGCACCCACGAATGTTGACATGCAAGGGAAAAAATTCATTCTCAAGCAAATTGAGGCACCCGAGTTTGATGGAGAAGGGATAGACATCATAGCAGAGGCAGAGATATGGATTGAGTCGATGGATGACTATTTCTTTGTTTCGGGAATTGCCTCTACCAATCAAGCAATGATAGCCAAACTTAAGTTAGTTGGCCAGGCTCGATCGATTATGGTGGAAGCAATGGTGCAAAGATGAAGGTGTTTCTGAAGCCGCTGTTACTTGGATTTAGCTGAAAGATGTTGTACGCAGACGATACCTTCCGCCAACCTACTAGAATTTGAAGATGAATGAATTCTTCAAGCTAAAGCAACTAGAATTAACTTTGTAAGCTTACTACTCAAAGTTTTTAACCCTACTAAAATACGCACCACCTATGGATATTGCGCAGCAAGTATCCAAGTTTTTTCATGGCCTAAATACTCCTCTGAACCACCATCTTGAAGCAATGCGTCCAACGGACTTGCAAGACGCATTACTCCGAGCGAATCCAATCGTCCGAGAATTTAAATCGGAAAATTGTAGTAAAGATGACTCCCGAGATCTGGGTAAGAGATGCCATACATGTGGAGAAATAGGACACATCCGTAGGAGATGTCCCTACCGCCAATGTTTCCATTGCAATGAGCTAGGACATGTCCAAGTAGACTACCCTAACTTAATTCCAAAAGATATGGAGCCTCCAAGAAAACGAAGCTACACAAGTGCAGTCTTCGGATATATAGAGGAATTAGATGAAGACGAAGATTTAGAACCTACTACACCACTTCAGGATTATTAGAAATCCTAGAAAATTTGTCAACATGAAATACAGCTTGTATCGGAATAAACTTTACTCTTAACTTAAGCAATATGAGTTGCATCTATTTTGAGCCTAGAACTTGTAAATGATTAGAGACACTTTGGCAAGGAGTGATAGTTATAACGTGCAATGAATTTCTCTTAAGTCATTTCTTCTCAACTAATATAGATTTGGTCTTACCAGAATGTTGAAGCTTGGAAGTATTCTTTAGTATTACAAGAAAAGCCAATTTTCCATGGAACTCAGTCCTGAACTAAGGACATGACAATCTGGAAATGTAGTTTCCAAGATAAAGGACCACTCCAACCTGCTAAAAGAATCCTAGGACACTTTGGTCTAAAAAAAGAAAATCCTGCCAAGGACAACCAAGAACCTTGTGACCGCAAGTGATAAATCTCCATGATGTTTCTATTGCAAGGAGTTAGGTCATTTCAAAAGGGAATGTCCAAAGCACCCTAAACACCGATGCTCCGAGTGCCACAACATTGGACATAACTATATTAATTGTCCCAATGGAACTCGAAGAGAACTTGAGCTTAAAAGAAATAAGCCGTACAAGCTCCAGTGATCTAGAATATACCAAGTGCTTAAGAAAAACCTAGAAGATATCCATGAGATGTAACTACAATAAATTTTCTCTTGTCATCAAGACTCGGATATATCAAATACAATAGGTTGTTTTTTTTTTTCCAAAAGACGGTATGTCTGTGACAGATCAGAGTAGTGCAGCGAAAGCATGGTGGGTCCATAGCCCACAGGTTCCAAAATGATACCCCCCGTTTCTCTCGAGATGAGGACATCTCGATTTCTCTAAGGGGAGGAGGATGTAATATCTCCACACAATAAAAGGTAGTTGGTTAGTTCGAAAGTTAGTTAGTCAATTAATAAGTTAATAAGATTACTAACTAAAGACTAACTAAGGTAAAAACTAACTAATATTAATTAATAATATTTTTATTTAATTTAAAATATTTTATTTAGAAAAATCAAGAGTCGTAAATTCGATATTTTTCTCGGATTGGCAAGAACTGTAGCTACCCTTCACGTAAATTACAACGTGAACGAAACTTATGAGTTATATTAATCACTAGGATAATGTGTATAGTTTGGATGGTTCAAAGACATTAGATTTTGGGCAAAGCTAGCATATTTTAGATATTTTAGATATTATCCTAAAGAAAAATATGGAGATTTTTAGCACTGGATGTCATTTAAAAGAATGGACAAGTGATATTTTAGTTAGTTTGGAGATTTTATAAAAAGAAAAAAATAAAGAGAGGATTTGCGAAATTGCACTCACCGCGATCACAGTACATAGGTAGTGGACAGCACTTTGAATAGAGAAAAGAAGGAGTGAACTAAGAGCTTTCTAAACAAGTAACTTGGAGTTTTACCCCCCTTTCAGAGCCAATGGAACCATCAAATTTATGATCTGAGCATTAGATCAGTGATCTTTCCAAGATCCCCCTCCGCAAAGAGCTCCACTTCTCAACCACAAGCCCTCTTCTTTAATTCACTATAAATATGAGGCATGGGAGAGGCATAAGGAAGCATAAGGAGACCCCAAGAGGCTCTGAGAGAGAGGTAGAGAGAAGGATACCCCTCCAAGATATTGCGAGGAAGAGCTTGAAAGAGAGCTTAAGAGAGAGAGAGAGAGAGAGAGAGAAGAGTCACCTCGAGAGGCTGCAAGGAAGAGAATTAGCTCAATTCCCTCTATCTCGATCCTCGACTTAACCATCTTCTCTTACGCTCTCCCATCTTGAATCTATTCCACCTTCTTAATCTCTTAAGTCTACTTATGGACGATGACCTCCAAGCGAAGAATATGGCATGTGGATGACAATCCTGAAACTAGCAACAAGGCTTCGGGCAAAGGCATCACTCTCAATCCAACTACCGTTTCGGTCGTAAGTAATGTATTTTCAAATTGATAGATGCTTGCTTTGATTCTCGTATGAGATACGTTAGGCCCCATACTATTGCACGAGAATAGGTCATGGGAAATGTTAAATTTCATCTCGCCTACTCAAAAGATGGAGTTTGTGAAGTACATATATCAAGGGAAGATAATTGCACCTAGTTACATATTACTTATTTGCTAGTAGAGCAATTACAAGGAAGAATTAGTCAAGCGTTATGAATGGTATAGTTGTCAAAAGAACAACATTAAAAGATTGTGCATAGAAGTGCTAGGTTAAGGTATAGTCAAAGGTTACAAATAGCATAATTACTAAAAGAATATGGCATTGAGAATCATGAATATAAATTATTAGTTTAAAGGTTAAATACTTCAAAAGTACTTAGCCTAAGAGCCCAAATATTAAGAAAAACTAGATTCTAGCTCAATGCAAGCCCTGTTGGAGTCTAATTACTTGAGATCATCTCGCACTTATCTTATCAAGTATTTACACGTTATGCCTATAATATGTTTGATATATGAGGATAATTTTCTAGTTGCCTCATGACTTGACTAAGAGCTAGTACAAGAAATTAATCATAAGGGTTGAAACTAAGATGTCTTGAGTTTCATCCAACAATGATGACTTTTTCCAATTCAAATCCAGGATTGGGTTATCAATCAAGGTAAGTGACCTATAGAACTTACATCATGAAAAGTGTTTGAATCCTTAACATATGCCCTAGCCGAAGGAAGGAAGTGTTAAGAAATTTTTTTGCATAGTATTGCTCTTAGATCCCAAGGGGGAGAGCAAATATACGATGGAAATGTTATATAGTATATTCTTGCATTGGTTGGAAAGAATGCAATTGGTTTTGTTGATTCATCGAACAACATCCTAAATGTTTTTACATTCAACTGGTTGTTAGTTGTTGTTTGGATGATTATTCCAAGTGCTTGTGATTTATGGTAAATGCATGGCAAGGGTTTGTGATGACAAGTCACCATGGGAATAAAGGAATGTTTTCTTGGAAAATGATATTAGGCTGAAAGCCTTGTTTGTGCTTGATTCTTAAAGGATTTAATTAAGGAAGGATATATTGTACGGGTGGATCACCTACATGGTCGCACCGTGTATTAACCCGAGAGGGCACTGCTCAATTCATGGGCCAAAGGTCGAGTGGTGAAAAGGCCAACCATGGGAATGATGTTTCGCTCCTAGACAGCTTGCGGGTTAGTTGGAGCTCTGGACACCCCTTGCTAGGCCTAGAATGGAGTTGAAGACCTACGTGGCTCCCAACATCTGGGCATGTTGGGAGATCCTATTCTAGATAAAGGATTGAGTTTGTAGTGCCATGTGAATTGGACCAGTTACTTCTGCAAGGCAGAAGGGATACTTCTGTTGGACAGAAGTGAAACATAACTTCTCCTATATGGACGGGAGACAAAGATTAACTTGAAGATAAGTTAAGGAACTTGTTTGAACTTGTTTGTCAATAGACTACTTTGCTCTGTTTTTGTTTCTGTGCCATAAGTTATACGAGCGAACCCTGTTCCCTAAAAGGCTTAATTAATGAAGCTGATTTTAAGTGTCACACATAAATGTGGTAGGACCTAATTAGAAAACTAAAGATATAAAGGGAAGCGGGTGGGAAAAACCCCCGACGGGTTCGTCCTACGGCAAGGTGGTCCTAGAGAACTGGGAGGCTTCTCACAAGTTTTTATCGTCTTTGACCTTAGAAATTGTTAGGATAGAACCCCAATTCATGCCGTTTTAGGGGATTGGAATGGTATTATGACCTATGGGCAGAGAGGTTGAGCAGCGCATCCCTCTCGTTTCCCATTCTCTTTGAACCAAGTGCGGCATGGGTCTGCTTCGGATTGGGTATCTCTGTGTAAAGTAGGATGTCCAAAACCCGACGCTAGAATGCTAATAGGAGACCTTGAGAACTAGGAACCTGAATTTCAAGTCAATCCTAGTGGGTTCGGTCGTGAATGTTCCGTTGCGAGGCGGATTCGGGAAACCCTAGGCGACAAAACTCATAACATTTCTTGGGAGTGCCGGGCAGTGACACTTGGATTTGTTTCTCGATAGACCGCTAAAAGAGTGCCTCGGAAGCCGATGGGCGGGCACCTCACATTAACATTTACAAAAGCATGAAACTAAAATCTTGCAAATATTAAATTCTTGGTACGTTTCACAAAAAAGCTCAAAAAAAAAAGATTGATTGCAAAAGAATGAAAAGAAAAGCTTGAAAAAATAAAATTCCCCGTCTATCTCTAGTAGCTTGCCTCAAAAGGGCTATGGGGCCTATCCATCTTGTGGAGCATCATAGACCTAGGCCACTAGAGCATCAGCTATGTTGTTCCAGGCTATCAAGCTAGCTATATAGTAATAGGAGTTTCCTCTCGAAAGCTCACCCTCCATACCTCAATAACATGTTTAAGTTGCTTATGCATTTTCTCCTCATGGAAAATAACATCGTGGTGGCTACATATAACATTCTGAGCCTGCAGATCCCATAGGTGATAGCCCATCTCACCTACATCCCCATAAGCCAAAGACATAGAAATGAGTGTATGAGGAAGCTTGTTGTACTTGTCCTTGGGGTACATGGAAGAAAGGATCATAGCCAAAGACATAGAAATGAGTGTATGAGGTACGTTTTTTTAACCATACCTCCTCTACAAACCTAATAGTCAAGAACAATACATGGAGATTGATTTATCAAGTGAACAACCATATTAACTACCTCAACCCAAAAATATTGTGGTAATCCTACATGGCTAAGCATACTATGAACTTGCTCTTGAATTTTCCTATTCATGTACTTAGCCATACCATTCTGGGGTGGGTGTATGGGGTGGGGTGTATGGGGCTATACCTAGGCTGGTTTTGAACCAAAGCAAGCTAACACTGAAAGATAGCCAAGACTTTCGATATTTACTTTATAGGATATGCACAAACCTTATGCATATAGTCATCAATGAAAGTAACAAAATATTTCATGCAACCTAATAGCTTGTAGGGCATGGGACCACATGCATCGAAATGAATGAGAGCCAATGGCTCGCCCATATGTGTCATATCAAAATTTTTGTATGTATTGCATATCTGCCTATCATATAAACAATGATCACAAGACTCAAAGCACTTATACTCAAGGGATGAAAGATACTACAAATGAGTAAGAGTTTTTATTCCTTTCAAGAAAATGTGCCCAAGGCAAAGATGCCACATAAATACATGTGAAACTGTATCCAATACTAAAAAATAGTCAATTTACCCAAGTAAGGGTTAAAGAGTATTGGATTTGACACCACGTGTAATGACAAGATTCCCATGGGCAATCTTCTATGAGGAATCACCAAAAGAAACTAGATAGTGTGCATCATCCAAAGTGTCAATAGAGATAAGACTCTTTGTGAGAGCTAGTACATGACGTACATCATGAAGAGTAAACAGGCAGCCTAAACCAAACTGTAACTAGACATCACCAATACAAACTATCTCCAATGCGAAGTCATTACCCAAATGGACTGATCCAGTCAAACTACGATAGGAGTGAAAAAACTCTCTATGAGGGGTCACATGAAAAGAAGCCTGCGAATACATCAACCAATATTGAGTATACCATGACAAAGCATCACTTACTTGTGAAGTATCACGAGAAGAAGCTACAAGTATAAAATCATCATCGGAATCAATCCATATAACATTGATCTCTTCAATCTTAACACTCGACTTGCTAGGGAAAATGCTCCAATGATTTTTTTTGTCATGTGCTTTATCCTTGCCTTTTTCTTTACAGTTATCCTCACCCATTTTATGGCATTGTGGCTGAATATGCCCTCCTTTCTCACACTAATGACAAGTCAATGAAGACTTCTATGGCCACTTGCTTACTGCAAGACTGCCCATGTCATTGAGAGCAAGATTGTTGAGAGTCTCTACCACAACAATCATTACCACCCCTACCATTATTGCTTCTAGCTATCAAAGGGTGAGAGCTGTGAGAGGCATCGGAATTCTTCTTGTTAGCCTCTTTTGTCATCAAGA
Source organism: Lygodium microphyllum (assembly GCF_053477565.2). Taxonomy (NCBI): domain Eukaryota; kingdom Viridiplantae; phylum Streptophyta; class Polypodiopsida; order Schizaeales; family Lygodiaceae; genus Lygodium; species Lygodium microphyllum. Next base: position 21,768,640 of record NC_141159.1, read on the forward strand.
GTGCACCCTCCACATCCTCCAACTGTAACCCATTTGTAAGTATGTTGGCACACATAGAAGTACAAAGTATATCCCATGATTCAAATAGTGTAACTAAGAGAGACAAAGAAAGAAGAGTGCCCTTGAATTCAATCCCTTGCAAAGAAAAATGATTGATAATGGAATGAAACTCATTTAAGTGGGCTAACATAGAAGTCTCCTCGTTCATGACAAGGAAAGAAGAGTGCCCTTGAATTCAATCCCTTGCAAAGAAAAATGATTGATAATGTAATGAAACTCATTTAAGTGGGCTAAAATAGAAGTCTCCTCGTTCATGAGAAGGTCCATCACTTGCTTCAGCCAATTTATTTAAGAAGCAAGGCTTAACTTATCATAAACACTGTGAATATTTTCCCATAATTCTAATGCAGAATACCCATCAAAGAGACAACACTGCAAAACAGTTGCTTAGAGAGGGATAGTATGATGGTGGACTTACATAGCTCATCTAATTAACCCAATCATTTGCATCAATATTTTTGAGCTTTATGCCCTTATGTTTCAAGGGCCTAACCTATAATTTTTCACTAAAAATTGTGCCATTTGGATCTTCTAGTAGCTATAGTTAGTGCCATCCAACTTGTCAATATTAAAGATAGCACTAGGGGTCGAGCCACCAACAATAATGAAGGCAAAAAAGTGCACAAACTATTAAAATATACTAATGTAATTACTATAAATAGCTCTAAAGCCATTGCTAGATCGAGCTAAGAACATGAGGTTTGACTAAGTAATAAGCTTTCCACAAATTCAATGCAAAGAACTCTCAAATGAAGGTAACTCCTCACATCAATAGTGCACAAAACTACAATTACACCATACTAAAAATGAAGTACATCAGTAAGAAATCAATGAAAAAGATGGGCAATCACTAATATAAGACAAACTACAACTACCAAGGAATAGCTCTAACTAGTAGTGAGTGATTATGGGATTGGGACAAGATCTGTCAAATAATTAGTGTGTCAAACTGAGATACATCTCATAGGCATAACCATCATGCATTGAGTGGGTCTCACAAGTTATAGAAGAGACCAACAAGAGATACAACAAATTGAGCAATGTAACATAAGTTCAATACATAACTAACCACGATGCATATAACACTGACAACATCATCACAGAGATAGGTGCCGGCCCAAAAGTAATTGATCAGCCCACTAAGCATCAACTACATACACAAATCATGACAAGAGCATGTACATATAACCAAGTTCCATGGTCTCACTGTAAGACCCTCATGCTTAACTGCATAACCAAAAGCTTAATGTAATATCTAGATGTCTAGAACTGGCTCCCACTACAATGAAATTCGAATACGAGATTAGCAAACAAAGCTCAAAACATCATGTGGAAGGCATCCACACATCCAAGATCCAAGTAGCATACATCTAGGAGCATCTGACCCAAGCTCAGGTAAGTTATTATATGTATATCCTCTACATCATGTGTGTTCAAGGCCTATTTAAAAATATCCTTATCTTTGAAATTTTCATGAATAAAATATAACCCTTTTCTTTTTTATCTGTAAATAACCTATTTATATTACACCTTTTTGTATGTAAAAAACTTATAAAAATTGTATTTTAAAAATACCTTATTTTGAACCCACGTGATGTACACATATATTCTTGAGTAACTTACCCGAGGACCCAAGTATCTTGCAAAACTCTTACTGGAACACCAAAAACCCATACATAATAATGAATGATACCAAATGTCTAGATTTAAAGTTCCAATATAATTGCAAATGCAATCTAGAAGAATAACCAAGCAGGTAGCATGAACCATGAGCATTGGTATATCACCTAAAATATCGATAAGCACCCAAGAGTATTATGCATATGCTTTCACTATAAAATAGCATTCAATCTTGTTATAAATAGTAAAGAAAAACCTCTTTAAAATTAAGCAAAATATTTCAAAAAACAGTCCAAAGCCATCTCACATCAATACCATAGCATCCCCAAGTATTCGATATCAATACATAAGCATAGGGAAATCTTGGGAAGCATATACAAGCTCCAATGTCTAAGAAAACTCTATTCAAACCTAAATAATAGCATATCTAATATTAATGATTACAAGAACTGGAGGTTGGAAGCTTTAAGACTCAAGTTACCAATGTTGGGCAGTGTTAGGGATGATTGCCAGTGTGATTTCCAAGGTGGGAGGAGTGCCAAAAGCTGGAGGGTGGGACAAACTGGTCGGGGGGAAGGGAGCAGTAAACATGCATAAATCACATTGATGTCATTACCCCTACTGCTACTCCTTTTAATAATGTTGAGTGCTACTAAGCACTTGTTGAAGCTTGGGCAATGATCTTAAAGCTCTAGAGGAACATGCCTCAAATGGAGGGAGTAGTTGAGAAAGAAGCAGGATTAAGATTCATATATTGGAAATAAGAATCCATGGCTACCATTGAAACCGTGAGCTGAAGCTTTCTTCCAAAAGCTAAAGCAATGCAAGGTTGGGCTCAAGCTCTCGGAAAGGATTTCTCTAATACACTTGAAGAGAGTGAGCCTTGTAGTGGAAGCATGGAGCAGAAGCCAGAGATATGGTGGAAGGAGCAATAGTAAGAGAGAGAGAAACACAAGATGTGGGAGCTCCAATACTCAGAATATGTGATCGGCCTTCCCTTTATTCAAATGTTAGTGAAAGAATAAAGAATTAAGTGACAGTGATGGGTACCCCACCACATGTAATGTACAAGTGTGTAGGTATGCAAGTACTATCAGTGTAACTAACACAGGGGTGGCTAGGCAATGTGGCACCTTTACCAGCAACAGACCGAGTGTTATAAGAAATGAAGATCCTTTGTATTATGATGCTCTTGCTTGAGGGATCCACCGTATATAGAACTTGTAAGGTACCTGGTGAGCTCAAAAGAAAGTGTATTATATCTAATAATATTTATAGAATTATATTTACAAAATGGATTTTTAAATTAAAATTTGAAAAAAATATATAAGTTTAGTAAATTAGAAGGGGTCATTTTAAGGCCTTATAGCATGTAATGAAAGGGTATTTTTTAATATCCTTTGAATGCACACTTTATATATGATTTCTTATAGGTGGATTCCCCAAGTGCTCTTGATGTAATAATTTGTGTTTTTCATAGCACATATAGTAGATACTATGAAAAGGCTACTATAACCCACTTAATTGATGTAGAGGCTTACCAAGAGAGAGGTTATAAAGTGCTTTAGAAGGTTCATGAGCTACTATCAATGTAGTTTAAAGGCTTGATATTCCTATTTTTGCAGCTTATAAAGTAGCATAAAAGTGATTGAAAAAATAGAAGGGATTTTTTACCGTATCTATAAAACTTCCAAGAGGATATAATTGTTTTTAATAAGCATATATTGCAAGCAACCTATTTTTCATCTCAACAAATGCTACATCTTGGAACTCTTTCTTGTTGATAATGATTGAGAGTTGCCCTTGTTCTTGTTATGCCTATCAAGTACTTTTCTATTTTCTAATTTCAATCATATTCAATGAGGAAGATTTAGATGATGATACCTTGTAAACTTGCTCAATCCACTCAAAAGATTAATTGTGCCATCTAAGGAGATGCCTAGCCCAATTGAATGATGTTACCTCTAGGCCTAACAGAAGTAAAGCATTTTTGTTGTGCTATCACTCTGAATGCTTATGTATTTTAATGTATTTTCAAATACCTCAAACATGTTTTTCCAATCCCCAAAGAGTATGTAGAAGATAGCATCATGAAGCTCAAACAAGGAACTACACTTTCTCCATTACTTTTGTCAATTTTCCTCAAAAATCTGAGAATTTTATGAAAGTGTTGTCCTAAAACGAAGAAGAAAAAAACTAGTGGCAACAAGATACTCCAGAATTTTGATTGTTTTGATGTAAGTGATTTGGAACATAGAAAGCCTTGTGGACTCTCGGATTTGAAATTCAACAGAGATGGATGTGAGAATCCAATAGATAGGAATATGGATTTGAAAACCTCTCTCATCATTCTCAAACATGTCAAATCCAAACAATATTCAGATGAGAATAACTATTGGAATAGACATCCCCAATTTTGTCAATGTTTTACAAGATATTGTAGCACAACTCCAAGCTAGATGCCATTCTAAAATCAATAACACCTGAAAACAATGACTTTATTATCAGTAATATTGCAATGGATTTAAAATAGAACACACTAATCATATAGCTGCTACATGGACTAAGGAGGCTGACTTGACTGATGCTTAGATGCATGGGCAAGATGAAGTATCTAGAAAGGTCTAAGTCTTCCCTAACTTCAATGAAGCCTCTTTCTTCAAAATGACTATCAAAATTACCTAAAATCAAGTGACAACATGCTATTTTGGCTTCAAAGATCTCTAGATTTTGTCTTCTTCCAACTATAGGTGTCCTGCAAGTCAATGCTAGTCATAGTCCATATCTTATACCTACACTATTCTCAAATAGGTTTTTTAAATGAAAATTGAGACTAAATATGAAAAAAGAGAGGAGAAAATGGACCAAAAAACAATGATTTGACACCATTTGTCATGGAGAGACTTGAGAGGAGTGAGAAAGAGAAGAGAGAATATTATAGGAAAGAGGGAAGATGAGTATAGAGGTGAGAGAAAAACTCTAGGCGAGAAGAGAAAGATAGGAAAGAAGGAGAGAGATAGCTAGCAACAAAGAAAGGATACAAAGAAGCTTGAGAGGTGAAGGATAGATTTGTATTATTGCAAAATATATATGATGAAGTGCATGTCATTTATACATTTTATATGCCCCTAATTAGGCTCTTTACATAGCTGGAAAAGGAAATACATCTATGATGCTTTGACACCATTTTTTGATACAATAGGGTATTAAAGCAAAAAGTGATTAGCTTAGCAACTCATGGGGCATCACATATGATTGGATATGGACATGAGACAAGACATGAGATAGGAGTTGTAGAACTTCTCAAAAAAAGACTTGCCAATTTTGATAGCAATCATTATCTTGCAATCATGAATCTTTAGCTATTAGAGATGCATGAAAATCATTTGCAAAACTTCATTTTGTAGAAAATATAGCAAACAATGTATACTCATGGATAAATAACTCACATAATAAAAACAATGAGTTTATGTCTCTTTTAGATACTATGGAGTTGGATGAACATTGATCTTTACAAATTGATGTAGTTAAATGAGTTTCACATGAAAAAGTCACGGGTTTAAAGAATTTTTGCATGAATGGTTGGTATAATAAATAAAGGCATTTTTTTGTGTAGTTTTGCATTCATATGATGGCAGATGTCCTAAAATAGTTGAATTTATTAAGTCTAAAGTTTCAAAAAGATATGGTGGATCAAATATCCATTGGAACTACTATTGAATTGCTTATATTGAAATTTAAGTATTATTTTGTTAGACCAATTTTTCAAGAATTGTATGATGGGGGGACTTACTTGAGCTCGTGCACCAAGCACACACACACACACAGTATACACAAGAGGAAGCTCGCTCGAGAACACAAGAAGAGAGATGGAGGCCAAAATTTTTTCTTGCTGGTTTCTTCTTCTTCTTTCACACAAAATACAATGTACACAAAGTATAGATAAGATACAACATAAAGGAAAGTTGCCTACTAAGTCAAACAGTGCATAACTAACTACACTAGTTGATTGGTGCAATATCTATGCCAATTAAGGGTAGGTGTAACAAACTAAATATAATAAGTGATAAGTCAGTGGCCATGTGAGTATCATAATGACCACGAATGTGCTAAGTGTAGACATGTGGGCCCCTATAGCCAAGCTGTCCATCATCAATGTCCGCACATGTTGAGCTTGCCATCTCAACTCAATTCATTTTGATCAAGAGGAGAAACAAGTACCACATGTCAACCATAAAAAATAAAGGGAAATACAGCTCTCATGAGTCATGTAAAGATGAAGGGGACCATGTCTATCAGTGACAACCTCATAATTGGATATTAACAGATGTATTGGATGGATTACATAGGTTTTCTATAAATGTGAACTTAAAATTTTCTTTGCCTAAACTTTATGTTTATTTCATAACCTTATCTTGGGTTGATAAATATGTTTCTTTAGTTTTCCCCTTTTCACCACCCAGAAAGCAAAACAAATTAAATGTAGACTAGTCTTATAGCACTATTACTCAACAAACAAGCAATCTATCATATCTTTAATCTCATATACTTTGTGCTTACATGCTGTCATAAAATAATCTCTCACTTTGTCTACCCTCTCTAACCTTTGGATTTATCTTCACATTCCCATCTTATATGGTCATCATGGCTTTTCACGATATACATAACTTTGAGGCACTAGTTGTGATTGAATCTCAATACATGAATGATGCTCAAGTGGCCTCTCTCAATCCAAAAAAAACACATAAATGTCATATATAAGGTTCTTTCTCTAAAATGTGACAAAATGAACATTAAATCGTGGGTTGCTAAACCTATGGATTCTTTCAATTTATATGAGTTTGATGATGTTTAGTGCATCAAAGAGATGCAAATTATGTTGCACAAGAAGGCATACACTCAATGGGTGGGCCTATATTCCTAGTCAGAAACATGGGTGGATTTTAAATCTCTTTTTCAAAAGTGGTTCATGAACAATGCAATTCAACCTTGGGGATTTCTCCTCCTTCCTTATCTTTACCACAAACAAGATTTTTAAAGCTATAAAAGAGTTGAGTTGATAATCCATTGAGATAATACTTTTCAAGTTTCCAAAATACTCCATCTCATCTACTACAATATTCGGATCCATGGCATGACATCGCCTCTGTTGCTTGAACATTGCCATGAAACTATGATCAGTGGTAAAGCACATTTTGTCAATGTGCTCGTCAATATGAAAGTATCACCCACGTCACCACACTACACTATAGATTTTCTCCTATACAGCGAAATGGTAAGATTTGTTATTGAGCATAAAATCTAGATATGGTCACCATCGGACTACATCCTCTCAAGAATTTCCACTCCCTGGTAGAGACCTCTACCTCTTTGCGAGAAGATGTGATCAAAGCTCCATGTTACCACAACATAGAAATAAACGCGGAATCTCCTCCATGCCCTCAAGATATCAAATCCATCGATGGCATATAATGCATCAAAATTTTGATCATACTTCTTCCCAGTCTCTTCTGGTGCCTATTGGTACCTAGCAAGCTAATTCTCCATGGATGCATGATGCAACATACAAAAACGATTCACTTTCTCCTCCATGGCTGCATCCATCCTTTTTTCTACTCCATTTCAAACCACAACATCTTTGATCAATCTATCATTATCCTTCAGTGACCATAGCATATTCTTGTCTGAATTCACTGTTGGTAGCTACTCTGAAATATGCACTAATGCCTCTAATACTAGCCAACCTTTAGCCATGCTACTTTCTAGCTGAGCTTGTTGTCACACAAAGCCCTTTAGGGTTTTCATTAATCCCTCCAAGAAAAACATCCATGGCATATGGAGGGATCCCAAAATCTCCACTTCATCTATGCGATACACTAGCAAAATGTGAGTTTGTATCATGAGCATACTCGTGGGCAGGTACTTCTCAAATAGACAAATCATATCCATCGCTCCCTGCCTTGTAGATTCAATTATATAGGATGTCTTGATCTCCTTCTATGAGATCCATTTGAACTAAATTTGACAACCTATAATTTTTCTTGCATATTTTTGGAATGAGGCACCTTGCGATTGCCATTGGTAGTATACACTATACGAAATGGATAAGCATTACGAATATCAAGTAGACACTAAATAGTAAAACATTGAGGCTACTTACAATCAAGGTTGGACATACGTGACATATCTTATGCCAATCATGGGATTTCAACCCTGATAGTTCGTTGTCTTTAGAAAAACCAAACGCAAGGGAATCTACTATACCCATCAAGGTACATATAGACCTCATAATTTGCTTCACAATGTACTCTTATTTAGTGGACCGGACTGAAGGAGCATAAGGTAGTTGCAAGCGAGTATCGGTACTCGACGGAGGTAGTTTGCCTACCTCCTTTAAATCCATTTGTTCTCTGACAGTCTCTTTCCTATTATATGGTCCCATAATACGCTGCCCATATTCTTAAAAATATACATGGGATCCAAAAAATGATTGATCTATAAATGGGTCCAATATGGAAACTCGTAGGGAATTGAGAACCATCACATTTTACTTGAATCTAACTCTTGGTGGACCATTTTTAAGTTGTACTAGCTTTGGGCATTCATTCATGCTGAAAATCATCCAAGAAAACCTTTCCTCAGTTCATGATCCTCCAGTAAGAAAGTAGTGTGTCCTTGATATGCCATCTTATTCATGATCCATGACCTTTCGGAGTCTAACTATGGCCCATACAATGGACATGCATGATAATGTGAGGTAACGAGATACATCACAACACCCCTATCTAGTCAACACAAACTTAAACAAGTCATGTTAGATATTACCAATGAGAACAGAAGCCCACTTACCTAAGCACTCTCAGAATCCTAAAAAGTCATACATGGTCCACATGAGACTGGCTCATATATTAGTGGACCTTCAATCATCATGGTTGCTCATAACTTCCTCAAGGACCACCTCTTCCCACAAAATCTTAAGCTTATAAAGTAATGAATGGAGGTAGACGTCCATGTTCTTGACTTTGTAGCGATGAAGAAAGAGAATGATAAGGATAAGGTGTCATTTCTTTATAGAAAGCCATGGTGGGATGTTGTAACTAACAAGGATTACATGCCACACATTGTAAAAAGTTGAGCAGAGACCAAATGGATTCACACTATCCATAGCAAGACCGAGTCAAAAATTCATTGGCTCTTTGTGCAAAGTATGGAAAGGTAGAGTCAATGTGGCTCCATGTGTGTGAATCTACTAATACTCATTAGACTCCATTTGTGGATCTATTTTGTGCATGCCACGTTGTCAAGCTTGCCATGCCTAACATATAAAATATGTGACGTATATGCAGTATAAGTGAAAAGTTTCTAAGAACCTTCTAAGGGATTCTTTATCCTTGTGTGTCCTGTTGATACCTGTGAGCACCGCACTTTGGACATGTCTCCATAGTCTCGTAGTCTCCTTGAAAGAATACTTAATTGTTGACACATGCATGGATGTTGTTGTAGTCCATGCCAAGCTTTTGTAATATCAATTGTACATCATCATGAGACTCAAGCATCGTATTTTCAAGTGGTAATATATGATAATTTAGCAACCTAAAACCAAATCAGGACTAGTCTTAAAGAGCACAAGAAGTATTTTTTATAATAGAGTTTAAAAAATCAAGAGAGCATAGTGTAAATGAACAACTCAAGCACACTCACATAATTTCACCTGTACTTTACCTGCACTCTTAGAAATGCAAGTAGCATCTTCAGCGAGATACTTAGCACCCATCATATAATGGTATGGACTCTTCCTATCTCATATGACTTAATATCCATGGGCATTAATGCATCGATCATTGCCTCCATCTAAGGCTCCAAGATTGGAGGAAGATCAGAAGGCACATTGTCTCCTCTGGTATCGAGGGCATAGTTTGCGGTGTACCCTCCAATTTGTGTATTGACTCAGGCATTCCATCCATTGCACACCCACAAACTCTTCTAATGGACTGCAATAGGTGCATTCCTTGGGATGAAGCATTACCTCTCTATGCAAATTTCACGTGCACGTATAATATTTTTGTATATGATATTCAATTACTTTACGGGTGTAAAGCATGATTGATACACACTTTTCTTACCATTTGCTCAAAGTTTTATATTATCTGGGTAGTGATCAAAACTCATTGAAGCATGGTTACATGTTCTATGGATAAGTGACACTTTCTTCTTATTTGTAAGCTTCCATTGAGTGCAAGGACAAGCAACATGCTAATTAAGATATGTCTCGTGATCTTAGGCATTCTGACTATCATTGTTCTCTACTTGGTCTACGGTACAGCAAACAATATGTCTTTGTTCCCCTCATTGATGATCTTCCTCCATTTTAATCTCTCCTCCTCCCTTCATCTATCTTTGTCCATTCCTTTTCTCTCCCTATCTCTCTATCTTTATCTATCCCCCTTTCTATTTCTCTCCCTACCCCTCTTTCTCTCTCTCTCTTTCCCTTTTCTTATTTGCCCCCTTCATCCTTCTTTTTTTCTCTCCCCCCTCTCTATGTCTCATTGTTTCTCTCTCCCCCATCTTCCCTCCCCACTCTCACTTCTTCTCTCTTTTCCTTTCTCTCCCTTCAACTCTCTATTCCTTTCTCAAATTTTCTCTCCACTCTCACTCAATGCATCTTGTTACAATCAAATTCAAAGATAGAAAATAAAGAGCTTATAAAACAAGGACATTGAAAGACCCCCATCTTCCCTCTCCACTTTCACTTTTTCTCATTTTTCCTTTCCCTCGCTTCTTCTCTCTATTTCTTTCTCTCTTTTCCTCTCCACTCTCACTCAATGCATCTTGGCAATCAAAATCAAAGATAGAAAATAAAAAACTTATAAAACAAGGACATTGAAATATCCTCTCTCTCCACCTCTCTTCCTGTCTCTCTCCCCCCTCCCCCTTTATTTTTCCATCATTCCATTCTCTCTAATTCTCTCATTGTTTCCATATTTATCTCTCACTCTCTATTTGTTGTTCTCTCTATCTCTCATTTTCTCCTTCTTTTTGTCTCTTTTCCACCCTTCCTCTCTCTTTTCTTTTCACTCTCTTTACCTCACTCTTTTTTTATACCTATTCCTTCACTCTCCATCTCTCTTTCTCTCTCCCCTCTCTTTCTTCTTCTTTTTCTCTTTCTTTGTTGCCTCTCTCTTTGTTTCTCTCCCTATCTCATTGTTTCTCTTGTTAGATATGCTCAATGCCCCACCCTCATAAGGTGCCTCCAATGATCCATGGTGCTCAAAGTTATAAGGCCCCCATTATGAGGAGAAGCCAAATGTGAGCCCAGACATTAGTTGAGTCTTGACTTGTATATCAGATGAAGTCTATGTGACCGGATGGCAAAAATGTGACCATTGTGGGTCTAATCTTTGGGTTAAACTGAGTAGTTAAGCTAGTAGCAACTCGATGCACATTGCATTGAGTTGCGGGGTAAGGGAGTTAAAAGGGGATCCTATCTTGGGGTCCCGGGGCCATGGAAGTGGCCCTTGGCTAGGGGGTCCTAGGGAGGCCATTGGCCCCCTTGGAAAGGGTCCGGGGGCAATGCCTCTGGCTCGACGGTAAAGTGAATATTCCTTGGAATATTCTCTGGCCGACAAGTGGAGGTTCATATGGTAGGTCGGTCATGTTGACCTAGCTGCCTTCACAGGCTATAAAAGCTAAACCCCTTCATAGCCATCGATCATCTATCTTTCACCCAGTCAAAGTTGTTCCAACTAGCCTTAAGCTCTTCACCTATCTTCTATCTAGATCGCCATCTAAGCTTCATTGTGGAAGCACACGGGTAGATAGAGCCATCTTTGTATCAGTTGTTTGAAGCTAAAGAAATTTTCTAATTCTCCTCTTATCTATTATATACTCTCTATCTCTAGCTCTTTCTCAGATTCTGTTCGCTATGCCATGTAATTTTTACATGGTATCAGAGCCCATGGAGCTCTAGGGATCAAAGAGTGTGCAAGTGGCAAAGGCTTCAATAGCAAAGAGGAATAATGCCATCTTTTGGAAGGGGTTCTGGCGAATCAGGAAGCGGTGCAGAAGGTGGTGCTACTGTACCAGCTATTCAAACACAGAGGATTCATCCATCAACCTTCAGCGAAGGAAAGTTAGATGGTACAAACTATACCTGATGGAAGTTCAAAATTACAACTATCCTTGATTCGTATGAGCTTTTGGAGACTGTGTTGGGGACTGATGTAGAACCACAGCCTACCCTCGACCCATCAAATCCTAGTGTGATGATTCCTCCGAATGCAAATCTTCTACAAGCTTGGAAATGAAGGAATGCAAATGCATTGTGTGCCTTAGTTACAAGATGCTCTAACAATGTTTTGACTTTGATTCAGCATACAACCAAAGCATCAAAGGCTTGGAATGTACTGAGGAGTCAGTATGAAACGTGAAACCAAACAAGGATTCAAAACTTGGAGAATCAACTAACAGCGGAGAAGTTTGCTGAAGGAGACAAAGCTGAAGCATTCATCACTCGGATTAAGAATCTACGTGAGCATATGGCTGGTGCTGGGATACAAAAGACTAGTGAGGAGCTAGCAAGGAGTTGTCTTCGAATTTGTCCACAAAAGTTTGGTGGACTAGTAATTGCCCTTAATACTCAGGTGAGACCTCAAGCTTTGAGTTTTGAGGAGTTTTGTGCATTATTGCTGGAGGAGGAGTTGAGGCTGAAAGCCCGAGAAGGAAGCAACAATGGATATGCTACATTATCTGCCAATGCAAAAGGCAAAGGTGGTTCCTCCACCAAAAATAATGTTGACAAAAAGAAGAAGGGTGGTAAGAAGAAGTTTCAAGGAGAGTGCTTCTACTGCAAGAAGAAAGGACATGCAATTGTAGATTGTCGTGTTAAGAAGGCAGATGAAAAGAATGGTACCCTTAAAAGTAAAGGGAAAGATATAGCCAATATAGCTGAAGCAGAGTTGGAGTTATTCATGGTAATCATTGAAGAGGTTTGCTCCTTAGCGCAAGAATAATCTACCACTGACTCATGGTGTTTGGATAGTGGTGCCTCCCGTCACATGACCAATAAGAAAGATCTATAAAGTTCTATGCAGCCTCTAAAAGAATCCATCATTGTGACGGTTGGAAATGATGCAAAATGCCCTGCTACAGGCACATGTACTATTTCATTTGTTGCTGCAAATGGTGATATAAAAAAGATTTCAAATGTGTTGTATGTTCCCGAAACTAGCTCTCACTTTTTCTTTAACTCACATGATAATGTCTCTTTATATGTAAGAGGCTCACCTTCGTCTGTGAGAAAAATACAATCCAAATAGGGATCAAAACTTTGTATAGGTCTCCTGGGACAAGTAGACCAACTTGCCCAATGATATGTATTATCAAGTAATATATCCACATCCAAGGGAATGTCAATTTTCTCATTATTTGGCTAGTGAACTACATGTTCAGGTTCTTCCAAGTGAAGAAAGTGCCTGTAAATCCTTTTCACCCATGTGTCCAAGTTTCTTGTGCCATAACTTCATGTGTGATTGCACTTCAGCAACTGCAACAGACTTTCTAGAAAGTGCCTTATAGTAGAGATTATATAGAGTTCCCTTTTTACCACCTCTGGTGACTAGCATAGACCCTTTTTGTATCTTCCACATTCCACCTCAAAAAATAGTAAAGTAACCCCTACTATCTAGCTACCCAATAGAAAGCAAACTCTTCTTAATTCTAGGTACATACCTAACATCATGAAGGATCAATTCCTGACCATTTTCAAGAGCTAGGTGTATAGTGCCCATTCCTTCAATATCACATGCATGGTTGTTGCCTAGATAGACTTTCCCAAGCTTACCTTCTACTTGTAAGAAGAAAAACACTACAAAGATGGAGTTACATGAAACGAAGCACTGCTATCAACAATCCAAGATTGTGACAAGCCATCATGAGCTAACAATAAAGCATCTATCACGTCCCTTTTAGTGATATACATGTCCTTCACTGTCATAACATGTGGATTAGAAGATGCAACCAATGAATCAGCATCTTTATCTTCTTCTATCTCCTCACTAACAACATTAGATACCACATTTGCATTTTTTGTTTCTTAAGGGGTAGAGTTTCCATCATTTTCATTCTTTTTTAAAGTACTAGCAATCAAAATTTTTATGCCTTTTGGAATCACACTGATAACAAGTGAATCTTGCTCTTTTTCCTTGCTTTTGTGGCAATTTTTGTTCTTATTTACAGCATTTGACCCTTTTACAAATGTTCCTCTTACATTGTAAGTTGATCCACTAATTTTCTCACTTGCCTTGCATATCATCTCTTCATTGAGAATAGAACCATGCACACCATCAAATGTCAAGTTGGGGTTATTGCTCAATGACATAACCAATGCTTCCCATGCATCAGGTAAAGTCGTGAGCAAGAAGATAGCCCTCAATTGAGGATCAAAAGTTGGAAAGCCAATATCCTATAATAACTTACTCAAAATACCAATGAAAGGATTCAAATGCTCTAAGGAAGCCTTAGAATCATCAAGCTTCAAGTTGACAACTTTCACATGCGATGTACGTGATTGATAGGAGTTGTATTCTCATATGTAGCCTTGAGTTTCTCCCAAACTGCATAGGCAGTAGCAAGTCCCTTGATCTCAACCAAGATATCATCTGTGACAGCCATTTTAATGTAAGTAATGGCCTTTTAACTCATTTTAGCCTAATCATAATCTCATAAAGTAACACGCTTATGTTCTACCAAAGCATCATCTCACAATCCTTCAAAAAGAGTATACCCTACATATGATATTTCCAAAGATCAAAGTTGACGTTGCCATCGAATTTAGGAATCTCAAAGAGATTCTTTGTCTTAGATGTAGATGAGTACCCAACCATCTTCAGCAATAAAAAATTGCAATAAAGTGCTGAATAATTTCAGCCACAATGGCAAGGTTACTAAATGTAACAACAAGTACACACCATTGTACTTCCAAGAGTGTTCAAGAGGCACATGTTTTGCTGCAATTTTAGACCCGAGAGCTAACTACAACATATACATGAACCAAATCTAATACATTTGCATAAATCACAACTCCCACTTCAGTAATACATCACCCTAATGCCCAAGTGCAATAACCCAAGTGTTGTGTATACCATTGCTTCACTGCATAATGAGCATTAAGAGAAGTTGCCCTTTCACAACATTTGAAACATTCCAAGGTAAAATTTCTCCCACTCGACAGGGAATCTACTATAAATTTCAATGTCAAAGCTCAAATCGACTCAAAGTGCATCAATAATGCAAAAAACCCCAAAATTTTTGCAATGAATATGTCTCAATTGCTTCAATACATCCTCCCAAGTGGGTCAAAAATCACTATTATGGGTGTTCGGTAAAAAATCTAGGACCCCACTTTTTCAGATGTAGATTCACACAAATGTGCATTCTGTGCTTGTGCACGTGAACACCCACTAGAGAATGACGAGAGAAGTTGTAAATTCACACACTTTTCCAGATGTAAATTCACACAAATGTGCATTTTGTGCTTGTGCACGTGAACACCCACTAGAGAACGAGGAGAGAAGTTACATAATAAATTTAAAAAATGTGAAAACATTGACCATGTCTTCTAGGTTAGTCGCCTAGCCTGTCACCCACAGTAGACCGACATATCTTTAGGTGTATAAGTAAACTTCTTCTTTAGACCGACATTCGACAAAAAACCACATGAAAACAATAATCAAGCTCCTTGGTAAAGAGCTACTGCAGTTAACCTTCTATAAGATCTGGGGCACATATCCAAGAGTCAACCTATGTTGGATATTTATTTCAAATCCACAAACAGTTCAAATTTTTCTTTCAATGCGACACAATGATCTTAGAGGAAAGGAAAATCTTGGATGATCTCTATAGGCAATATAGCCTCACAAATGTACTACATACCTGACTTTATAGTTTCCCTCTTTCCTTTTTATTATTCAATGATAAATACAAAGATAACATAAATAGTGAGAGCAATAGTTGTTAATACCTTCTGATAAATACAAAGATAACAAAATACAGAGAACTAAGAGAGAAGACAATTAATAATTTGTGAACAGTGATGTCACTACATACATCCATTTCCTTTCTTGAAAGGCATGATGGTTCAATTATAACCATTGTTGTTTTGTTAATTTGTAAATGCTATTTTTTATTTTTTTAATTTTACTTTGGCAACCCCCATAAAACAAATTTTAGTTTTATATGTCTTCAAGATCATCCAAAAAATTGCACCTATCTAACTACCCTTTTAGTAGTGTTTTTTGTAAGTGAATTAATAGCATTTTCTTCAATCAAAACATAAAGTAGCTTGATTCTTCCCTTCTCCACTTCTTGTTGTATGAAATGAACTTCAATATATAAGTGCTTCAGCCTCTCAAATTGCTTTGGCTTACTTGAAGTATCAATCAGTACCACACTGATTGATCATATTTGATCATTGCCATTTTACATTTAAACATAATTATTTTAGAATATTTATTAGCCAAATTTCCTCTTTTGTTGCATCACCAATGTCTTTATATTCCACCTCACAACTTGAAATTGAGACAATTTTTTGTCTCTTATTTCTCCATAAGATCATGCCTTTAGCCTATAAGAAATATATCACTATATCCAACAGTGGCCAATCCTCCCTTTTTTCTCTCAGGTCACTTCTATCATCCTCCTCTCCCTTAGTGCCTACTTCTCTGTAGTAGCCTCTTGGGTGTTAACTCACCCTTGGCCTCATTCAACATGTCCAACCATCTGACAATGCCCTTTTTCACTACTCATTTTGCACTCTGCATTTCCTGCCTGATTGGTATGGTGTCATTGGCATAGGCCCAAGTAAATGTCCATATGAATTGTATTAATGCTCCATCACCCTTCCTTGGATTGTCATCCCTCCATTTCAATCTCTTTATCACCTTAGTGGAGTATGCCAATAGCTTGTTATCCCGACTCAATATGTCCCACTTGCCTCCCATCAAGGTGCCCTTCTTTAGTACAGCCTTTCCATAATTACACATGGCTTATCACTTTCTATCCTGTATAACAAACTCAAGGAAAATCTCTTCACATTCTCTTCAACTTTTTCAAGGCCCAAGCCTCCATTGTAAGTATTGCCAACAATCATATCCCATGGAATGGAATGCCACTTCTTAGCATTACCAAAAGGCCATAGGAATGATTTGAGTATCTTCTCGAATCTATCCACAAGTGTCTTCATAAAGGGCATGATTACGGCCAAAAATATGATTGCTGGGTAAAATATCTAATCCATCACCATTATTCTCCCTACAAATAACAATGCCATCTTGGAGTATTTCAATATCTTCTACTCAATTTATTGGAGAAGCCAATCCATCTTTTGTTTGGTGGTCACAACTAGACCAATAGGGGCTCCTAGGTATTTGAGTACCTCACCCACCTTGATCATCTTGAACACAAACCTCTACAGCTAGTTCCAGTAGTCCCTTAGCCTCAAAAATAATATCTCTATTTTTGGTTTATTGATCATAGCACTTGAGATTTGCAAATACTCTTCATAGACCTCTAGCAATTGCTAGAGATTTTGCTCCTCAACTTGCACTATATTTGAATTATCATATGCAAATGGTTCTAGGCATATTTATGCCCATTAGGGAGGGGTAGTCCCTTTATAAGGCCTCTTTCTACTCTATATTGCATAGGCTTAAGCAGAGGGTTAATTGCTATTGTGAAGATAAGTGGGACAAGGGGAAAAGCCAATCTCAGTGATCTCTATAACTTGAAAGAATGTGACGTATATCCATTGAGACCGCCGATCTTAGCAGTCCTATTTGTGGATATTGTGCCCACCATCTTAGAGATTGGTCTTTCAAATCCAATTTTTTCCATGATAGCCAATAAAATGTCCCATCTCAAACCATCATAGGCCTTATCAAGTTCCATATTTACAAGGATGAAGCCTCCTCCTGACTCCATTGTATGCTCTATAGCTACCATGAAGTTTAGTATGGTATCTTATACCTTCCTCCCAAAGAAAAACCCATATTGGGATTTATGGATAACTTTTTTTAGGATAAAATTAATCCTCAAAGGCATTCCTTTTGACGTAATTTTATAGATGACATTACTATGTTCAAAAATCTCCATTGTGATGGCTTGATTCTTGTTATACCCCTTGGGCAACAATTTGATCTTTCCTTGATTTGCAAAGCTAGGGATAGTCCCTCTATACATGCATGTGTTTGCAAATTTGGTTACATATTTGCCACATGCATCTCATAATGCCTCATATACCTCTACTGTAGGCCATCAAGGCTTGGAAATCACCTCCCTTTATTCATCTTCTTCACAATATATAGTAGTTCCTCCTTTGAGAATGGTCTTGCCTGCTTGGTTGAAATTTCCCCATCTATTGCCCTATCCCCACTGGTTCCATAAATTCTCTCAATTTCAACCCATAGTTTGCTTCATGGACCAGTGCCAATCCTACAATGCTTGCTAGGTACATCATCATTGTGAATCCTTTCATCTACATCCTCAATCACTGCAATGGTCTCCCTCTTTTGTTTAAGCTATAGTGTCTTGAAAAAGCTCCATGATGGAGCATCCCTATCGACGTAGTACTCCCCTTTAAGTTGCATATGTACAATAGTGATTCTCCTCTCCTCCTCACCCATCTTAATAAGATCCTCAAATCCTTGCAATATGTAGACTATATGCTTATCATGAGGGTACCAAGCAAGAACAACTAGCATGCATGTTTGACATTTGATAGTCACATTGAAATTCCTTCTCCTAGTTTTAGCTCTAGCATGACCATGCTGCTTAGTAGCCTCTCTAATTATTGCCATACCTCCCCTTATTTTCCCAAATGGGTCTTCTATGCTAGTAGTGTTTTATATCAGTTCTCTTTTAGCCTCTGAGAGAAATTCAATTCTTTAAGGAATATATTATTGAACATAAATCGGTGTGCACCATTGCTCGACCTCTGTGAACTAACCATTTTAAGGCATATCTAACATGGGTAGTGGCTAGAGTCGATGGGGTCAATCAACAGCGGAAAATTTGGCTGAGATAGAATGCAGCCTCACCCCTAATTAGCATAGGCATGATCCAATCTTCTTCCACACCTGTCCTTGTGTCTATTGTGCCATGTGAATGCTATAGCCTCTTCTTTTCCACACATGTGGGTGACATCTTCTAGATCACAATGTTGTGTTAGCCGTTCTCCTAGTTCTCTCTTTCCGCTATGATCATTGTCCCCCTGATGTGTGAGTTGTCTAACCATGTACTTGCCATATTCAAGTCCCTTATCATGATTGTTGCTTCTTGACTTACCTCCATGGGTAGTCTTTTCTAGAGCTTTGCTCGATTGCTCGTTGACACATTTGGGGCATATATTGACCAAACATGGATTATGCGCTCCATTTCATTTATCTTAATACCGATCATGTTGAGATGTAGAGAGAGAAGATATGTAGAGACATGAGAGAGAGAGAGAGAGAGAGAGTATATACTCCCAAAGACTACATCAAATTGATCACAATCTACATATATATAGGTGAGACCTACTCTAGATAGGGTGAGCTATATATAACTCTAACACCCCCACTCAAACAAAGGTTTCTAGGTGCGGATGAAAAAACCCTTAGGGAGCATAAGGGAAAAACCCAAGCTCCTATATACAAATGTACAAACATGATCAAGAAGGATTATTGTGTGCATGTAAAGTGAGTCCGTACATATGAAGTCAAAGTGAATATGTATGTACAAAGATAACAAAGAGGTCTGAGATGTATGTGCATATGTGAAGTGTATGGTGCCTTCAAGGAGTATGTACAATGGGACTACCGTATCATGGTAGATTAATTCCCAAAGATTGAAGTTGAGACAACTCCAAGCTTTGAGTGCAGTAGAGTGAATTAGCTTCATTGAGTCCTTTGGTGAGTATATGTGTAGGCATCTAATCACTTGGATAATTTTTAATCATGATCTCGCATTTCTTTACTTCATATCAAACATAATGATAATGCACTGCAATATTTTTAGACTTGTTATATTGAACATAGTCTTTAGCAAGACTAATAGCACTTTGGTAATCACATCAAAGTGGTATGCTGGAGAGAGGAGGATGGCCAATATGTAATAGAACTTGTCAAAGCAATATCTACTCTTGAGACACTAAAGATGCAGCTACATATTCAGCCTCTATAGTGGAAACAACAACACAACATTGTTTCTTACCAGTCCAAGAAACAAGACAACCATTGATAAAGAAACAATTTCCACTTGTAGAACGCACAGATAAGTGAGAGCTTGCCCAATCTACATTTGTATAACGAAAATTTGAAGTGAATGCAAAGAATCAAATTTTTGTTGTTGGTGTCGATAAACCAACCCAAAATCTTTAGTCCCTTTCAAGCGATAGTCGAATGATTAAGGCGTGGAGAACTAAGATGTTGTCCAAGAAAATTTGCAGCAAAAAGAGAAACAAGATGAGAATTTAAGCCAACAAATTGAAGACGTCCAACAAGATTAGCATAAGATTGATGTAATGCTAATTGTCCATCATTCTATAGAAAGTGAGTTTTTGGTAGAGCTCACAAGACAAGGAGTATTAACAGGATGTGCAAAACCCAAACCAAATTTCTAAATGATATCGTTAATGAACTTTGTTTGAAGTAGTAGTAAAACACCCTTTTCTTGATAGCAATGAATTTGAATACCAAGATATGAGTGTACGTCTCCAACATCCACCATGTCAAACACAGAAGATAAAACTTTCTTCACTTGTTGAATAAAGTTGAGATTGTTAGAAACAAGTATGGTATCATCCACATATGGAGCGAGAATAACAAAACTATCATTTTAGCACTTGACATATAAGTTAGGATATGAAGAACAAGAGATAAAACCTTGTTTTGTAAGGAAGAGATCAATCTTTTAATACCAAGCTTGTGAAGATTGTTTGAAACCATACGATGAAGTTTGCAAGCAAGCTTTTCTTTATGTTTGACTACAAATCCCTCTAGTTGCTCCATATATATCTCTTTCTTTAAATCACCAGTAAGAAAAGCAGTTCTCACATCCATTTGGTGAGCCTCCAAATTAAACTCAACAATAAAAACTAACAAGACCCGAATACTAGTAATAGGGACAATAGGTAAAAAAGTTTCTTGAGAATCCACTCTTGAAATTTGTGAGAAACCTTTGGAAACTAGCCTTGCTTTGAATTTGCCAAATGTTTCATTTACTTTGGTTTTACTCTTATAAACCCACTTGCATTTAACAACAATATGTCTAGCTGTGGTAACTTAGTTAGAACCCATGTACCTTTGGACATAAGAGATTCATACTTAGCTTCCATGGCCTCCTGCCATTGTTTCTTTTGTGGAGATGACATGGCATCACTATAAGAGATAGGGTCTACACAAATATGGAGAACATTCTTAAAAATATCAACATCATAAACAAGACAAGTACCATGCTCTCATTATGAATCGGAAGATCAACATAAAGATCAACGTCAAGGTCATCATCAGCAATAATAGGTACATGTTGTGAATCTTTATTTGAAGAGTCAATGTTATCTCGTGAAGGAAATTCATCATCATATAGAAAAGGAAAAGAAGTGAGTAATGAATTTTTATCATCAATGTCCTCTAGTGACCACGTCCACCCAACATCCTCCTGAGACCATGTGCTACCCATAAGTTGCTCGACATATGATTAGGTTCTTGGAAGATGGATTATAAAACTTGTATATCTTTAAAAAAATTGAACATCCAATGAAAATAGCTTTCAAGCCAAGAGGATCAATTTTTTTGCGAGTCTCTTTAGGTACATGAATATAAGCAATACATCCAAAAGTTCAAAAATGTGAAACACAAGGACTTTCACATTTCCAAGTAGTAATTGGTATTTTACTAGAAGAAGCAATTATAGGAAGATGATTTTACACAAATATTGTTGTTAAGACTACTTCAAGCCAAAAACATTGAGATAAGCTAGAATCAATGAGCATACATCACATGGCATTGAGGATAGTCCTATTTTTATGTTTACCAATACCATTCTATTGAGAGTAGAGAACCATATATTCATGATGAAGACCCTGAGTATTACAATAATCATCAAAATCATTTGAAATGTATTCTCCACCATTATCAATACAAAGTTTCTTTGATGTGATGATGACCAGTATAAAGTTCTACAACTTTTTGATATTGCTTAAAGGAAAATAAAGCTTTTGATTTGTGTCACATGAGAAAAAAAGTGGTGTACCTTGAGAAAATCATGGAATATCGATATTGAAATTTCAATGGAGGAAAAGGTTCCCAAGTATCAGTGTGAAATAGATCAAGCAAATCTTTGGAATGAATTGTGGTGGAAATAAAAAAAGGATTTGTGAAAATGCTTTCCAAGTGTACAATATTCACAAATACCCATATGAGGACAAGCTTTGAATTCCATACCTTGAACAAGGTCACACTGATGATAAAGATCAATAAGCATAGAAAAATTAAGTAAAGAATTGACAAAGAGACAAAGATCCACAAGTCTTGCAACAACTGAAAGAAGATTCCTTTGTAGATTTGGGACATATAAAAATCCACGCAGAATTCTTGTTGAAAAAAGAGTATCGAGATATAGATCACATATACCTTTGACACTACAAGATATAGGCCTTATACCAACGTTTAAAGTGACAAAAATGCAAATAACAAAATTTCCCCCGTCGTCGCAAAAAGCGTCATTATTGGCGATGCCATAGAACAGTCGGTATTACCGTCGCTATTGGCGTCGGTATCAGCATCGGTATTAACGATGTATATAATGACGCCAATAACGACGCGAGTAGTAAAATTTGCGATTCTAATAGCAACGGTAACAGGGAAAAAAATTTTGTGGCAGGGGAGTAAGCTGTCCTACCACATATAGCACTGTGTGCTTTATAAGAGCCATACAAAATAGTTTCTGCACTACTGTGTACAATGCGCTTGCAAACAAAAACAATGTATACTGAAATCATAAAATTGATACATGAAATAAATATATGATTGCATAATAAGTGATTGGTACAATCATAACAGGATATCACTAATACATAGAAAATGTCTACATAGATCAAGCGGCTCAAAAATAAAGGTGTGTGAGCTCCAAGGATCCAAGGGCGAGCTACAAATCCTCGTCCCCCGAAAGCTCGTCTTGCCGCAAAGGAGCATCGAACGGACTCTGCAAAAAAAGAAACAACACATCAGTCCACCATACAATAATGCATTCAAATATCTCATGGTAACTACGGACAAGAAAGATGAGTGACTTACAGGGCCGCCGCGTCTATACAATCGGTCGATCAATGCAGTGAGACCGTGCCTCTCTACATATCAAGTCTCAAGGCCAGTCGGATCGCGATTTGTAATGGAGTGCTGCAAAGAAAATAAAATGCTAACTATTAGAAACATGATTGTCAGTACAAAGAATATTTCAAAAAAATAAACAAGCAAAACAAAAGAAAAACTTACAAAGTCCTCCAAATATGTCTTGTGGCCGCCACTCCCAAGATGATGGACTACTCCGGCCTCGAGTCGTACCCTCGCCGCCTCGCACTGCTGACTCCAATGTCCTGGAGAATTTGTAGCCTCCTCCCTCAGTCAGCACCAATTGTCTGCATCTAACCACTCGGGCTTTGCAACCCCACTCTTGATTGCCTTGCGTGCATTGGATCGTCTATGTGACATGTATGCATGCATGCAATCCATCATCTAGCCCGTAGAGAATCTATCTACTAAGGCTGGCACCAGAAACTCCTCGTGCAAGGATGATACTATGTAGTCCTTGCTCCCCTCCGGTATGTTCTTCGAATGATCCAAGACATTGTGCCGAAAAACTTGTTGGCACAACTCTCTCATGCGAGCCATCACCCTCTTTCCCTCATCATTCATGATGATGGCTCCTGACCTACTATTGACTAGATATCCATAACCCCCTGGAGTCTGCCGGTCCTCTCCCATTTGCGTCCACGCTCCTGGGCATATCCAGGAGACCCTTATGTATCTGGTGTACCGATCGGGGTAATAGCTCTCAGAGTGGCACCCACAAGGGTGCCACCTGCTGACAGCTGAAGCTGGAGTAACTGGAGTAGACATCCCCAGAGATGTGAAAAATCCGTGAGGTGATGCAAGTCCAGCTAAACGATAAGACGGAGACACCGCGTCCATGTCTCCACAACATCCACCTGAGCTTGAGCCACACTCCCTGAAAGGGCCACGAGAGCAAGGAGTCACGCCTGTATCCCGTGTCAACTAGGGGCTCACTGCCTCTGTATCTCTGCAGCATTCTCCTGATCTCGATGCACTCCCTCCCTTTATCCCAAGTCATGAGCGTCGAGCTCGTCTTCTCGAAGCCAAGCATCCGATCGCACTGAAGCAGATCTAGTAGAGCACCCTGACAAAGACCGAGACAGCTCCTGGTCTGTCATCTCTTTGAATCTTGCGATCTGGTCTGAAGACATGAGTGCGAAGATGTCCTGTAACTCCTCATCGCTCATCTCTCAACTCATCCTGAAAATGTCACCTGCACAGATAAAAAATGATGTTATAATAATCAATTGAAATCATATAAAACATAGTAATATAAATCATTTAAAAAAAATCTCACTTAAAATGCATATCTTATTTACCCTTATAAGCGATTGGTCAATGAATTGAGTAAGTGGATGCTCCAAGTATGAAGTATCTTATGGTCCCATGTTAATCTCCTGACACAACTCCGCATATACTGGAAGGTCGATAGACATGTCACCACAAAAGAATGAGTCCACCTCGTTCTCAAAGAATTCTTGGACTCCTATAATTTCATCATTGTTAGCCGATGCTGGCTCCAAGCTTTCGACGGCCTCCACCCCTTGCAATATCGAGCCCTCTATTTGTATATTATATTAATCTATGCTCGAAACATCGCTTTGATCATATACTCTCGCACTTCAGGGAGTTGAAGGTATAACATACCACCATCGAGGTTGTCCGGGGTTTGGATAGAAAATTACATGTTCACAAACACGTACAAGAGAGTTCAAACCATTGTGACATAAATCATGTCGTAATACAATTAGCAAAAAGCAAATGAGTCCATGCACCTGTTCACAATGGGCCGGCAACACAAAGGTGTTGCGCAAATCCGTCCATTTTTTTCAGAATCTATTTCCAGAAATCCAGATGGACCTCGTCGAATTGTTGCTCCAACTCCTCCAAGTACCACTTTGAACCACTACACATCGAATAGTATCATGGAGAAGCTACGGTAATTCACCTTAACAATACTTTGCAAGTTTCCAAAATACTCCATCTTATCCACAACCATGTTTGGATCCGTTGCTCGTCGTGGGCTCTCTTGCTCGAACCTTGCTATGATACCACAATCCATTGTGGAGTGCATTTTGTCAATACGCTCCACGCAAAAATGCCATCCCCGCAACCATGCTGCACTATATATTTTGTACTGTACATTGAAACACTCAAATTAGATGTCGCATATAAAATTTAGATACGACAGACTCTAAACTCCTCATCACCTTTGGACTACATCCCCTCGAGAATTCCCACTCCTCCATTGAGACCTCTGTCCCTTCGCGAGACCCTGTGGTCAAAGCTCCATGCAACCATCGTCGCGTTGACATAAACTGCGGCATCTCCTCCATGCCTTTGGGATATCGAATTGGTCAATGACACGTACTACGTCGAAATTCAGCTCGCACTTCCTCTCTATCTCGCCTAGCGATCTGATACTTGGCGAGCCACGTCTCCATAGAGGCATGGTGCAACATAGAAAAGCGATTCACATTCTCTTCCATTGAGGCATCCATTCTTTTTTCTACCCCATTTCCAACCACCACATCTCACTCAGTCTATCATCGTCCTTCAGCGACCATAGCATTTCATTGTCTGATTCCATTGTCTGATTCCATTGTTGGTAGCCATTGTGAAATATGCACTAGCACCTCAGACACCAACCAACCTTCGGCCATGCTACCTTCTGGCCGAGCTCGTTGTCACACAAAGCCATTTAGGGTTTTCATGAAGTGCTCTAAGAAGAAAATCCATTGCGTATGGACAGGTCCAACAATCTCCACTTCATCCACAAGATGCACAAGAAGGTAGATTTGTATCGTGAGCATGCTGGTGGGCATGTATTTCTCAAAGAGAAAGACCGTCTCCACTGCTCCCCACCTCGCGGATTCAATAGAGGACGTCTTAATCTCCTTCTATGAGATCCATTAGACCAAATTCGACAACCTGTAAATGGCCCCGCGTATTTCTAGAGTAAGATGTCCTACGATCGCCATCGATAGTACAAACTGCCACAAATGAGAAAGCATTATGAAGAATGGCTACATTCCAAATAGCAAAATGCCCACGCTAATTACAATCCATTCGTAGTATAAACCTGACATATCTTATGCAAATCATGGGATTTTAGCCCTGATAATTAGTCGTCTGTAGAAAATGCGGACGTGAGAGAATGCATCATACGCGTCGGAGTGCGGATAGACTTGATTACTTGCTTCACAATGCGCTCTTCTTTAGTGGACAAAACCCAAGGAGCGTGAGGAAACTGCATGCGACCATCAGCACTCGACTACGGCCAAAGCGCCTCCATCTTACCTACCTCCTTCAAATCCATTCGTGCCCCTATAGTGTCTCTTTTTCTTGTGATGTGGTCCCATAACAAGCTGCCCACATTCTTGAAAATATGCATGGGATCCAACAAGTGGTTGACCTGTAAGTGGGTCCAATATGGCAACTCATAGAAAATTGAGAACCGTTGCATTCCATTTGGATGTGATTCCGCGTGGACCATTTTCAGCTCGTACCAACTTGCGGTATTCATATGTGTTGGAGGTCATCAAAGGAAACATTTCCTGAGTTTATGATCCTCTGGCAAGAAAGTAGCGTATCCTTGATATACCATCTTCTTCATGGTTCGTGACCTTCGGGAATCTAACTGTGGCCCGCACAATGGATATGCATGATAACCTGAGGTAACCAGACATGTTCCAACACCACGACCTAGTGAATACTTGCTTGAACGAGATAAAATATAGATATTACCAGCGAGAAGGGAGGCCTGCTCACCTGAGCACTCTCCGAATCTCGGAAAGTCATGCATCGTCCACATGAGAATGGCTTGAATATTGGCTGACCGCCGACCATCGCGCCTGCTCATATCTTGCACAGTGACCCCCTCCTCCCACAAAATCTTAAGCTCATCGACTAATGGACAAAGATACACATCCATATTTTTGACTTTGTAGCGGCTGGGGATAAGCAAGCTAAGGATGAGATGTCCTTTCTTTGTAGAAAGCCATGGAGGGATATTATAGTTGACAAGGACTATAGGCCACACACTGTAAGAAGTTGAGCGCAGACTGAATGGGTTCACATCATCCATTGCAAGACGGAACCGAAGATTCCTTGGCTCTCGGCCTGGGAAGGTAAAGTCAATGTGGCTCCATGCACACGAATCCACTGATATTCGTTGAACGCCATCCATGGACCTATTCTGCGCATGCCACGTTGTCAAGCTCGCCATGCCGGACGTACAAAACATGTGGTTTATGCGGGGGATAAGCGGAAAGTGTCTGAGAACTTTTTGAGGGATGGTTTGCCCTTGCAAGTCCTATCGATATTTGTGAGCACCACACTTTGGACATGTCTCCATAGTCTCGTATTCTCCTCGAAACAGTATGCAATCGTTGACACATCCATGGATGTTATTGTAGTCCATGCCAAGCTTTCGTAAAACATGTCGTGCATCATCACGAGACTCAGGCATGGTATTTGCAGGTGATAATATATGATATTTCAATAACTTGAAAAAAATCATGAAACACCTTGAAAAAGTACAAATGTTTGTAATAATAGTGCCGAGAAAAAAATCAATGAAGCGTATGTATAAGGTACCTGAACAACTCGGTCACACTCGTATCGCTCCACCCATATTTTGCTTGCACACTTAAGAGTGCAAGCAGTGTCTTCAGCCGAGATACTCGACATCCATCATATAATGGTATGAATGCCTCCTCTCTAAGCGGATCAGAAGTCTCGACATCCATGGGAATCAATGCATCGATCATTGCCTCCATCTCAGGCTCCAAGATTGTAGGTAGGTCTGGAAGGTTGCATGTCTCCTCTGGCATTGATGGTATAGACTCGCCTTGCGAGTGGTGGATTGGCTCCTGCACTCCATCCATCGTACACCCATGTACTCTTCTAATTGGCCACAAAGGGTGCACTCCCCCTTGGGACAAGACATCACCTCCCTGGATAGAAAATTTGCCAGTGAGACCCAATCTTATTGGATATTGTATTTAATTAGCTTGCGAGTACAATGCATGATTGATATTAACTTCAAATTACAATTTGCTGAAAATCCGCAATCGCCTGATCAATGATCTCAGATTGAAACTCGCCAAATCGTCGTACGTATTCTATAGAAAATCGGCGTTTTCGTCTAATTGCCAGCTTGCATTGAGAGCAAGGACATGGGACACACTGATTAAGATGTGCCTCGCGATCTTGAACAACAGGACCTTCTTCGTTTTTCATTTTTTCTACGTTACAACAAACAATTTATTTTTATTATCATTCTTTTCTTTTCTTAGATTGTTATCCTCTCCTTCCATCTCTCTCTTTTTCTATGATCTATCATATAGTATCATAAAACACTAGTATTTAGTACCTAGTACTCAATACCTAGCACATAATATTTCGTTTTCTCTCTTCCTCTCCCTCTCTCATTTCCTCTCTCTTCCTCGCTCTCACCCTCTCTTTCTCTCTTTCCCTATTCTGTTTAATGATATTTCTCTTTTTCTTTCTCCTCTCTCTCTCTCATTTTCTTTTCTCTCTCCTCTCTCTCTCATTCCCTTTTTCTCTCTCCTCTCCCTTTCTCATTTCCTCTCCCTCCCTCGCCCTCACCCTCTCTTTCTCTCTTTCCGTATTAGGTTTAATGGTTTTTCTATCTTTTTCTCTCTCCTCTCTCTCTCTCTCTCTTATTTTTTTCTCTCTCCTCTCCCTCTCTCATTTCGTTTTCTCTCTACCTCTCCCTCTCTCATTTCCTCTCCCTCCCTCGCCCTCACCCTCTCTTTCTCTCTTTTTCTATTAGGTTTAATGATTGTTTTCTCTCTCCTCTCTCTCTCATTTCCTTTTCTCTCTCCTCTCCCTCTCATTCCTCTCCCTCCCTTGTCCTCTCCATTCCTTTTTCTCTCTCCTCTCCCTCTCTCATTTCCTTTTTCTCTCTCCTCTCCCTCTCTCATTTCCTCTCCCTCCCTCGCCCTCACCCTCTCTTTCTCTCTTTCCCTATTAGGTTTAATGATTTTTCTCTCTTTTTCTCTCTCCTCTCTTTCATTTTTTTCTCGCTTCTCTCCCTCTCTTATTTCGTTTTCTCTCTTCCTCTCCCTCTCTCGCCCTCACCCTCTCTTTCTATCTCTCTTTCCCTATTAGGTTTAATGATTTTTCTCTCTTTTTCTCTCTCCTCTCTCTCATTTTTTTGTCTCTCCTCTCCCTCTCTCATTTACCTTTCTCTGTTTCTCTCCCTCTCTCATTTCCTGTCCCTTCCTAACCTTGACCCTCTCTTTTTCTTTTTCTCTATTATTTTTAGTAAATTTTTCTCTTTTTCTCTCTCCTCTCCCTCTCTCATTTTTTCTCTCTCCTCTCCCTGTCTCATTTCCCTTTCTTTCTTTCTCTCCCTCTCTCATTTCCTCTCCCTCCCACACCCTGACTCTCTTTTTCTCTATTTTTCCATTAGGTTTAATGATCTTTCTCTATTTTTCTCTCTCCTTTCTCTCTCATTTCCTTTTATCTCTTCCTCTCCCTCTCTTATTTCCTCTCCCTCCCTCGCCCTCACCCTCACACACACCCTCTCTTTCTCTATTTGCCTATTATGTTTAACATCTTATCTATTTTTCTCTCTCCTCTCATTCTTTTTTCTCTCTCCTCTCCCTCTCTCATTTCCTTTTGCTCTCTTCCTCTCCTTCTCTAATTTCTTCTCCCTCCCTCTTTCTCTCTCATTTCCCTATTATGTTTTCGTCTCTCCCCCCTCTCCCTCTCCCTCTCTCATTCCCTCTCCCTCTCCCTCTCCCTCTCTCATTTTCTCTCTCTTCCTCCCCCTCCCTCTCTCATTTCCTCTTCCCCTCCCTCTCCCTCTCTATACAAATTATACAAAAAATAAATAAAAAAGAGAGAGAATACACTCTTCCTCTCTCATTCCCTCTCTCCCTCTCTCATTCCCTCTCTCTCTTCCTCTCTTTCTCTCTCTCATTTCCTCCCCCTCCCTCTCACTCTCTTTAATTTCACTCTCTTTCTCCCTCTCCCTCTCCCTCATTTCTTCTCCCTCTCTCATTATATACAAATTATATAACAAACAAATAAATAAGAGAGAGAATACACTCTCCCTCTCTCTCGTTCTCTCATTTCATCCCCCTCCCTCTTCCATTTCCTCCCCCTCCCTCTCCATCTCCCTTCCTCTCCCTCCCTCCCCCTCTCTTTCTCTCTCATTTCCTCTCCCTCTCTCAATATATATACACAAATTATAAAAGCAAAAGGGAGAGGAAGAGAGAGAATGCTCTCTCCCTCCCTCTCCCTCTCTCATTTCCTCCCCATCCCTCTCCCTCTCCCTCTCTTTCTCTTTCTCTCCCTCTCTCATTTCCTCCCCTCTTCCTCTCCCTCTCTTTCTCTTTCTCTTTCTCTTTCTCTCCCTCTCCCTCTCTCTTTCTCTCTCCCTCCCTCTCCCTCTCTCTCGTTCTCTCATTTCATCCCCCTCCCTCTTCCATTTCCTCCCTCTCCCTCCCTCCCCCTCCCTCTCCCTCTCCCTCTCTTTCTCTCTCATTTCCTCTCCCTCTCTCAATATATATACACAAATTATAAAAGCAAAAGGTAGAGGGAGAGAGAGAATGCACTCTTCCTCCCTCTCCCTCTCTCATTTCCTCCCCATCCCTCTCCCTCTCCCTCTCCCTCTCTCATTTCCTCCCCCTCCCTCTCCCTCTCTTTCTCTTTTTCTTTCTCTTTCTCTCCCTCCCTCTCCCTCTCCATCTCTTTCTCTCTCATTTCCTCTCCTAAACAAGCAAAAGAAGGAGAGAATTAAACCCTAAACAAGCAAAAGAAGGAGAAAATGGACTCACCGATGAGATATGGCGAGGGTTTGGCGGCTCCTCTTCGCGATGAAGGCTCCTCCTCTCCTTTGCGAATGGTGGCCGCGACGGTGGCGGCGGCAAGCCTTCTTCCTCTCCCTCTCTCACCCTATGCAAGACAGTCGCTCTCTCTCTCGCTCTCCCTCTCGAAATGTTTAATGAAAATGCACGAAATGAACCCACGCTCGGGTTTCGGCCTCTTTTTTTCCCTGTGGGGCGTCGCTATTTACGTCACTAGCGACGCCGTTACATGCGTCGCTACGCGCCATTGCTATACGTTTAAATCCTTGTAGTGTGACTTGGCAAGTTGTGTCATCAGCAAGATAAACCAATTTCTTAACAAGAGTAGAATGATAATTATATAACCATTGAAATGATATGTCGTGTTTCCTATAGCACGAGAATCACATGTAAAAGGAGACCCATCACGAAAATGAAGTATTATTTTTGGACAGATAGAATAACTCACACAATTTGCTTCTTTAGTAGTATTGTCATGTGTAGCAGCATATGCTCTACTACGATTTGAAACAAAACGTCTCTTGAAACATAGATGGGTTGGATGATCACTCTTTTTGTAGTAGTCACAATGAGAATAATCTCTGGATAAACATGGTTGTTTATTTGTAATACCATGTTCTTCATCATATTGTTTTTCCTAGCAATCATTTGTAGTGTGATCATTTCTATTGCAATAAGAACAATTTCTATTAGAAAACTTGAGATGAGAGAAGTTAGCACATGACGACTTCTATATGTATAGCATGGAAAGGGATGCCTTCAAGGAAGTAAAGCTTGGTCAATTTTTCTGACTATATGTCCTCTTGTGAGATCATACCTATTTCTTGATTTGTATGTCATGATTCATGTCATTGTGAATATTCAATCAAAGATATACAAGCTTGATAAAAATTGATCCCATCTTTGTTAGATAATATGGTAACAATATTATCATAAGCAGGATCCTTTCTGTAGTGTCAAGAAGCTATGTTACCATTTTCTTTCATGGAATGGTATCACCACCAACAACAAGCAAGTTGATAATGTTCTTGAATGAGTCGATATGTGTTGTCATAGAAGTTGTGATGTTGTATTGTAACTTAATGAGTTGACTATGAAGATAAATTATTTATGCAATTGATTTCTTCTTAAATTTTTCTATCAAATACTTCCATATAGCTTGTGAGGTTGAAAGATTACATACATCAAATATATCAACAAGTTGCTTTGTTGTGTCTGACCAACTCATTATAAACAGTTTGCTATTCTTCAAAGATAGGTCCTTTAGTTACAAGGGTATTATCATGAGCTTGATAAATTGGTTGAGGTGGACATTCATAATTACCAAGAATGATATCATTCAAGTCATCGCCTTCAAGAATGAGCAACATCTTTACTTTCCACCCAAGGAATCCTTGTCCTTGAAAGTGAGGGATGGAATGTTGTCTAGAAGGAAATTCGTTGATGATTATAGAATTTCACATAGATGGTTGAGAGAATATGTTTAATATGAGATCATAGAATTTTCACACCATATACGAAATGATAACAAAAGTGTAGCACAACAAGTCGTACACAAAAGCTATGCTGTAAAGAAAGACATTTAGTTCAAAAAGCATACTCCAAGAAAGAAACCCAAGCTAGATGAAATGTAGGAAAGAATAAAGTGACAAAAAATAGACAAAACATGAGAGAAAAAATTAGCCCAAATGAACAACTCTCAAAATGTTATCGCTTTACTTTTTGACCAAGAATAGGTCATGATCTGGCTAATTTTGAAAAAAATGCAGAAATCCAAGAATGAGTCATTGTGAAAAAACCTATGTCGTAGAAGTTTGCATGAAAAGCTATTATCCTATTTGTTTTCTTGTTAAAAGTATCATTTACTTGAACTGGCCATAACTCCGAATTGAGAAGGATTTTCCAAGAAGAAAGCTTGTGAGTCCTAGCACATCAATAAAATTGGTTCTCTTGAGAAAGGCATTTTCTTAAGAGTTTTGAAATAGAAAATTTTAGGGTGTCCAAGCAAGGCATGCCTACAATTCAACATATCTATAATCTAAATGATGATTAATGATGATCGAGTGAACTTTTTCTATACTTAAAACTCATAACATAAGATGCTCATAACATTTACAATACTTCCAATTTAAGCAAAAAAGAACATAAATCAAGATATAAAAGATACAATATAGATATACTTCTTGATTGTCTTAGGAAATGGTTGTAGTTGATCATGATAGCTGTGATACCATAGTGAGACATAGAGAGAGAAGATATGTAGAGATGCGAGAGGGAGAGAGAGAGAAGAGACACACCATATACACTCCCAAAGATTATATCATATTGATCACAATCTACGTATACATAGGTGAGACCTAGTTTAGATAGGGTGAGTTATATATAGCTCCAACAAATCATTGTATCATTTGCCTCTTTCCTTAGGATTTGTCATTGTATTCCTTACTTTAGTAACATTAATGTGCCCTCTTTGCCTCTTTCCCATTCTATTATCAAGATCTCGTATTCAAACATCTTCAATCCCTTTACATCCTTAGGTCTTAGTGCTAGGATGTCGGGCTTTTTTCTCCTTAGCATATGTCTACATGCAGTATTCCTTCTATCTGAGAAAAGTCCCCAGATGTTCCATGCAATTATATTTAGCTTACCTGAATTGGTGGCCATAAAATGTATCAGAGTAAACATCCTTAAATTCCTTGTTGTCCTCTCCCAAAGGGACATAGAAATTTCTATCCACCACGGGCTTTCATGCTTGCTTCTTAAGTGATATGTTTCTTACATTTTTTGTCTTGCTAAGCCATTGCTTATCTCCTTGTCACCCAACCCTAGAAATTTGGGCTTCTCCTTGAGAGGCTCCTTTTCCTTGTCAATCTTTTGCCTCTTTTTATCAAGGGTCTATTTTTAAGCTTGTGTGTACTTAATCTCCTTCTGTGGCACCTCTTTCCCCTCGCCTTTCTTATCATGCTCTTATTCCTCTATCGCCTTAGAGAATCCCTCCTCCTTTGGCTTCCCATTTTCCCATTAGGGTCACCTTTTGGAGGTTTTCTTTGTTTGCAATGTCTTGCAAAATGTCCAATTTGGTGGCATACTTAGTATGCATTAGGAAATTTGTTGAACTTGACCTCAACACATGCCTTAATGCCATGCGGATCAAACCTCTCCAAGAAGTCCAAGACTTCTTTTTGCTTGTCCCCCACAATATGCAAGCTGCTACTTCTTATCTACTTTGATGACCTCATTAGTTGTTTCTAGCACATATAGTTCTCACCTCAATGCTGATGTGTTGATATCTTTATCAAGAAATTTTGGCAATCCAAGGTAGGAGCCCATATAGGGGCCTTCTATAGGAGAGAGTCATCTGGGTTAAAATAGGATGTCCATGGTAGTGCATAGATGTAGTTTACTCTGAATTCAATTGTGGAAGTGATAATCCATTCATGCTCCTATTGTGTATTAACTAGTGCAAAGCAAAATCCGTTCCCCACAAATTTGTTTTGCTGCAACATTACCCTCCCATGGTATGTTTGCATGAACCATCTTACAAACTTTCTCTCTCATGGTACCTTCCCCATGCAGTAGAAGAATAGACCATAGGATGTGAAGTTGGCATATCTCTTCCTAACTCTCTAGAGTGAGAGAGTAATTAGAGCTTGTAAAACCTTGGTCCCCCTTCTCTTTAACCACCGTGCAGTACCTAGTAGTGAAGTTTTGGATATTTTGATACATTTGTTTCTCCAAGTCTTTGCATATATCAAGCTTAGGATGCTTAGTAAAAATAGCCAGACAATCCATATCCATGGCTTTGTCATTCCGTGAAGCTTTCTTGCTTGGCTTCTCTCCTACACCACCTTCATCAACATGTCTCTTCGCCACAATGATTGCTTGCATGAACAGCCACCATTTGTCAAGGAGGCCGTCACTTATTAGGGTAACTAACAGCTCTAAACCCTTTTTCCCTCTTCGATTGTGTATATTTTGAATCTATATAAGACAAAATTTACTCTACTAAACTTTTATTTTCCTTATTAGATATCAAACTTTGAGCTTCATGATTTTTATGATATCTACCTATTGGTTTTAATTTTCTACAAGGATAGTATTCTCTAAGTACATTTTTTTCCTAATACAAGAAACCATGGTTGTTACTCTATTCTCAAACTTGGGCTTTGAAAACTAATTTATGATTGAAATTTTCTAACAACTATAAGTACAATATCAAATATAAACTTTAAGCTCAATAATTTACATGACAATTTTTAAAATTTCAACCTTGTTTATATCAAGTTCGATCTAACATATGATATGATATGGCCTAATACCAAAGTAACACTGTGCATGCTTTAAAAGAACACATGCATATATAATTTTCTAAATATTATTGCAATTCCATTGGTGTATGGCTACTTAGCTTAGTATTCTTGGGAACGATAGTAACACTCCTAATAAATAATTCATTTCAATTCAATAATGTAAGAAACATCTTGTGTACTATACTATTATTGTAGCATATGTCTAGTTCATGATTTAAGATTAGCTTCCAACTGAATTTTAGGAATAGATAATAAGTCCCTTTTCCTAGGACCATCCTCTTACTTGTATGTCTTGGGATACCCCCTTTTTGTATAATCTTCCATTTCTCCCAACAACCTCGATGAATTTATTCTTAATGGCCATTAAGGTTTTTAAATACCTAATAATATAATTTTTACTTTCCCAAATTAGAAACTTCTCTCTTCTTTATAGTTTCTCTTATTCCACTTCTCAGCTCATGCACATCTTGATAGGTACATGTTATAACATTTTATTTTCTCCATATGAACCTTCTCTTAGAATCATGTAAGGTGAACATAACTTTGGGATGTGAAGTTTTAGTCTTATACAAGAACCACTATTTGTAAATGCTTCCACATTTACCGAATAAAAGTGATCTACTTTTTTCTTAAGATTTTTTTTTAAAGAAATAGTCCTCTTTGAAGATATTTATCTACAATAATTTTAACATTAGGCTTTGATGGATTTAGATGTGGGCCATATCACATTTAAAAACTTGGAGTTGAGCATGAAAGTCTCCTCACACTTAAGGAAATTGTACCATTTATACAAGAAAGTTAGCATGCTAACAAATAAAATATGAGGACACCTACAAAAAATTCAAACTTATCATTCACTTGGTACCAAGATCTTTGAAAATAAAAGGAGGTGATACTGAGCTTGGACACATATGCCTTTGAGTATTTTAAAGAAATACTTCAATAACTGTTTCATATGATACATACCTTCAATTCTCCTTTTTTTCTTACATTTTTCTCTTTTCATGCATCTCACTTTCCCTATCCTATTATCATTTTTCAAAGCTGCTACTTAAAACTTATAACGACGTTTTCTTTATATATAAAAAATATCCCCATCGTTGCTATTAGCTTCGGTATTAGCGTCACTACAAAATCGTTGCTATTTTCCTCGCTAATTTCGTCGGTAATAGCGACGCTAATACCGAAAAATTTAGCGACGAAAATAGCGACGGTTACAGAGGAATTTCCGACGCTAATATAGACGATTGCATAATTATTTTCCGACGCTGATACCGACGGTTGCAGAGAATAAAATTTTTTTGTGGCAG
This sequence comes from Lygodium microphyllum, assembly GCF_053477565.2. Taxonomy (NCBI): domain Eukaryota; kingdom Viridiplantae; phylum Streptophyta; class Polypodiopsida; order Schizaeales; family Lygodiaceae; genus Lygodium; species Lygodium microphyllum. Next base: position 21,805,146 of record NC_141159.1, read on the forward strand.
AGCTGCAGATGAAGCCCTGCCACATTTAGAGCCACACAGGGCTAAGAGACAATTCCTGCTGTCAAAAAAGTTAGACAATTGATCCCAAATAATGACAAGACTTTGCAAACAAGTACTTTCATGACATTAATTAACACAAATGTGCACTGCATTGATAAAGAAAATAACAGAAGTTAAATTGAGAAGTGCTATTGCAACAAAGCAAATATGGAGTCATGCTACAACATAGAAGTCCAAATCATATAAACTTTGCTATTACATATGAAGGATAGAGGCCATAAGACCTTACATAATACAAGATGGGGAGTAATCCTATGTAGCCTAATCTACTCTCTATGACTCATCTGCATTAGACAACTCCTCTCACTGTAGTGGCATATCGAAGGGAGTCTGCAACAGCAAATACATATATAATTGTGAGTACCAAATACAAAGTGACATATAATGATAGATTTCTCAAATTAGGAATGATATTTATTACTACTTACCGATCCTCCGTAAGCATAGAGCTTCTCGATCAGTGCACTCAAGCCATACTTCTCCCCGTATGTCACCTCTAATGCAGTCGGGTCGCGATTCGTAAAACCTTCCTGTGGCACACAAACATTGAAAAAAAAAACTTGAGATTCATGTTTGAAATACATACATCAACATGGATGTCATTAAATTAGAGTACTCTACCCTATTAATACTTACGAAATCTGCCAGGAATGTTCCGTAGCCGTCGCTACCAAGGTGATGCACCGATCCTGCGTCCAAGCACACCTTTGCTGCGTCCTTCTGCTGCTTCCACTTATCTGGAGTGGATGTCGCCTCATCCTGGAGATTACTCCAGTTCTCTGTATCCACCCACTCCGGCTTCGATTTGCCATGCTTGACTGCTTCCCGCGCATCAGATCGCCTATGTGACTGATAGTCACGCATACACGTCATCATCCACCCTCTCAAAAATCTATCATTGCTACAGGGCTGAGGGAACTCTCGATACAATGTATCAATTATGTACTCCTTGCTGGCATCTGGGATCTCCTTCCACTTGTTTGTAATGTTGTGCCAAAATACTTGTTAGCACAACTCATGCATCCTAGAGATGACAGCTTTTCCATCATCATTCATGTATAAATGGCCAGAGGCCTTACCTATGAGATACGAGTAACCTGCAAGATTTTGCAAACGGGTACTTTCATGACATTAATACAAATGTATCAAACACAACTTGCAAAATTGATAAGTGCTACTTTGAAAAAGGATGCGAAAATACGTACCTGCAGGAGTGGGTTTCGTGTACTTCTTGTCGGCCCTGGGAGTCATCGATGGGGTACGTGAAGGAGTGGGAGCAATAGACATCTGCCCGCCACCGCCAATGAAAGATGGTGTCGACTCCTTGGTGGCAGTGCCAATGGGAGAGACTGCATCTATATCCCCAGAACAGGAGCTATCTCCTCCTCGACTATGTGACTCTGAAGCAAAGCGAGACCTGCGACTGCGTCTACTGGAGACCGAAGCATGATTGTGCTGAGGTGGAACGGGAAAGCTATGCATCGGCTCTATCTTTGACCCGTGCTAGCTGCTCCAGTGAGAAACGCGCTAGCTTCGTGTCAATATCGTCATCTGTAAAATCCCGACTCATCCTGCCATCCGTGCCCAAATCTTAAACATACACATACAAGGAAAAATAAGTCAATTGGATAATTAATTGCAAGACATAATAAAACTAAGACTTAATTTGCAAGACTTCATTTTAATTTTTTTTAAAAAATAGATAATACAAAACACCATACTCCAAAAACATACAAACTGTCTAACTGATTTACAAAAAGTGGCATTGCTGTAGTGGGAGGAACGTTTTGATTGAGTCACTTTTTTTTAGGGTTCCACAATCTCATCTTGACATAGCTTAGTATACACCGAGAGATCTATACAAAATTCTCCACAAAATGAGGACTCTGCTTCATTTTCAAAAAACCCATCCTCTATCTCCTCTATCTCCGTAGGTGAGATATCTTGGTCCTCCAGGCGGTTCATCCTAGTTTCTTGTATGCCTTTTGTCATTGCCGTTATTAAAGGTGTCTCTTCTACGATCGGTACAGGGCTTCTAGCAAACACGGGGATACTCCTAGATGTCATGGGAATGACATACCACCATTGAGGTTGTTGCGAATTAGGAAAAAAGACGACCTGATCCATATTATGATTAGTATAAAAGTCCACTTTGAGATTTCTAAAACGCGTCAAGTATTAGGGACTCTTACCTGCTCACAGTGATTTGGCAAAACAAATGTATCACTCAAATCGGTCCACTTCTTCGTTGAGTCAATCTCAACAAAGCCACTTGGCCCTCACCGAATAGTTGCACCTGCTCCTTCGAGAGTAACTTTGAACCATTGCACATCAAATATGGTCACGGAGAAACTTCAATAGTCAACTGCAAGGATACTCTGTAAACATCCGAAATACTCCATCTCTGCAACTACATGGTTTGGATCTGTGGCATGTCGTCGGCTTTCCTGCTCAAACATTGCCATCACTCCACATTCCATTGTCGAGCGTAACTTGTCGATGTGCTGTACTCTCAAATGTCGTCCACGTGACCATGCTGCACTATGGACCTTATACTGGAAGAAGAACAAGTATATTAGTTGTGATTTGCAGTATAGATTGTAATTTCTTGGGATTGCATCCACGTGAGAAGTCCCACTCTTCTTGAGTAACTGTTTCTCCATCTTGAGATGCTTTGGTTAGGGCCTCATGTAGCCATCTAGTGGACATGAGTAGAGGCATCTCCTCTAAGCCCTTCGGATATCAAATGGGCCGTTGCCACGTACTCCGTCGAAAGTCAGATCTTGTAGACTCTCACTCAGCTCGAGCATCCTCATACCATTGCAGCCACTTCTCTATCATAGCGCTATGTAGCATACAAAATCGGTTCACCTTGGACTCCATGGATGCATCAATCTTCTTCTCTATTCCGTTTTCCACTAGGACATCTCCATTCAGACGATCATCCTCCTTAAGTGACCATATCAAGCATTTGTCCCGGTCCACAGTGGACAACCACTCAGAAATGTACACCAAGGCCTTCGACACTAACCAACCTTCAGCCATGCTAGCCTCAGGACGAGCCCGTTGTCACACAAATCCCTTTAAGGTTTTCATGAACCGTTCAAGGAAAAACATCCATCGACTATGGACTGGACCTGCAACCTGCAATTCATCTACAATATGCACTAGAATATGGGTTTGTATCGTGAGCATGCTAGTGGGAAGATACTTCTCCAAAAGACAAGTAGTATCTACTACCATGCATTTCGCAGATTCAATCGATGATGTGTGAATCTCTTTTAAGGAGACAAACTGAACCAACTTGGACAATTTGTAAATGGATGTCCGTACCTCTAATGTCAGAGACCCGACGATTGCCATCGGCAATAGAACTGTGAAAACCATGTAATTAATATTATGTATAAACAAACGGAGATTCTGAAATGTAATATGCAGAATCATGCCATACGCAGCCTCATACCGTACATACCTGACACATCTTATGCCAATCATGGGATTTGAGTCCTGTCAGTTGGTCATCCTTTGTGAATGCTGTCTTAAGAGAATGCATTAGGCCAGTCAGCGTGGGAAAGGACTTCATGTTTTCCTTTACTCGTCGCACTTCATTGCCAGACAAAACCCAAGGAGCACGTGGCAATTGCACTCAACCGTCGACGCCACTTACAGGCCAATATGGTTCCATCTTTCCCACTGCTTTCAAATCCATCCTCGCTCCTAGTGTGTCTCGCTGTCCAGTGAGGTGGTCCCATACCAAGCTACCCACATTCTTAAAAATGTGCATGGAATCTAAAAGGTGGTTAATTTTTAGTTTTTTACAATAAGTCAGCTCATAGAAATTTGAGAAGCATCGCATTCCAATGGGAAGCGAGTCTTAGTGCACCATCCTGCGATGAAACCAGCTCAGTGCGTTCATTCTCATAGGAGAGCAACCAAGAAATCCTTCTCATGACATGACCCTCTGGCAAAAATCCCGATGTCCCTCAAATACTATCTTCTTCATAGATTTTGACATACGAGAATCCAACCTTGGTACACACAGAGGACATGCATGGTAACATGACGTGACTAGCCCTGCAGAACACACATGTAAAATGAGGCATGTCATAACACCATCGCTCAAAGAAAACTAGCAAAATAAGAAAACACGCTTTACCAGAGCATTATCCATAACCTGGAAAGTCATGCATAGTCCACATAAGAATTGCCCTTATAGTTGCGGATCGCCTACCAATATGTTTGCTCATGTCCTCCACTATAGTTCCCTCCCAAAGCTCCTTTAGCTCATCGATCAGTGGAGAAAGGTAGTCATCCATATTCTTGACTTTGTATTGTCCAGGCACAAGCAAGCTAAGCAAAAGGTGTCCTTTCTTGGTGGAAAGCCATGGTGGTATATTGCAGTTAACAAGGACCACGGGCCATACACTATAGGAGGTGGAACGTAAACCAAAAGGATTTACCCCATCCATGGCAAGACCAAATCGTAGATTCCTCGCCTCCTTTGCAAAGTCAAGGAAAGTCTCGTCAATGTGACACCATGCTTTTGAGTCAACTGGTGTACGATGTACACCATCAGTGGATCGATTTTCCACATGCCATGTAGTCAAATTTGCAAAACTCTTGGTCCGAAAAATGTGACGAACACGCGGTATCAGCGGAAAGTGCCTCAAAACCTTCTGCGTAACAATCTGTTCTTGCAAGTCATTTCGATACCTATCCACACCACACTTCGAACATGTGGCCAACAATTCAAACTCTCCCCCGAAAGAGAACACAATCATTGGGGCAAGCATGAATGCAATTATAATCCATGCCTATCTTTCGCAGTACTTGTCTTGCATCATCACGAGACTCGGGCATCGTGTTTTGGGTAGCCAAAATGTAAGATTTCAACGTTCTACAAATTGCAATGAAGATGTTATTAGAGTACTACATAGCACAATTTAATGGCTTTCAATAAAGAATCATACACATCATAATATACGTGAATAGCTCTGTCACACTCGCATCGCTCTATCCATACTTTGTTTGTATGCTCAACAATGCAAGAAGTGTCTTCAAACGAGATACCGGACTCCCATCATACAATGGAATGGCAGCCTCCACAATTAAAGGATCTTGGGATGCCGAGTCCGTTGAAACAATGATTCGATCATGTTCTCTAACTGGAGCTCCAAAAAAGCAGGAGGATCGTCCATGTCTCCAGCATTCTCACCCATAGAAGGGGGTTGAGAGTTATCACCTTCTATGAGACAGTTAGTTATCTTGGATGGCATTTGTATAGAGCGCGGACGAACCCGTCTTACTGGATGCAAGAGATCTGCGGACTACAATGTATTGACATGGCCCTGAACCTGTAAAGAACGTTAAGGAGCTAACTTCTATGATAACCCCAAACTGTTATACTTAAATCAATCACATGTCATATAGTACGTAATAAAAAAGAACTTACCGCAATCTCATAATTCAAGACTGCTTGGTCGATTATCTCAACTCGAAACTCTCCATACCGCGGTTGCACATGCTCTATGGACAAACGACGTTTCTGACGAATGGCCAATTTGCATTGTGTGCATGGACAGGGGACACATTGATTGAGCCAAGCCTCACAATCACCACCATTTTGGTCGTGAGTGCTAGACATCTTGACTGCGATGTAATGGAATGATAATTTAATAACAATTCTATATTGTATATGAGGATCACTCCACTATATATATTTTAGGTCTTTTTTTTTAAATTTTCATACCTATCTCTTTGAGTTCGGCTCTAAACTATGCTCACACACATACATTTTCGTACCTACATTGCAAAGAATAAAAACCAACACAAGAAAAAATTTGAAAACACTCGCTTCCATTTCTCTCTCTTTCAACACTTCCTAACCTACATTGCAAAGCAACACAAAGCAACACAAAGATCAAAGAGAAACAAACACTTTCTAACCTACATTGCAAAGCAAAACAAAGATTGTAAAGAAACCAAAATAGGACATACCGTCGTGCTTTCTTCTTATTCAACGACCTCTTCGTGCGGGCGACGCTCCTCTCCTCACGTGCAGCTCACGACTTGCTTCCTTGCTCACCTTCCTCTCTTGCTCACCTTCCTTTCTCTTTCTCTCTGCCTTCGCGTGCTCATTTGAAAGAAACGTTCGGGTTTCGGCGAAATGTTACCGCAGTAAGTCGTCGCTAAAAACGTTGCTATTTGCATCACTAAATAGCGACGCTAATAGCGATGTTTTTAGCGACGCAGATAGCGATGCTAATACCGATGCCAAAAGAAAAATGTCGCTACTTAGCGTCGCTATATGTGTGTACCCTTGTAGTGCATCTTGATGGGTACATGTTAAACATTTTATTTTCTCCATATGAACCTTCTCTTAGAATCATGTAAGGTGAACATAACTTTGGGATGTGAAGTTTTAGCCTTATACAAGAACCACTATTTGTAAATGCTTCCACATTTACCGAATAAAAGTGATCTACTTTTTTCTTAAGAAATTTCTTTTTTGAAAATAATCCTCTTTGAAAATATTTATCTACAATAATTTTAACATTAAGCTTTGATGGATTTAGATGTGGACCATATCACATTTAAAAAATTTGGAGTTGAGCATGAAAGTCTCCTCACACTTAAGGAAATTGTACCATTTATTCAAGAAAGTTAGCATGCTAACAAAGAAAATATAAGGACACCTACAAAAAATTCAAACTTATCACTCACTTGGTGCCAAGATCTTTGAAAATAAAAGAAGGCGCTGAGCTTGGACACATATGCCTTTGAGTATTTTAAAGAAATACTTCAATAACTCTTTCATATGGTACATACCTTCAATTCTCCTTTTTTTCTTATATTTTTCTCTTTTCATGCATCTCACTTTCCCTATCCTATTGTCATTTTTCAAAGCTATTACTTAAAACTTATTTTAATATTTAAAGACTAGGACACTTTTTACACATAAGTAGAGATAATGATATTGTAATGATGGCTATCATTTTCTTTTTTAACTTGTCTAACTATAGTCTATATTATCTTAAGCCCCATTAACTTTATGCTAAGTCATGCAATTCTAGCTCTAGTATTTATTATTATATGACATTATACTTGTAAATATATAAAGTCATTTTTCTAATTTGATTTATTTTTAGTCCCATCAAGTCTCATATAGCTTAATTCTTATTTTCTAGTAGCAATTCGATGTAAAGCAAAAAAATATACCATTACTTTAGACAATTATAATAATCCAACTATTTTATAAATTGACAATGATGGTTGAAACACCGTATTAGAGAATTTGGAAATCTTCCAAGTGCCACTTTTAAATAAGGGCTAAAGATTTAATCTTAATCCATGCTTCAAAGTGGGACTTGGAAAGACAATCTATATAGTAATTAGGGTAGACTCCACTTTCAAAGAAGGGAACAAGATTTAATCGCGTGGCCAAATATTAAGTACATTGAAAATTTCCAAATTATATGAGAATTCCTAAATTCTCTCATATAGTGTTTTGATAGCTATATTTGATATTATTCATAGCCAATAAACCCTATATTGAAAACCCTTTCTTTAATTTGATTTTTTGCTAGTCCCTATCAAGTCTTGCATAAGTAGTTTTTTATTTTCTAGTAGCAATTTAATGTAAAGCAAAAAAATATCCCATTGCTTAAGGTTATTATAATACTCCAGCTATTTTACAAATTGCTATTAATATTATACAATATTTATATCATGAACGATATGATAATTTTAGTTTATATTTTATCATTCAACTCATGTATGAACATGGACTTTTTTATTTCGAAAGTTAAATTACTTCGAAAGTTCATGAAGACACTGACATGACTCACTGTTACACAAGTGAATTAGGCTCCAAGATGGGAGCTTGGACTCATAAACACAACCTTGTGTATAGACTGACAATGACACAGAGACTTTACTGAAAGACAAAAGTACTAGGACATTAAATTAAAAAAGATAGCGAGGACAATGCTTTATAGGAAACTGGATGGTATCACTTCTCTTACTGTGCTTATGGGATTCTAGTCCTGAGCCCTCACTACTCCTTCCAAAGAGATTGAAGTAGGTGTGATTGCAAACATCTCAACACCCCTCCTCAATCACAACCAGAAGTACATATCGTATAAAGGCTTTAGTGAAAGAAACACCTGCAAAGTGTGAGCACACCATAGACATGGAAAAACACCACAAGCTATCGCAAAAAAGAGGCTAAGTGTGGGTACCACAAACATGGTGGATATCCAAAGGCTATAACAAGGTTCTCACAAAGTGTACAAAGGCTGTAGTACAAGGCTACATGAGGAGTTTATAAGTTTATGTCCGAAGCATTAGGACTGGACAATACAAGGCTAAAAGAGTCTATCCGAATAGAAGGACTAATGAGATTTGCGGTTTTCTTCTTCTTCTTCTTTTTCTTCTTCTTTTGCTCCATGTTTTTCTTCTTCTTTAACAGCAACTAGATAGGCCTTTTGGGACCTCTTTCTGGCGTGGCAGAACTTCTCAGTGTGTTTGGTCCTTTTGCAAAAGTCACAGAAATGCTGGTCCTTCTTGCCTTTATATCTATTACCAATATATAATGCTTATTCACCTCTAGAGGTGCTTGGTTCTTCCTTAGTTTTTAACTTCTTTTCCTCCTCTAGCAATGATGCCTGGATATCAATAAGCTCAAGTTTGGCATATTGATTAGAGTTGTTGACACATTATTATATTCAAGATACAAACTTTTGAGCAGAACACCAATACAAACATCTTCTTCCATTTTAATGTTGTTTCCGGCAAAGCTAAGTTAGAAGTCCTTCCATGTAATTTAAATGTGTGGCAAGTGATGTGTTGGACTTCATTTCAAACCGAAAAAATTCAATCAATAGACCACACTTTGATGACTTAGACTTTGCACCAAATAAAGTGTCAAGTCTCTTCCATGTATCATATGTGAAGTATCACAGTTATCCACATGGTGGATATAATTGTCATCTAGCACCAATTTGATAATGGCATGAGCCTTATCATCATTCTTTTGCCAAGTGATTGCAAGGTCTGCATCACGAGGCTTTTTTTCTTTGGCACTGGTCATGGTCCAAAGACTTCTTCATTAGGATGAGCTAGATGCAAGTCTACCAGGTGTGAAACCCGACCCCTTTGAAGCGAATTGTCGAAGAGTCAGTGGATTAGAGTGACCAAGGCTTGGTTTGAGTATCAAGAGAGAAAATAATGGAAAGATAAAGCTTTGAGTTCTTGGTTATAGCAATCACAATTAGGATTTGTAGGACAACCAGGTTTTTCATAGATTGCAAGAGTTGTAGTGCATCATTTCTAAATTTTTTTATAAAAAAAATGAAGCTTACTTCATGGGCCATCAATGGTCAATGATGGCAATCAACATCGCATTGCATGGAGAGAGATCAGAGCGTACAATCAACACGAGTGTAGTTTTGGATAGCGTGACAAAATTTCAACAATGCTGAAGCATATAATGGCCAATAATGCACTCTGAGGTGCCAAGAACCAATACCTTGAGGAGAGAAACAAGTCGCCAAAAGAAATCGTGAGCTGATATGGATTGGCTATGGAGATGTAAGGACTCCAAGCAAGGTTGGTACTGCCTGGCTATGGCTGTCATGGAAGGTTGGTGAAGATAGAGTAAGGAAATGAACTCATTGGTTGGGAACTTGAGCTGAGCAGAGTTGGAGAGAGGTTGGAAGGGGAGGTTACTGATCTAAACTTATATATGCCATACTCACCATGGCTCTGATGCCATGTAAAAACATGAATCTAGAACATGGCTTGAGGCGGAAGCTATTGAGGTTGGAAAAGAGAGTGAGTTCATGAAGACACTGACATGACTGACTGTTACACAAGTGAATTAGGTTCCAAGATGGAAGCTTGGACACATATACACAATCTTGTGTATAGACTAACAATGACATAGAGACTTTACAGAAAGACAAAAGTACTATGGATATATTGATGGTTATCAAACAAGTTATTTCAATTTTACCTATTTTACAATAATGTCAATGTGTTTCTTTATTAACTGAGTTTCAACTAGCTACTTCGAACATATTCAAGGAAGAAGTTATAAAGCCATAGGAGCAATATCACCTTTTGTACTTGGATGATGATGATTTGAAGCTCTATTCATAGTCAACTAGCCCTATTTGGTAAGTCCTCTATCCACTATGATAATTTATTTGTCTTACCCTACTTGGTAGTGTTTTAATTTTGAATAACTTGTTTTCTATGCTAATTGAGTACAATATGATTTCATATTAAAATCAAAAAATAAAAAGGTGTTTTATTCTAGAACGAGTAGGTTAAATATAATTATTTAATTTGTGTTCACTATTGTACTAATATTATAAGTCTTAATAAGCTCATTATTAAAAGCCTGCCTATCCTTTTTCCCTAGCAATTCTCTTATAGATCTATTCATGTAAACTTGTAATAAAATCATAATAATAACATAATATCCTAGCTATGGCAATGATGGTTCATATTAGTACTAGGTCAATGGCCCAACCTATCTTATATCAGTATTCCTAACCCCTTGTAATATATTGACAATACAAATGTAATACTCAATAACTTACAGAGGACAATGATGGTCTGTGGTAATGCTAGGCTTAAGAAAGGCCCAATCTTCCCTATACCAATCATCCTTTTCCCTAATATCCCCAATTGTTAAGAACTACAGTTTTTGTTTTCCTTCTTACCTCTTTGACTACCTTTTGGTGTGCACCTGCAAAGAGAGAGAGAGAGAGAGAGAGAGAGAGAGAGAGAGAGAGAGAGCTTGAGCTTTGGGGTTCCTCCCCTTGTGCCACAGGCTTGGGACACTTCTCTTTGCTAATTAGGAGATGAGATTACGGAAGCAGGAATATTTAACAAGTAAAGGAGGTCAAAGGTGTTTACGCTTTTGAGTGCTTTGGACTTTTCAGCGGGCAAACACGGTTTCATGCAGTGACTTTGAAACTGCACGTCGAACTACAGGCATAGTTTAAGGATGATTGGTCTCCCGCATCGAGTAGTGTTAGATGTTAAAGACAAACCATAGAGTCCGTATAAGCCTGAGGAAGATTGTCATTCACCCTGACTTGCTGTAGGCAGTGAGTTTAACTCAGGATCCAAGGAAGTTTCATAGCTTTGGGAAAATTGGTATGTTGCGTCATGTAACACGCCACAGTTACATGGGCAGATCAGAGAGACCTAAGGATTATGACCTCTCTCTCTCTCTCTCTCTCTCTCTCTCTCTAGTAGATGCTTAACGTCAAAGATGGGCTTTGCTTGTCCTGTAACGCCAACAGCTGCATTCACCAACAAACATACGCAAACTCTCAGAGAGACCTATAAAACGATCACAATCCTCAGAAAGACGTCCAATATGACAATCCTCAGACAGACGTATAACATGCTCATAGTAAGGACATCCAGACTATTCCAGCTAATCAATTCGTTACCTTAGCTTTGAGCATGTCGTTCTCTCGTACCAGCGATTGGTCCTGAAACATGGTCACAAGTTACGTCACTGCACTCCACAATCTGTCTATAATCTACGTCTAAGTGCAGGTGCACAACTCGTCCATTTGTCTACATGCCCATTGTCTATACATGGGGGAAATGACAGCAGGAAAAACGTTTTTCTGTACAAATGCAAAGAGTCTGTTGAAAACAAGTCTACATTTCCGCACACCTGCTCCTTAAGCTCCTTTATTTGTTCCATCAAGACTTTGATCTGCCCAACATATAATCCAGATATACTTTTCTTAGTATGAGGTTGTTGAAGCAAACAGCATTAACCCGTTGTGGTGTTTACCTTTCTTGATCTCAGATGGTCTATGGCCTTTGCCAGTTCGCTTTCTAGTGCCTGTATCTCTTGTAACTGCAACCTTTCAAGATCTTCCCCCATCAAGTGCCTGCAGCATTGAAATCGCAACAAAGCACTATTCTTGTTGGTGCGATTAAATGTGTACTCCGTAAGAAGACCTACAACCTAAAAATTTAAGTTTTTTCCATACCTGACAGCATCCTGCATGGGTTTTAACTCATTCTCACATCTTGCAGCGGCTTCTTTCCAATACTGGAGGAATGAGAAGGCATAGCTCAAAAGTAAAATGGATTGTAGAGCTCTATAATACTCATTTATAATATACTTGACTTCTTGGACATGTTGTACCAAATATGTAGATACAAATTACATACTTGACTTCTTGGACATGTTGTACCAAATATGTAGATACAAATTACATACCCATATGGGTGCCTGCAAGCATCCTATTAACACATCCAACTCCAAGTTTGGTATTACCAGAGGACCTTAAGGTAGATTTGTAAGGCCTTTGATGGTAGTGAAAATCATGCTGATCATTCTAGATTTTGGATAGCTTTGACAAGGCCTACATCAACAAATTTAATCTTAAGATTGGTTTTACTAGGGGACATTAACATAGCTTCTAAGGCTCTACAATGCCATAATTTGGATAAAGTTGAACGCTTTGCATCCATAATCTATATCTATAGTACATTTTATAGATGCAAAGTTTTTGTGGGGGTGCCAAGTGCTAACCTCTTGTAGCCCCTACAAAACCTTTGCGGATGCCACTTATCAACTCCTACTCAATCCACCCATACACACATGCACACACATACACATGCATCCCCCCCCCCCCCAAACACATGATAGGCATGGGTAGGTGAAAAGCATACAAATAGTACTAGGAGGAGTACATGTTGGAGAGTGGGGAGGCATACAACAAGTAAGCAAGAGTTGTGTGGACCGAGACAATTGCCCTTAGTATGTGTAAGTTCAATCATGTTCGTTATATATATGTATAAATGAGATCAACTCCTACTCAATCCACCCATACACACATGCACACACATACACATGCATTTCCCCCCCCCCCCCCTTTCCCAAACACATGATAGGCATGGGTAGGTGAAAAGCATACAAACAGGTACTAGGAGGAGTACATGTTGGAGAGCGGGGAGGCATACAACAAGTAAGCAAGAGTTGTGTGGACCGAGACCATTGCCCTTAGTATGTGTAAGCTCAATCATGTTCGTTATATATATGTATAAATGAGATCAAGGTCAAGATAGGGTGAGCTATATAGAGAGCTACAATGAATGTTGATTTTCCAAAGTTATAGTTGCATTGTTCTAAGGTAGTAACATGATGCCAAGTCCTTCATAAGTGGCATCGCTTTCATTGAATATTTTCTTCACTACAAGGAAACACAAGCATAGCAACTATCATTTCTCACATGATTAGATGGTATTACCATAGCAATGTTTGTTTTCAATGCAATTAGGTTGTATCACTATTAGCATCACTATTTACATTGCTAATAATGATGCATATAGCAAGGAGGCTAATAGCTCTAGTACAAATAACAACGCGTATAGTGATGGTAGTAACAACGATGTTCTAGGGAAAAAAAACATCGAAACCTGAGCGTGGCATTTTACAGGTTTATATAAAGGAGCGAAAGCGAGAGAGAAAAATAGAGAGAGATAGAAAGCTCAAAGTAAGAGAGAGAGAGAGAGAGAGAGAGAGAGAGAGAGAGAGAGGCCAGTACCACTCCCACCACCATCCTTGCAGAGAGAGGTGCCAGCGGAGAAACTGAAGACTTGAAGATTTCATCATGCAAGGAAAGTTCAAACAAAGCTAACTAGATTTGACGGATTACATATTGTTCCTAGGTTCTTTTGGCTTTTATTAGCAAGATATAGGTTACTATACATAAACATGATATTAGGGCTCATTTTGGTTATAGATACTACAAGGTATTTCAGAGTTTATACATGCGTTATAACATGATTGTAGGTGGCACTATCTACAAGTCATATCTAGGTTGTCACAAGGTTTAGAGATTGCTCAAGGGGTTCAAAATAGGGACTAAAGTCCTTGAGTGAGTGGAAGTATGGGAAGACCTTTGTGGATGAAAAATGTAAAGCAGCAAAAGGAAGGGATTTTGTGCCATATTTTCAGCATGGACAAGCTGAGTTATTACATGACATAGAGAACAAGTTTATTGCTTGAGAGGGGGAGCTTTCAATTAGAAGATCTTGTGGAAAGAAGAGCTCTTATCAAGGATATATGGAGTGCTTGCTCTTCGGCCTGGTATGAAGGCTTGATGAAGGAAGTTTATGTGTGATGTGGGCTACTCATGCTGCTTCGAAAAGGGAAGAATTGAAGCAAAAGAGGGTAACGTGCATCCATGAAACCCTGAAGAAGAAATGATTGAATCTTCTTGACCTCATCAAGTGTTGTTTATACACTTTCAAGGAGAGTTTCGGGACTAATTTTAAGGAGATATATGCTATTCTAAACACAATATGATTACTGAATTTAATTTAGTTCATTCTCTACAAGGCTCTCCAAGCTTGAACTAGCAAGAACAGGACTAGTTACAGTATAACATTGAAGAAAGGGATTTGAGTCATCAAAGGGGAGTTTTATGGCTTCTTTGACTAGAATATTCAAGGTCTTGACGAGGTATATAGCAGGATATTGCTGTACATAGAGGTTTATAGAGCCTCTTTCATTCAATCTAGGGTCCTAGCTTGAAGCATCTATCTCTCTACAATAGGTAAAGGCTTCAGCTATTCAGGAGATCCTTTTTTATGGGATTTGGAGTTGATTTAGTGGGTTATTTAATTCTATTCAAAATAATAAAAAATAGGGTTGAAGTGAAAAATGGAGGCCCATATACACTTTCATTAGAATAAGTGTATGCTAACTCTTGGTCTTACGCTCAAAGATCAACGGCCTCTCCTTTTTGTCATGTTTCTTTGGATTGGGCATATATTTTGAGATACTTAGTATTGGATATGATCTATGTACAATAGAGTGTTAACATCTATTAGGACATTTACTCAACTATAGTTTCAAAGTACTTTGGACAATGGTCCCAAGTTAGTGTTCATGCTTACATACTGGTCAAAAGTTTTCGATGTAATAGAGTTTCCATGAGCTATACATGAATCAAGACATCTTGATTGCACCTTAATTTGTGTCTCTTGAGTATGTGACTCTTTGCAACCTTCTTAGTTAAACCACTATGTTTAAGGCCTTTTTCCTTACATGCCCTGAGAATGGCTCCTAGAAGAAATAGTTACTCGTCAATAAGAAATGATTTGACATGTAAATATATCATTTTGGTAAAAAATGTAATGTCAAAATCTCAAGCTTCAAGATAAAACTAGCACTTTTGAGTAGTTAGAGCCATATTCTCAAGTAGTTAACTATAAAGAAAGATAGTGGATGAAAAGTTTCCCCATTGCAAGTCATATGGTTTTCCCCATAAGACTTTTTTTCTCCCAACTCTTACACATCCACTATTAGTGAGAATTTTGAACTATGTGAGTCATGCCCCTAAAAGCACCAAACCATGATCCTCTTTGATAGCTTGGGAAGGCACGTTCATAACAAATGTGACTCAATGTTATAATTATATTAGTTCAAAGGAAAAAATCAAATTTTAATAAACCATGTTAATAATTTAATCACCAAGAGTCAGGAAATTTTATGACCTCATAACATTACAAACCAATTTGGACAAGTGAACTAGAATAATCATTGAGTGCACCTTATCATGGGATTATAGTAAGCCTAGTAGAGATAATTTATTGAAACCACTAAGTAAAAATTTCAATAAGTAGAGTGATTAAAACACCATGCCCTTGTTGTAAAATTTGAGACAATGCCTATCTGCTAATGACAAATTTCAAGAGTAACATTTTTTGGAAACCTTTTTTTTCAAGTAAAATGTGGCTAATTATATTACTCAGAAGGCTAATTACAACGAAGTGTTCATGCTCAACACACTAGCTGGAGCTTATGCAAATCACAAGTCCATGATGTATACAAGCCTCTCAAGGCAGTTTGGGGGGGATGTGGGCAAGAAGCCATGGAGGGGTGATGTATCGCCATCTAGGGCTACCCTCTTGCATCGTGAAGAATAGGTCATGGCAGCCCCAAGTGAGCAGAAAGTGAAAACGGAGCTCCTAGCCAGCACGAGACTCACCATGCACTTGGTCCTAGTGGCCCCAGAGGGAGTGGATGATAGAGATCCACAATTCTACCAAAGTCGCATATACTGAAAGGCACTCCCCTCCAAAGACCACTTGACAGTGTGCCTTCCAAATGTGCCATCCTATAAGACTCCCTATGATCTCCCATACCTCTAAGCGCTCTACTGTGGGATCCAATATTTGGTGGCTTGGTAAAGCCTCCAAGTTGACCACTACACAAGACCCAGCCTCCATGAGAAAGATTGTCTCATGCATCTCGACCTCATACAAAAGGTGACGGCCATGGGCTAACTGCCTACCAGCAAAAAGCCGCCCATGAGATGCAACCAAGGCTAGGTGCCACTCATCGGAGAATACAACAAGCTCCACTCCACATGAGCTATTGCACCACGCATGATCAAAGGCAGTGCTTTGGAGTTTCCAAGAGCTACTATGGGCAGTGCTTACAACCTCCATCCTACTGCATCTAAGCCAACCAACTCCCAACACATCCAAACCCCCATGTGCCAAAAGCCAAAGGAAATATGACACCCTCCTCAGCCTCCAATTGTCCCACAAGAAGCACTCAAAGGTCCAATGATGGAACGCATATGTGATGCTATGCCCCACCCAGTATTTGATGCGTGAAGGTGCCCAATCCAAGTCCTCCTACATCAATACATGTCTACCACTCCTGACTCTGTACTCTAAGAACCTCAAAGGCTTCTTGATGACTGCAGTGGCCGGCCGTAGCCACTCTCTAGGAACCCACTCCAACTCATCAACTGGTCTTTTGTCCCATATCCAAAGGCACCGCTCCTGAAACTCCTCCAAGGGCACAAAAGGTCCAGTCTGCAGGTCTTCCCCGGTCCGTCAACCACACAAATCCTCCTCCAAGAAAGGACATCCATTTCCTCATCCTTCTACCCTCTTCAAGAACCAAACCCCCCCCATTCTGCACGTTGAAGAAACTCCCACATGGGACACCACCCACTCTACCTACCACCTATAAGGGGATACTTGTCGGTGGGAATCTAGCCACCCACACCTCCCCAAGCTCCAATGACTCTCAGATTTGGGTACCAAGCCCATTAAAAAAAGGCGCACAATGCTCCAGTAGGTTAGCTTCCGCCTAATAGAGTCAAGAAGTAGAAGAAATTGTTGGGCAAGAGTGATGTCTAGGCCCACTTGGAACCCTATATATCAGATGGTCTGTCCCTTGCTCACCCATCTAAACCCCAGGTGGACATCCCACTCCGTGTTGGAGTATGGATCTCTAAGAAAACCAATTGACTTTCAAAAATTTATTTTCGCTCTAGTTGTAGTGCAAAATACCTCCACAATTGGTCTCCCTCTCTCCGACATCAGCTCATCATCCTCTACATAAAGAGTGGTATCATGTGCATACTCTAAGTCTAGCAACTCAGTCTCCTCCCTCACTAAAAATAAAAAGCCACGTAACCCACTTACTCGTGAGCAAAGGAAATAGGACATTGCCTCCATAAAGAGTAGGAATAGATATGGGGCAAGAGCACAGCCTTGCCAAAGAGATCTCTCTAGCCGAAACTCCTCCCCCCTCATACCACCAATGAGAACCTTGCTAGTGGCCAATTTGTAAAGTGTCGAAACCCAAGAGATCCATGCTTGGCGGAAGCCCATCCTCACCATGATTCCCTCTAAGAAGTCCCAGTCAACCCTATCATAGGCCTTCTCAAATTCCAAGAGGAGTACTGCCAATCCCTAACAACTTTGTTGAGCCCACTCGATCACCTTGAAAAAAGTGAAGACATTGTCTAGGATGCTCGTATCCTACACAAAACATGTATGGGTGTCGTGAATGATGTCTATAAGCACAGGGGGGAGTCAACTCCTAATCATCTTTGCCATGACCTTATAGGCCACTGACAACAAGGTGATTGGTCTCCACTAGGACAGATCTAACTGATCTCTCCCTTGGGAAAGGAACTAACAAGACCTGGCAATACACTCTTTGGCATCCGTCCTAAGCAAAAAATCTCCTAAAAGGCTAGTAGTAGGGGGTCCTTCACCACCTCCCAATATCTAGTGAAGAAAGCATTAGAAACACCATCCTCTCCCGAGCATTTCTGCCCATCCTGTGCATTGAAGGCCTCAACTAGCTTCTTCTATGTGAAGAAGTCTAGGAGGAAGCATCCCGTCTCCTCTATGACAAGGGAGGAAATGCAATCCTAGACCTACTATCTACATCATTGTACTTTGGATGAGACTCCCTCCAAGACTCCCTCTGATTGAAAAAGCTGCCTGTAGAAGTCAATGGGAAATCTCCAACACCTCATCTGGGCTAGAGCAAATTCTCCTGTACTAATCACGAAGGCTGCGAATTTGATCTCCTGAGGTGGGAGGCAGATAAGGCACCTGCAAAAACTCCATGCACATTGTGTCCCCCTTATGCACCCAAAAAGTTGTTGATGTACGGAAGGAGAACGTCTGTCCTTAATGCTGGCAAGGGCTGCCCGTGTGCGCACCTCCTACGTGTGGACAGTTGGATCCCCTAGTGCCTCTTGGAGTAGTCTTTGAGTGGTTGCTAGGTCTTGTCGAAGTGCTCTCTCCTCCTCTCCCAACTCTACTGTCTCGCCCGCAGGGTTTCCATCTGGTAGATCATGCTCGACTTAGTTAAGGCCTCTATAACCTCCTCTCGATTCGGTCCAACCTAATCCACACCCTAGTCCAGAGTTGCTCAATCTGCCTCCTCCCTACTATAGATCGTCTGGGATCTCACAAGATCGCGTGTCATGGGCTGAAACTGAAGCATCAAGGGTGAGGAGAACTGGGCAGTGATCAAAGACAAACTAGTACCAACCAACTGCCCTACCTATCCTTCGCGAGAGAACCCCCACTCTCTGGCAAAGAATCAGTCTAGCCACTCTAAAAGAGCTCCGTTTAGCCATCTGTATCCCCAAGAGAAGTCCAACGACCTCTCCCTCTCCTGCAGAAAGGTGGGTCCCACCAAGCATCACGTCCTCCTACTTTGAGGAGGAAGACTTCCATGCCTCTTTCTCCTCCCCTACCATACCCTGGTAATCTTTGCCTCTGCTTGCTAGTCCTCTAAGGCCTCAAGGCTGTTGAAAACTCCTCCAACAATTCAAGAGTCCACCTCTAAAATTCCTAGTGCAATCTCCACCCACAATGTGGTGCATGCCCTAACCTTAGTAGGAGCATAAACATTGAGGACTCCAGGGCACAAGTTCCCTATATCCAATCTGATCCATAGGACCCTCCTGTCACAATCGTCCCGTGGTCTCATACACAAGTGGTGAGGCTTGGGCCAATATAGGTGCATACACCTCTACTCCTATCATGGGCACTGATGGAGTACTCCCAATAGGTGTGTGAGCTGCCTAGAAGTACCTTCCCCACCTGATGGGTCTAGAAGGGAGTGAGCTCTGAGGAAGTAAGATGTCAATTTGTCTTGCAAGCACGCTGCAAATCCAGCCAAACAATCAATTTCCTAGAACTGCATGCCCCACTGTAGTGGAGGCTGTTCACATTCCAGAAACTCATTTAGTCCTCGTTCATATTTGAGATGGATTCTTCAATTCTAGACTTTGTTAGAATATTTAACAAAAATCAAGTATGAGAAAATAGACTTTTCATTACTTTACAAATTTTTATATGAAATAAGATAGAAACAGAGTTTCCTTCCATTTCCATATCAAAATATACATTTTTACCCTTGAAAGAGAATCTAGACTTATTTTGATTCCAATCAATGGTTAGATCTATTCTTCTATGCCAAGGTATTCCTAATACAACATCACAATGACTAAGATTTTCCATGGCAAAACTCTCATGATCTATACAATCTCCTATCTCAATTCTTAGTTTCCTAAGAATGGGAGTAACTTCATACTCCATTCCTTGAAAAGCAACACCTAACATTTTTGGTGTTACAAATCTCTCTTTTGGTAGATGTAGAGCTTTGAAAATCAGATGATGGATATAATTATATATAGCCCATGTATAAAAATGAATGAGAATAGGTTGATTAGCAATATTATCCCAAGCCTCGAAAGGCTTTCATTCCTATGATAAAGTTTCATCCTGTTCCAAGGACTCCTTAGGTATATCATTTGCTTGGGGTGAGTTTTGGGCATGATCTTATTAGGACATTATCAAGCCATGCCTTTTTCTCCACAAGAGAAACATCGTCCTTCTTTTGTATGGAAAGAGAGAGAGAGAGAGATGGGGAGAGAAATAGAGAGGGTGATAGATAAAGATAGAGAGACAGGGAGAGAAAAGGAATATATTAACTTCTTTTTGAATGGCAACAAAGGTAATGTACTTCCATCCTTATGCTTTGGTTCTTATTTATCTCACTTCTTTTGGTCAAACATCTTGGTCTTCTTGCTTTTTAGTTTCTCTTTTGAGGCTTTACCGAACAACCATGGAATATGCAATCCTTTAACTTTTAAGGTTGCATCTTGGGCAACTTGCAAAGTATCAAGCTTTTTCATCTTGACAACTCACCATATTATCGGATATAATCTGTGGACAAGATTTCTCATATCCATATTGGAAGAAACTTCACTAAGAGATGTAAATTTAATAGAAACAATTGCAAACTATTGATATGTGTTTCAACATTGTCTCCATGACTTTGCTTTAGCTTATCCCATTCTTGTTGCACATTGGCTTCAAAGGATGAAGGTAGAAACTTCTTGTTGAACATCTCCTTGAACTCTTTTCAAGACTTAGGCTCCTTATTCTCTTGAACAACTTTGAGCCACCAATTCATAGTGGCATCCTTCAGAGGGATTTTAACAATCCTATATTTTAATTTTTTTGTATAATATTCTCCGCCAAAAGAAGCATCAAATAGTCTAGTAAAAGACAACTTTTTGAGAGTCTCTCTTACAATAGAAAATGTTAAACTTGATGCTCTTCTCTCTAGGCAAGAAGTCTCTTTTAGCATCATTTTCATTAGCTAAAATCATCTCTGCAGATTTAGCTACCATGAAAACAACCAATTCGTTGACTTTCTCATTGCCCTTCTCTATGAAGAGATTCTTAGGACAAGAGGAAGCAGCTTGTGTATGATGAGACTTTGAAGTCACCCCTTGGATGGATCCTCGAATTATAGGTGATATGTTACCTTTTGTAAACCTAATTGCATCAATAAAATTAATACATGCTATACTGAGATAGGCCTTCGTAGCTGTAATACCATTTGTCTCAAGAGCCTTCTCACTAAGGAAATCTTCAAATACATTCGCTTAAACCTATGCTTTAGCCCTTCTCTCCATCAAAGCTTGAATTTTTAGATTGGCTTCTAGCTCCTTGTATCTTTATATCTTCTCATAATAAGAGAAGCATATAGATACAGAGTGTTGAGAGCCTTTTAATTATTCACCAAAATTCTCCTCTTTGTCTCTTGACATGGTGAGAAAGTTGGGCCCAAAGATTGTCACCCATAAAAGTTCTTGCAAAGAAGAAGTTCTTCCTCTGATACCAATGTAAGCACTAAGAAGAATCTGAGAATGAAATTACTTTGAACTTAATCAAGTCAATCAATTATCACCATGTAGATTAGGAGAGAGAGAAGAGTCAACACCATGTGGAGAGGGAAAGTGGACCTCTCTCTTTACAAGAATTTATTGAACAAAACCACAAGAACCAAGTGCCTAAACCATATAAAAAGAGCCAATTTGCTGCAATTTTAAAATTAGGGATTGGAAATCTTGACCTCTGCATACTCCAAGCAGCAAGCTGATTTTTTTCATTACTACTTAGATTATATCAAAAAGCTAAGTAGAAATCGCTTTTTAGATGAGAGAGAGATAGGAGAGTACAAAGCATATGGGTGATATTTCAGCATGAGAGCTTATTTCAAATAAAAAGAGAGATCTCCAATGTACAATTGTGGGGCTTTGGTGCTCAAAGATGGAAAGTAGAGGCTACAAATAACAAGTATTGGACAAGTGTAGGGACAATAGTCCCTTCAAAATGACACACATCCTATTTTAGATACCACATGTCCATTTTCTAGAGAGAGAAGCTTACAAATATTCTACTCTAAAAATCTGTCAAATGATTAAGAATTTGAAATAGATGTCACCAAATTTAGCTTCGGGAGAGCTTCACTATATAGGCTCATTGATTCATGGTTTATTTCTTTGTTTGTGAGCATTTGGTTTCACTTTTTGAAACCACTCATTATATGGGCTTCTAGTCAATGTGATTATGTGAGTATAAAGATCTTAGTCATCCGAGCTTTTTAATCAATCCGACTGCTTGACTAAGCTTTTAATTTCTCTTATATATCTCATCAATGACGACCCAAGTATAATTATAGGGTGTTTTAGCCATTGACTACTCTTAAATAGAAAGATAAACATTTAATCATATTTTCAAATACTTAAATACTACAAATCATATTTTAAAGTATGTGAGCATCAAATTAATTTGGAATAATTGAGCCAATATGTCTTTGTAAGAATTGACATATAAAAGGTTTGTTACAAAGCCTATATCCAGCTAGTCCAAGCAAGCAAAATCCTTTAACAGAGCCTTCATTATTTGACTGAGTAAGTATGAAAATATATTCATTGGGGAATCAGCAAAGCTATCTCCTTACTGAGAAGTAGACCATGAGATTAAGATTATGCTTGAAGAAGAGCCAATTGCAAAAATATTGTACAAGATGACTATCCCTAATAGCATTGAGCTTACGAAGCAATTGAAGCTACTATGGGACTAGGATTTCATACTAACTAGCAAAATTTGTAGAGAAAGCTAGGTACATATATAATCTAACTAGTCAAAGCAAGTAAAATCCTAAAAGGAATCCTTCATGGCTGTGTGAGTATGTAGATATCTTTCTTGAGAAATTGATAGAGTTATCCCCCAAGTGAGAAGTAGACCACGAGCTTAAAATTACACTTAAAATTAATAGAGTTATCCCCCAAGTGAGAAGCAAACCACGAGCTTAAAATTACACTTGGAAAAGAACAAAGAAGACCTTATAAGATGTCTATCCCTAAAACAATTGAGATAAAGAGGCAACTAACAACAATTGCAACGAAAGCTTGTTGGAGCTATATATAGCTCACCCTATCTAGAATAGGTCTAACCTATATATATGTAGATTGTGATCAATATGAAATAGTCTTTAGGAGTGTACATGATGTGTCTCTTCTCTCTCTCTCTCTCTCTCTCTCTCTCTCTCTCTACATATATTCTCTCTCTCAACATGAACATAGTGTCTCTTTTCTCTCTCTCATGTCTCTATATATTTTCTCTCTCTACATCACAACATGGTATCCAAGCTATCATGATCGACTACAACCAATTCCTTGAAGAAAATAATTAAAAAGTATACATATGTAGTATCTCTTCAATTCTTGATTCATGTTCTTTTCATGCTTAAATTTGATGTATTGTGTATGTTATGATCATCTTATATTATGAATTTCAAGTATAGAAAACGTTCACTTGATTATCATTTAGATTACAGTTATGTTGAATTGCACCTTAAAAGTTTCTATTTGGGAAACTCTTAAGGTTTGTATTTGGACATCCTAAAAGCTTTCTTCCTAGCAAATATGTGCTCAATTTGGAGTTCTATATCAAAATCTATATTAGTTCAAGTAAACTGGACTTGAAATAGAAAAACAAAGAAGACAATAGTTTTTCTTGTAAATTTCTAGACACAGGTTTTGTCTTGAATACTCACTTTTTAGTTCTCACCAAAATTAGCTAGATCATCATCTATTCTTGGCCAAAAAGTAAAGTGATAATTAGCCAGATCATCATCTATTCTTGGCCCAAAAGTAAAGTGATAATGTTCTGATCGTTGTTCATATTTCTCGTCTTTGTTGGGCTGATTTATTCTCATACATGTTTCGTCTATTTTGGGCTGCTTTATTCTTGCCCATGTTTCATCTATCTTCGGTCACTTTATTTTGGAATATGATTTTTCAACTAAAAATCTTTCTTTAAAGCATAACTTCTACGTATGAATTTTTGTGCGGCACTTTCATTGTCATTTCATATATTGTATGCAAATTCCGTGATCTCATATTGTACGTATTCTCTTAGCCAGATCTGTCAAATTCTATAATCGTCAACCGATTTCCTTTCCAATAATGTTTTGTCTCTCACTTTCAAGGACAAGGATTCTTGGGATGGAAAGTAAAGATATTGCTAATTCTTAAGGGCGATGACTTGCATGATATTATTCTTGGTAACTATGAATGTCTCTCTCAACCAGTTAATTAGCCTGATGATATTATTATCATCACTAAAAGACCAATCTTTGAAGAATAGTAAACTATTTATAATGAGTGGGTTACAAAGCAACTGGTTGGCATATTCTTTCTACTCTTCAAGAATCTCTTATGCTTGATGTAATCTTCAAGAATCTCTTACACTTGATGTATGTAATCTTTCAACCTCAGAAGCTATATGGGAGTATTTGATAGCAATTTTTGAAAAGAAATCTATTACAAAAGCACTTTATCTTCATACTCAACTCACTAAATTATAATACAACATTAAAACTTCTATGCCAATATATATCGATCCATTCAAAAACATTATTAGTTAGCTTGCTGCTATTGCTGATGCCATTCCATAAAAGCAACTGCTAAGATAGCTTCTTGACACTATAAAGGATTGTGCTTATGATAATATTGTTACCATATTACCTAACAAAGATGGGATCAATTTTGATGAAGCTTGTGGAGAATAGATTTCAAATTATTTTGACGATTCTTGTAATAATGAAGGTATTGATCTCATGAATATATTGTTGTAGTGAAAGTGATGGTGAGAGAAAGAGAGAGAGACAATGAGATGGAGAATGAACCACACGCTTGTATTGCACACTTGCTTACACACTTGAATTGGAATAGGTGAGAATACACATTTATATACAATAAAGGTGTGGATATGGTAGGTTCTCTTATCCACACGTTCTAGATCCATGTTATCTAGTTCTCCTAAATATCTAGATATTGTCTTCCTAGATATTCTGTAAGTGCATGTTCATATGAGTACATTCTAATATTTTAACATTCCCCCTCTCTAGAAAAGGTTAACAATATCTTCTAACATTTTTTTCTCCTTAAAAAAAAGAGAGATTTTCTTTTGTAGTACAAGGACTTTCTGCCAATCATTTTGGCTACAAGAGAAGTAAGATTACAATGATGAATAGCATGAGATATTGTCCTTATTGTTTGCAGAAGATATACATCAATCTTTTCTTGCAATGATTTAAGGGATGTAAGTTGATGATGAAGATCTTTGGGCAGAACAGCCGATCACCATAGGTTGCTTCATGATAGACTTTGGACTCATCATATAGATAAATGATGTATTTCAATTGGAGGTTAATAGTTGTGGAGTAAAATAATAGTGATAGAATATTTGTAGATGGAAATATGATCCCAATGTCACTAGGTACCAGACTAAGATAGAGATTGATAAGGTGCTTGTGATATGATCTTTGGGAAGGTTATTTATGAATACAAAAGTGTAAAATAGTAAGTGATTGATGGGCAATTTCAAGAATATTGTCTTTGAGAGGTCTCCAAGAGTTTAGTATCATATCTTCAACAATAGCATACTTTGTGTCAGTGTGCTCTTTTATCCATACAAAGTAGTTTGTGCAAATGTGCACAAGTATTTCTTTGTACTTTATCCATTCTTTTCCCCTCCTTTGGAAGGCCAAAATAGTTGGCCAATTTGAGAAAGATACAATTTCTAGATGATGATTTGGGTAAGGCAAGAGATAGACCATTTCGTGATGATACTAAGAGAAAATTGGAAGAGAGAGTACTTGTGATTGTTGATGAGGTTGTTCCCATGCAACATAAAATAATGATTGAGATTTGGGTATACAATTAGATCAAGATGATTGCAAGAGGAAGGTATGATGGGATAGGATAGAAAGAAATGATGATTTGATAGAGTGGGATTGATGGGACACAAACAAATATAGCATGGATGAAATGTGATGGTAGGATAACATCATGTATAGAGATTCAAATTTGCACATTGAGAAATAGCGATGTAAAATGAGAAACTCAAGGAGATAGAATTTTGATGTGAATGTGGAAAGATTGTGAGAATTTCAAATGTGTAGGAGGAATCCAAGAATTTGTGTGATTGCATTTGACCAAAATATTGTGGCACATAGTTGAAATGGAGTGTCTGTGTGTAACCATGAGAATATGAGGATATTGAGCCAATAGAGAGAGTGTGAGATAAGGAGTAGGTTGTGATCTTGAGATTGAAGTAGAGTTTAGATAAAGACTAGATGCTGAGTGAAAAATGTAAGGAAATAGGATAGAACATAGAGATGTAAGAGAAGTAAAAGCAATGTACTTGATAAGGGAGTGACCTTGAAGGTTGGTAGAAATATCCAATAAGAGTTGATGAGAAATAGTAGGCATATTCACATTGTTAACTAACAGAGTGATGAGGTTTTTCCATCTTCTTGCCACTAAAGTACCATCCAAATGTGTTGAAGAATACAATTCAATAGAGAGGTACGGGCAATGCCTTCTTGGGCCTCAAGATGTAAGGTACAAAGGGCATCCCCTTCTTTAATTGTTGTTCGTATTGAGGTAGAGTCCTCTATTTCAGGATGTAAGAAGAGAGCTTGATAGGGATGACAAACATTGTAGTATTGAGAGTGACTGGGAGACCTAGAACATGCTAGGATGGATGAGTTGAGAGAATGAGAGCACAAAATGGAAGATTCATTATAGAGAGATGGATGTGAGGGGCCTTCATGGGGTAGAGATTTGGGATTTTCCATCAAAGAATTTTTTATGCATTCCACTAGTTGACAAGAGAGAGTGAATAATGGACTTAATGAGGCTAGAAGGATGGAACATATATCTTGCATGATGTGATAGAAATATCTTATGACAATGACTTTTGATAAGGAAGAACATTCAAAGTTTAACAAAAGAGGTGAGAATAAGCATGTGGCAAGGGCAAGGAGCTAGGAAACTATTCGAAGCATATGCATGTTGGCACAAAGTAATAAGGTAGTTTATGTAAGTGAGGATAATATTAGAGATAAGATTTGTGGATAAGGATCAATAAAAGTGGAGAAAAATGGGAGGTAATGTAAAGGCTTGAGCTAGATTGGAAATGAGTGAAGTATATATGGCATGGATAGCTCAATGTCTCAAGGAGAAGAGGGTAGAAAAAATATTCCTTGAGGATAAGGTTTGAGAAAGAATAGAATATATGTGTGGCTAGAAAAAATATTCCTTGAGGATAAGGTTGGGTGAGAATTAAAGGGATTGTATGTGGTATATCACTTTAATGGGTAATGGATGGGTGGGCCACAAATGAGGGTGAGAGAGAAGGGGTTTAGATCTTAATATGGCAAAGGACCAAAGGGGTAGGTGGGTGGAGAGAGGAGATAAGATGGGATAATGATGAAAATAATGATAAAGAGGACAAATATCTTTCTCTCTCTTAAGAAGAGGTGATAATGAAGAAGAAAAGAGTAGGTCATGAAGATGATAATAATAGGCAAAAAGTAGGTGGACATGATAAGATGAGTTCAAGATAATGAGGATAAGGTGCATGTGGATAAGGTTAGTTTACCTTGACATAGACTTAAATTCTACTAATCTACACATAAAGAAATTGATTTGGGATTGCGAGTAAGAAATTAATCTAAGGATTAAGAGTAGACAAAAGATGGAAACTACTAACCTTGGCCCTCAGGAGCTTGATGTGCTCTAATACCATGTAATAAAAGTGATGGTGAGAGAAAGAGAGAGAGACAATGAGATAATGAGATGGAGAATGAACCACACACTTGTATTGCACACTTTCTTACACACTTGCATTGGAATAGGTGAGAGTACACATATATATATAATAAAGGTGTGGGTATGGTAGGTTCTCTTATCCACATGTTCTAGATCCATCTGATCTAGTTTTCCTAAATATCTAGATATTGTCTTCCTAGATATTATTTGAGTACATGTTCATATGAGTACATTCTAATATTCTAGCAATTTTTCCCTAATCTCCTAAATAAAATGGTATTACTAAATATCAAAACATGACTATCTTAATGCCATGCATTGTATGCTCAATTATTCTAGCTTATCTCAATGTTTCCAGGCTGAAGTAGTCTTAACAGCAATATTTATGCAAAATCATCCTCCTATGACTGCTCCTTCAAGTAAAATACGAATTACTACTTGGATATGTGAAACTCCTTTTATCTCATATTTTCAATTCTTTGGATGTAAAGCTTATATTCATGTACCCAAAGAGACTCACAGAAAATTTGATTCTCTTGGTTTGAAAGTTATTTTCATTGGATATTCAAAATTTTCTTAAGAATATAGGTTTTATGATCCATCCTCTAAGAAGGTTATCATAAGTTGTGATGCTATTTTCAATAAGCTACTCATGGAAAGCACATGGTCTTAGGAGGATACTAGGAGGACATGGTCAATGGAGGACATTGATGATAGAAAGTCATTACTCACTGCTTTCCCTTTTTTATTCCTTCACATGATAATATTGACTCTTCAAATCAAGATTCATAACATGCACCTATTATTGATTATGATAACCCTAGCATTGATTTTTATGTTGATCTTCCAATTGATAATGACCATGTTACCTATCATGTTTATGATGTTGATATTCTTAAGAATGCTCTCAATATTTGTGAAGACCCTATCTCTTATAGTGATGCCATGTCATCCCCACAAAAGGAACAATGGTAAGAGGCTATGGAAGCTGAGTATGAATCTCTTCTCTCTACAGATACATGGGTTCTAAAATTGAGTTATCACCTCGATGTACTACTATTAAATGCAAGTGGGTTTATAAGAATAAAACAAAATTTTAAAACAATATCAACTTCCTTCAATAAGTAAATAAGATTTTTTGCTTTTGACATGGTGGATCTTGGAGACATACACTCATGTCTTGGTATTCTAACTTAATGCTATCAAGAAAAGGGTGTTTTATTACTACATCAAAGAAATTTTTTTGAAGATATTATTCAGAAGTTTGGTTTGCGTTGATCTACATATGTTGCTACTACTTGTCTTGTGAGCTCTACCAAAAACTCTTACTTTTGTAGAAGGATGGATAATTAGCATCACATCATAGTTATGCTACTTTTGTTGGACGTCTTTAAATTTTTAGCTTTAATTCTTACCCTAACATCCTTTTTTTTGCTATAAATATTCTTAGATAACATCTTGTTTTCCCATTCCTTAAATATTGGACTTTAACAAAACAAGTTTTGAAGTATTTGTTGAAAGACACTAAACATTTTGAGTTGGTTTATCGATGCCAACAAAACTCTGATTCTCTACATTCACTTCAACTTTTGGGTTATATAGATACAGATTCGGTAAGCTCTCACTTATCTATACATTTTACAAGTCAAAATTATTTCTTTATCAATGGTTTTATTATTTCTTAGACTAGCAAGACACAATGTTGTGTTGTTGTTTCCACTATAGAGGTTTAATATGTAGCTACATCTTTAGGCATGTCGAGAGTTGGTATGGCTTTGAGAAGCTCTATTAGGTATTAGCCATCCTCCTCTCTCCAACACCCCACTTCAATGTGATAACAAAAGTGCTACTAGTCTTGCTAAGGACTTTATTCAACATAACAAGTCTAAACATATTGTAGTGAATTATCAATATATTTGATATATGCTTCACTCTGTTATGCTCAGAACTTGGAGTTGTCTCAACTTTAAGCTTTGGGAATTAAGCTACTATGACATTGTAGTGCCCTTGTGCATACTCCTTGTAGACACCATATACATCACACATGCATATACACCGTAGACCTCTTGGTCATCTTCGTACATATATATTCAGTTTTACTTCACATGCACGGATTCACTTTACGTGCACACAATAATCCTTCTTGATCATGTTTGTACATTTGTATATAGGAGCTCAGGTTTTTCCCTTATGCTCCTCAAGAATTTCTAGAAACCTTTGTTTGAGTGGGGAGTGTTGAAGCTAAATATAGCTCACCCTACTAGACTAGGCCTCACCTATATATACGTAGATTATGATCAATATAAAATAGTCTTTAGAAGTATACATGGTGTGTCTCTTCTCTCTCTCTCTCTCTCTCTCTCTCTCTCTCTCTCTCTCTATATATATATATATATATATATATATATATATATATATATATATATATATATATATATATATATATTCTCTCTCTATATCTCAACAAAGCCAACTAAACCTATCCTGGAAGAAAGCCTTCATGGCTAAGTGAATATGCAGATATCCTCCCTAAGAAAGTAACATAACTATCTTCTAAGTGAAAAGTAGATCATGAGATTATACTTACACTTGGAGTAGAACCAATTGCAAAAAGAAAGTATAATATATATATTCCTAAGATAATTGAGCTGAAGAAGCAAGTAAAGCAACTATTAGAATAGTGATTCATACTATCTAGCAACAATTACAAACAAAGCCAAACAAATCTATAATCTAGCTAGTCAAGGCAAGAAAAAACTTGAAAGAATACCTCCATGGCTTAGTTAGTGTGTAGATATTTTCCCCGACGAATCAATGGAGATATCTTGTCAATGAGAAGTAGACCATGAGATTAAGCTTGCACTTGCAGCAATGCGGATTATTGCAAAAACTATATAAGATATATCTCCCTCAAGACATTCAGCTAAACAAGCAATTGAAGCAATTATTGGAACCGGGATTCATACTAACTATCAACTTACACTAGAATGATCCTATCCTTTTCCAAGGAAATAGAATGCATCCCTTACGTTTTGCGTCGATTACAAGAGATTGAATTAGGTGAATAGCACGAATAAGTATCCCATCATCTAGATCAACAAGCTACTAAATACGCTACAAAGTGCTAGAAAAGGTCCATTTAAGAACTAGGTTTTACAACATTTGGATCAAAGAAGAGGATATCCCAAAAGGATCTTTCAACACTAGGTATGGTTATTAAAATTTCAATATAATATCCTTTGGGTTGACTCATGAACCTTATGAATTTGTTGATCCCATATGTTCTCATGTCATACCATAATAATTTTGTTTTAGTTTCTTTGATGATATCCTCATTACTTCCAAGAAAGAAGATTGCCTAGGTGATATTCAAATTGTCTTAAGGACTCACCACAGAAATAAGCTCTATTCCAAGAAGGCTAAATTTACATTCTTTAAAGCACAATTGAGTACTTGTGCTTTATTTACCTCAAGGAAGGCATATTAATCAATCATGTGAAGGTTAAAGACATCCAAGATTTGTCCTCAAGCCTAGAACGTTAAAGAGATTTGAGCATTTCTAGGCCTCAAAAGGTGATACATGATCTTCATTAAGGATTATTTCTTGATGAGTTGCATCTCAAATCGAGATGCTCAAGAAGCAAGCAAAGATCATATGGATGATAGAGAGCAAGAAAGCTTTGACAAACTAAAGGAATGTCTCACTACCACCTCCATTCTCAAGATGCTTGACTTCTCAAAAGATTTTGAGGTCATCATAATGGCAACATTATAGCACTTGGGTATATTCTTATCCAAGAAGGTCACCTAGTAGTATAGTCTCACAAGCTCAAACTCTATGAGGAAAATTATGTCACCTATGCTATAGATCTTTTAGCAGTTATTCATGTGCTAAAGCTCTAGTGTGAGAACCTTCTTAGAAGAAGACTCATGCTTGTGACTAATTACAAAAGGATGTTTGAATTTTCTTGATATCAATGTAAATCCTTTGCATGAGAATAAATCTTATAATAAGTGATTGAAAATTTGGTGGCTTCGTACTTTGGACCATCTAAAGTTCAATTAAAATTTGAATAAAGTCTCTATTAGTCCTTATTAGACTCAAAGTTCTTGATATGGATACATATTTGACATTTCTCTTATATTTCCTCATTCAAAAAGTGATTCACTATCTTGCTAAACATGAGTTATCAAATGTTTTGGGCCTTGCGACCTCATGTTCTTGCTATCAAAATGACTTTCACATTTATATGTTTGCATAATTTCTATAGTCATTCATATTTCAAACCCTTAAACATTTTGCAACTTAAGTGGGAATCTAAGTCCATGGATTTTCTCAAATAGATAATGCTAAAAGATGCGGTTCAACTAGTGCTTTTGTACAAGTACTTGAGATTGATCACATGGTTATAGGTAATATTCAAATAGGTACAACTAGTACTTCCTCTTAAGTTGCTTTCATATAAGAATTTTGAGATGTACAACCTAGAAATACATAATGTTAAAATAGAAAGAACTAATACTTGGTATAAGGATCTTCAAGACCTAGACTTGATACAATCTAGGTTTTTATAGGTTTGTCTATGCCCATGGAATTTAACACTACTCTTGTAGCAAAAAGGCCGCAATTATGGCTATTTGTATACCTTTTTGTGAATTTCATTTCCCTTTGAATATATCTTATTAATGAGATTTCTTTTAGGGACTTTGAGTCAACATAAGGTATTCTCTTCAATATTAAAGCCTTAAGGATTTAAGAACATATAAAAAGTTAGATGGCATAGTATATAAAAAGTGAGAAAGAAATAGAGAGCACAAGAGCGAAAAACAAAACAAAAATTTTAATTCCAAATAAAGTGATACAAGATGGCTCTCTCCATCGATGCATTCTCATTTTCAAGCTTAGATGGCGATCTAGACAAATGATCATTATGAGTTTAAGGCTAGCTAGAAAGACTTTAACTAGGAAAAAGATAGATGACGATGGTTGTAAGGAGGTCTCCTTTTTATAGATCTTGAAGGAAATTAGATTGGCAAAATCGACCTACTACCTTATGAATGTTCACTAGTCAACTAAGAAATATTCCAAGTAAGGTTCTCTTTATCATACTATAAACCTTTTCCACCCACTAGAGCCCTTTATAATTGTTTCCCACAACTTAATTTAAGTGTGCCTCAAGTATCTATCAACTCAACTACTCTACCTAACCCAAAGGATAGACCCACAAAGTTTATAATTTTTTCATCTTCGCATATATACCTCATCTAACATACAAGTCAAGGTCCAACTAATATACATGCTCATACATGGCTTCTCCTTATAATGGAGGCCTTACACCTTTGAGTATCATGGATCATTGTTGGTGGCACCTTATGAGGGTGGGGTATTGAGCATACCTAACACCTCCTCTCAATGCTCACTTATGGGTGAACTATATGCTTGGCCCCAAACCCCAAAATAGGAGTCGTTGATAACTCCCACACCTTGCAACTTGATGAGTAAAAAGTTGAAGTATTTTTAATTATACTTTATTGGATTTATAGTGTTTCATATTTTCTTATTCCATGAGAAGTCAAATGAATATAAGAACCACAAATACCAATGGAATTCATAGTACCATAGATGATCTGTTGATCAAGATTTCAAATTAGGAATGCCCCCTACTACCAAGGTTCGAGTGTAAACCAATGTTACTTATGACTATTGAAGTCTCACCTTGCAACACTTAGCTACTACACCTAGCCACAAAGATCTCGCATTGCTCTCTTATAAGCACATCTTCAAGATTCAAGCTACTCTCATTTCATTCATTTGCTAACATTGAATTCCAGTGTGGCCCAAGTTCATAATAGCTTAACTAATCTATCTAATCCAAAAGCTAGATATAGAAAGGTTACACTTTTGGCATCCAAGTGCATAGAGCTTATCTGACATCCAAGTGAGGACCCAACCATTTGGTTTAAGCTCAAATGTAGCTACACCTTGCAACATGAGCCTTACAAATTTAAGCACCATGGATCATTGGTGCACCTTTTGAGGACGGGGCATTAAGCATCTCTCTCTCTCTCTCTCTAGCAAATTCTTTTTGTCATTTTTAAAGAAATAAAATTTTGAAATATAGATTTTTAAGTTTTGAATTTATTACTTTTAGTGCACGTGAAAAGAGGCATGCACATGCATGTACTTTCCATAGAAAGATTTGTCTAGTTTCTTAAATTATTGATTTATATAACCAATATTATTTATGCTAGTTTTAAGAATCTCCTATTTATAGATGCTCGTCTTCATTGAGTTCGACAAACCAGCTTGATCAAACTTTTTAGAAGTTTTGATGTTTACCTCAATTGAGCTTGATAAATCAACTTGATCAATCTTTTCACCATGGCTTCCTTTGTATCTCAATAATATTTTTTCCATCCTAGGGAAAGTATACATTCTCATTAGTTTCCTCTCTCTCTCTCTCTCTCTCTCTCTCTCTCTCTCTCTCTCTCTCTCGTGTGGGAAAACATAAAAATATAGTAAGTCTATACTATGATGTACTTAAAATATAAAAGAAGGTAGGTCTTTTCCATGTCTTGGCAATGATTGTTTATCATTTAGGAAAAACTATGTCAACTATGAGTGAAAAGTCACCCAAAAAAGGGAGACTAAGAATGAGAAAATACCAAATAGGTAGAAGGATTAAAATTTTCCCTTGTTAAGTCATAGTTTTGAAATCGAATGGTAGTCCTAAAGTGAATTTGGAACACAAATAAAAGCACCGGTAAGCCTTTATGACTATTCTTTGTACATATAATAGTTCGAGATAAATATGTCATTGCAAAGGTGATCTCGTGAAAATAAATGATTATTGCAAAGTTATAGTATACCAAAGGAAGAAAATCTCATTAACATATAT
This sequence comes from Lygodium microphyllum, assembly GCF_053477565.2. Lineage (NCBI taxonomy): Eukaryota > Viridiplantae > Streptophyta > Polypodiopsida > Schizaeales > Lygodiaceae > Lygodium > Lygodium microphyllum. The sequence goes on from NC_141159.1 coordinate 21,839,911, forward strand.
AGTAAGACATAGTATTTATGCAAAGCTAATGCATTCATCAATTTTGTTAGCAATGATTTGATATAGATTACAATTTTTGATAGTTATTATCCTTCTAGTATACAAACCATTGGTAGCTATTGGATAGTACAAAAACAATGGCACTTGACCAATAAGGATCTATTTTGATACTAGTGTGCACTATCACAAAAAACATTGAGATAGTGAATGAACACCACAACACTTTGCATTGCAACAACATATCCTTTCAACATTTGAGATTTAACACAATAAATATATCTTACTATTGCAAGAAATTCCAATGGTGATGGGGACAAGAGCTCAAAGAATATCTATTTAATCTCAAGAGCTTAGTAAGGGCTACTATGATATCTCTCTAGGAGTTGTCAATTTATGTGTATACTGTCATTATGCATTCATAGAATTCAAATACCTTTCCCCAATATCTACAACTTTTATAGTGACATCAAGGTGTCAAATTGTCAGAATTATTTAAGAAAATGAAGGTCCTAAAGTATGGCTCATATGATAAAAAGTTATGAGGATAGTACATTGATGATACAATCTCTCACAATGATTTTCTAAGACATTGTTGATACAATCTCTCATAATGATCATCCACCAAGAAAAACACCACATAAAAATCCTAAAAAGCATTTATGAACTCTTACAACTCTGTCTGTGAGCACTCAATATACAAACTAAAATGCTTCAAGATTATGCAATGCTCTAAAGCCTTATAGAAATCATGAACATAACAAAGCTTTTATTTCATGCAAAGCCGTTTTATACAAGATGGATATCATGAAGATAAATTTTGAGTTCTCTTTTTTAACTCTAAGTTGCAACAAAACAGATAGTCCTCTCTTTATACTTGATGTCATTCCTTTAATTTTCCTCCCTTCCATGATATCAACCACCTCAATTGTCATTCCCTTAGATGGGATTACGTAGAATTATTTTTATTCCTTATTTGTTATGTCTCCTAGATTAAGAACTAAAAAGTTAGTACTCATTCTTCCTAGAGGAAAATCAAGTATCTTTATTGTGCATTCTATGTGTTCTTGAACCTAGAATTTTGATCCTATACTTGTATGTAATATAAAAGAGTATTGTTCCTATGGCCTTGCAAATACCCTTGGTTGAGTATTGATGCTCAAGTACCAATGCATGTACATAATGAAGAACAATTTTGGAGAACTTATATTTGAATCTTACCTAATGGATACCACATATCAATAATTCTCCTCCATGTGTTTCCAATTGATTACTTATCCTTGCATGATTGTTAGAAAAAGATTCTAGAATCAAATGTATTACATATGTCATCCATCACAAAGAATTTAGTGTTTGTTAGTCGAATAGTAGAGTAAGGGTTATAGGTTTGATATAATATAAAATACTATTTTGTAGAATATTTTAATGATAAGTGTAATTTGGTTGTAAAAGAAAGTAGAGTTGGCTAAATGTTTACTTTAGATATTGTAATTATTGCTATGAACAATGCTATGTATGCTAAAGGTAAAGGAATGGTTGTAGATATTGAAATATAGCACAAACATATGAAACATACAAATTTGTGAAGACTAAAATTAATGAAGTCCAAAAGGTTGATTACAAGGTTGGCTACTTTTGGAGTTGCAAAATTTCATAAAGTGTGTGAAGAATATTAGTTTGGTAAGCAAGCCAGACAACCTTTTTTGCATGATAGAGATGTGAGCAAAAATATACTTGATGTTGTGCATACATATATTTGGGGGCCTACACAGAACATATATCTTGGTGGCAGTAAATATTTTGTCATATTTACTAATAATTATTCAAGAAATCTATGAGTGTCTTTCATGAAGAAAAAGAATGATGTGTTTGAGCACTTCAAAACTTTCAAGGCTACTATTGAAATAGAACTAGGCTTGAAAGTGAAGTGCTTGCAGTTAGATGGAGGAAGAGTACCTCTCTATTGAGCTCCCTCACCTTTTAAGGTCTCATTGGATAAAGAGATAGTTTACTTGCAAGTATATCCGACAACAAAATGGGGTCATAGAAAGAAAACATAGGCTTATTGCAAAAGCTGCACAAGCATTGATACCTGAAAAGAATTTGCCAAATCATTTTTGGTTTGAAGTTGGTCATACTATTGTCTATATTATGAATAGAAGTCCCACAGCTACAACTCATGGGATGACTCCTTAAGAATGCCTTTACAGGCAAGAAGGCCAATGTGTCACAGTTAAAAGTGTTTGATTGTATTGCATATAATCATGTGTCAGATGAGCTACAAAAGAAGCTTAATCCAAAGGCTGAAAAGTGTATTTTTATAGGATATTCTTTAGAGCAGAAAGGGCATCATTGTTATAACTTTATTATAGGTGAGTTTAGAGTGAGCAAGATACAAGAGGTAGAGAAGAATCTTATGAGGACTCCTAAGATGGATAAATTGAGATGTTATCGTATCTTATATCATCAAACTTGTCATCTATTTTCCCTAGCCAAAACTCAACCCAAGTAAGAAGTCTAATCTCTAGCCACACCAATAATGCACATTGCATTATCCATTAGTAATCTCAAGGTCCAAAAAATATTCCAATACCAGCATTGTGCATGCCACCACCCTCACCCTATTTTCCTAGATTTGAGTAACAATGTTGATAGAAACCCAAGTAGAGAGACAATAAACATTGCTCTATCCAGAATCAAATTATCATAGCATAAGTTTTCATTAATTGTATTCATGAGCAAATGTTAAGAGAGAAAATATTTCTTAGGAGTCGATGGTTTCATATGATAGAAAGATGCATGATAACTCTAGATAGTTTGCTTAACTTATGCTAAAATTTTATGTGATTATCCTCTACATTAATTCCCTCCATCATGGTTGCGGTTGCATTGGTAACTCAACGGACTCACTTGTAATGATATAAGTATATCATGTTGATTCAATAGAAGGGATTTTTAAACCTGTAAGAATAAATTTTCACTACAATAAAAACAAGGCATAGACGCGCAAAGTCGGGCGCGTCTATCATCGCGTCTGTATGTGCGTGTAAAAGAGCATGTAAATAGACATGAATTTTACGTCTCTCTATCCTCGCAAATAGACGCGAATATAGACGTGTACACTACAACAAGCAGCAGTTATAGACACGCGCACAGACATGCACTAAAATTTTAAAAAAAATTAAAAAATATAGATGCAATTGCGCGTCTATATTTGAGTCTAATTTGCAGGTGAAATCACATCTATGTGCGCATGTATATGTGCATCTATAAGCGCGTGTATATACGCATCTATATACGCATCTATAGGTGCGTTTAACTGTGCCTATATAAGCGTGTCTATAAGCAATTCGTGCTCTATATACATGCGCTTATAGACGCACGCATAGACGTGCACTAAAATTTTAAAAAATATTGCTGGTGTGTCGTTCTTTTCAAAGTAGTCCCATCTTGTATTTCTTTTGGGTTTTTTTGACAGCCGCACGAAACAAAGAGAGGAGAAAGGAAGAGGCAAAGAAGAAAGGGTAAAGAGAGGAGGAAGCAAGAGGCAAAGAGAAAGGAGAGGGAGGAGAAGGAGTTTGTAGCCCTGTCGCCACCCATCACAACATCGATTCAAGGTGAGTCCTTGTCTCTCTCACTCACTCACTCACTCTCTCTCTCTCTCTCCCTCTCCCTCCATCCCTCCCTCCCTCCCTCTCTCTCTTTCTCTCTCTATCTTTGCTTTGAATTGTATTTTGCTACCTTCTTAGCTTTTGGTATGTTTGTTGTGACGAGGAGAATAGCCAAAGAGCAAGGAGATGGAGGAGAAGAAGGAGTTTGTAGTTGTGCTGCTGCCCATCACAACAAATATTCAAGGTGAGTCCTCTTCTCTCTCTCTCTCTCTCTCTCTCTCTCTCTCTCTCTCTCTCTCTCTCTCTCTCTCTCTATGTTTACTCTGAGTTGTATTTTGGTTTCTTCTTAGCTTTGGGTATGTTAGTTGTTGCTTGCTTTTCCTAGTTTTATTTTGTGCTTCACTGCTAATTTGCGTCTACAAGCTTGTCTGATATACAGAGTAGACGCTCTCGTAGATGCGCAAGTGTTGAAGATCCATAAAACCTCCTAGGTTTTTTTGAGTTTTGTGGACCTGGCGCGTGTAAGAGTGCGTCAGATCCACAGAGTAGACGCGCATGTAGACGTGATCGCATTAAACAACCACATCTCCTTTGAGGTTTTTTTTTCATACACTATTTTTCGCGTCTATAATCACATCCATGTGCGCATGTATATGCGCGTGTATGTGCGCATGTATGTGCGCATGTATATGTGCATCTATATGCGCATCAATAAGTGCGTCTATCTTCGGGTGTATATGCGCGTCTATATGCACGTGTAGTTTTCACTATAAGCTCGCTTGTAGACGCGAAATTGTAGACGCGCTAGTAGACGCGGTAATAAACGCGCCCGACATTTTTAAACACAATTCAAATATTGTGTCTACAAGCGCGTCTATGGAGCCTTTTTGTTGTAGTGTTTAAGTGAGATATTCACATATTGTATAATGAAACACCCCCTCCCTAAGGCTAATAAGTTGATTATTATGTACTCAAGGTTCAAGGGATTCATTATAAGTAAAACCTTCATATTACATATTTTCAATGTCTATTTCAAAAATCCCTTATCTATGAATGTTTCATGAGTAAAAATATATATGTTAAATGCGACATAAAAACAATCAGATAACTAAGGGTTATCATATGAGTGGGTGAAAATGGGATGATGGAGGTTTTGAAGAGCCTATCTAATGTATCAGAGGACCCAATTAGTGGGGTGATTTATATATTATTGATAGCCTTGGATTTGATTGATTGTGATTGTTTTCCTAAAAGGTCAAAACTAATATACTAGTAATTAGGGGAAAATAGTATGGTGAAGTATAGCTATTTGAGACTATGAAAGTTTGAAAGACTACCACTCTCCATAAACCAAGTGTAATGTTAGCTACTGTCATCTTAGTTTGTTGCAAATTCTTCTTAGATGGGTGTTATATTGCTACTAGTAGGAGACAATGGAAGTTTGAAAGACTATCACTCGCCATGAACCAAGTGTAATGTTAGCTACTGTCATCTTAGTTTGTTGCAAATTCTTCTTAGACGAGCATTAGATTGCTACTAGTAGGTGACTTTTCAACATCTTCTCTACTAATTAGGACCCGAGCTCCCCCATTCTACTAAGGCTCACTCTCCTATACTAGGATACTCAATTAACCACTCAATTGACCAGAGTTCACACATTCTACTAAGTTCAACTCTCGTGAACTATAGGTTTCAATGAGAGATATCTTACTATTTCAATTTCTATCTTGTTGCCATGGCAATTTGATATAGTACATGAAGTTAGTTTGACGTTCAAAATTAATTAAGCCATATTAAAATTATTAGAAAATATTGGGATGGAAAGAAAGTGAGCAAAGTCAAGTTGTTGAAAAAAAAAACAATAGTATATAAATTTTCCCTTACAAATACTACAAACCTTACAAAGTAAACTATTGCAATATTAGAAGGGAAAGCTCATAATTTGCAAAAGGATGATGATAACAAAACCAAGGAGAGTCACTGCATTATAAGAAAAGTGGAGTACCTCAAAAACCGTGTTCTACATCTAAATAAATGAATATGATGGATAAGGTGTGGGAGGGTGTATCATCAAACTCATTAAGTAAATGAATGGACTTAGTGTTAGTGACACAAATGATGCAATTGAAAGAAAAGACAATACAAACATGCAATTGTTATAGTATTATTTTTTATTTTTAATAGTTTCTAAATGTAAGATTTTATGGTCTTTTCACAAATATTATGATTTTTTCAACCATCAATAAATTACATTTCTAGCTTGGGTCAATGTTTATAATATCTTGCAAACATTGTACATATGAAGAAAATATAATATTCTCTTATGGTTTCTCTTCTTTCATTTACTAAATCTATTCTATTGTTTAAGAAGGATAGATAGCAAAATTTAGAAGTTTTGGATTTGGTTCCAAATATTTCTCCTAAGAAAAACATTTCCGAAAATATTTGGAATTGTATTTCATAACTTTCAACTTTCAAACGTAGTGGAATTACCTTCTCATGAATCAAAAACCGTGAAATTTATAATCTAACATATGTTATTATATTTTAAAACCCTAAATGTGAACTTTCAACAAAACTAGATTCATCATAAATTTATATTATGCTTTAGCTAATTAAAGATTCTATTTTCAACTAGTTCAAATAATCTTTGCATACTTATATAATGAGGATCTTGATTGGGGTGTCTTAGACATCATAGATTGAAAGAATAATGGCACAGCAAAATCATGTTCTTACAAAACGAATTTAGATATTAACATCTCATAATTCACCTTAGTTAGGTCAACTAATATATTAGAATCTAAATAGTCACAATTCACCTAATTAGATAGATACGCCAATATATTGGAAACTACAAGGATTAAGCAATGAAACTTTTATACTAAAAAAATCCACCCCATTTATGTTTTGGAAATTGATAAATACATAAAGTTCATGAATTCTTGACATATTATTTATCAATATTAATTATACTTCTCCTCAGGGTTTGAATTCACATATCATTGTCAAAATGTAAATTCAGTTTTTAATGGCTAAAATGTTCTATTTATCATTGTTTTAAACAATAAGTGGTCTAATGGTCTAAAAGGATTTGAAATCTTCTTAATATGATTCAAATGAAGTCTTACAAGAATATTTATAGAAAGATTTCAACTGGTACTCTAAATGATCACACCCTAAAGCTTAACTTTCATTTAACTATTAAAATAGTTATGGGCCAAAAGGCATCAACACCTTCATTTCATAGTACAATGGAATCCTTGAAAGAATATTCTAGATGTCCTTGGATAGTTCTAACCATCATTATCAACAATCCAAACTATCATGTATTATTGAATTGCACATTCCTTTTGCTTATTTTTTAAGTCCAAGACTATAGTTCACAAAGACAAAGAATAGACCATACATATTTCTTTGTAAAATCATTGATGAGAAAAAGGGTTAGTGGCCCGAGTTCAAAACTTCATTGACTTCTCTAATAACTATTACTTTCTTGAATTGGGTGGTAAAATTCCAAATATAAGATTCGCTAATGATCATGGAAACTATTTTGGTCTTCTTCTTAAAGTGTATAAGCAAAATAGTATTCATAATCAAATTTTAACAGGTCTACTATCATCTCATTTTAAAAGAGTCATTATATGAATGGAAAAATGTGAAATCACTTAAAAATCAAGCCAACAATGTGTTGTCCATGGGAGTTTGTGATGCCTCTGGAAGAGTTAACAATTACCATATATCTATCTCCACCATCAAAGGAGAAATGATGATTATATAAAGTTGGAGACCAAGTTTTGAAGTTTGATAATAATATAAGCATGTGGTTATGAAGACCATACTATGAGACCCAAGAGATCAAATCACTATGAAGCTACTATAAGTTCCAGTTGTTCCCGTCATTTGCTCTATTGTAGTACTAAACTCATTGGCATGTATTCCATACACTGCAAATGAGAGTTTGCCATCTTTCTAAAAGAAAAGAATAGCATCAATGTATAATTGAGAGGATGTGTGTTACAAGATGGAATGATCTTGTTTCACACACACACACACACACACACACACACACACTCTCTCTCTCTCTCTCTCTCTCTCTCTCTCTCTCTCTCTCTCTCTCTCTCTCTCTCTCTCTCTCTTACATATATATACCTACAACTCAAGCAAGTGTGTCATATTCATTGTAAGTTTCCTAAAAAACTCATTTTGATATCATACTTCTGCATCACTTGTATCATGATCATCTATATACACTTGATGCACCTTGACCTTATTCATATTCTATGCAATCTTGAAGATGAGAATGTTGTCATAGGTTGTCTTCTATCTAGTGTGTGCAAGCTTTCCCCTGCATATATTCTCCATCTCCCTTGTAGTTCACTCTTCTCATGACATCCATTATCTAGTGCTCCATGTTAGTTTCTTATTCTCTTCATAAAATGGGCACAATATTAAGAGTAGGAGTAATAATCCTTGAAGGGTATATCCCTTAGGTCCCTCATATTTCATGCTATACCTACACACTTATGACTCTCCTCTAACTCTGCAAATTGCGACTTCTCAATCTCATGATGCTACATAGATTCCTCTACATCATAACGCTTAAGAGCTTGAGCCTTAGTATAGTCTCCTATAAGAACATATCCCTCTCACTCCCTTATGCCCTCTTCATGACCATAATCAAGTGCATCATTTGCATCTCTATCCAAATGCAAATTATATGCTCTACATGACTTTGAGCGTACATATAATCCTCCTCACTCTGTAGATGTGCATAAAGGTCATGGATTCCCATATTAATCTACATGCTTCTAAAATCACGGTGTGCCCAACATGGTTATGATTGTAAGTCGAATGGCCTCTATAAGGACTAGTATCCTTAGGATTTCCATCCTAGATCCTAGATATACTCTAATTCTACAATATTTAAGTAGGCAAATCGGGATCTCAGAAAGCAAGTTCTTGGTTATAGCTACCTACTTTTTTCAAAATTGGCTCAAGTTCAAGATGAAGAAATCTTTAAAAAGGATTATTCTACCCAAATAATTTCCAAACATGGGTGCAATTTGAAGAAAATCATTTGGCTATGGTAGTTGAGGATGAATGTTCTGTAGTATAACAATAGAAGTACTCGAAGGGCATGAAATTAGAGAGAAAGTAACAAAGAATAATGCAAAGGACTCTTGGAGTCCCTCAAATTTCCACAAGCTTTGGGAAATACTAAGAAATTATAGAACTCACTCCATGAATATTCTCAAACAACAAAACATTTACAAAGCAAGATCACATGAGCAATATCCTTAGCAATAATGATTAGTTGGCTAAGTAGATGAATTCTTTCCCTAGTGTGGCCTAAATAGGTGCCTTGCCCCATGAATAAGTTAAAAGGATCCCCCTAAGAATTAATTGACTAAGAGTCAAGTTCATGCAATATCAATTGTAGTGAGTTAAATTCCATAAAAGCTCTACTAAAGAGGCATATTGGACCCAATATGAAGGGACTTTATGTCCACTCCCACATAAGTCCAAATCTGTAAGGCCACACCTAGTTATAACTATTGAAGCTCTCAAGACACAAATAAGATGCAAACATTCTTATAATAATTCAACTTGACAAGCCAAGGTTCCATGGATCCCTGTATATAGCAAAGGAAAGATGAAGCGACTTTACCAAAGGTCTCATAATCCCTAGTAAATCTCTGAGGAGTTAGTAGGCGTGCAACTTGGATCACTATAATTTATCTTCCACATGAACTTAACCACATGAATTGCAACACACAACCTATTACTTGTGTAATCCTCCACACTCCTTTTAGAAATATGCATATTAAGAAGTGTATGCAAATATTTCTTTGAAACTCATTCTCTTTTCATCAACTTTGTACATTCTTCTCTCCTACACTATCATATAGTGTATCCTTTTTCAAGTACGTAAGAAATATATTGTTTTTGAATCCTACTATAAAAATTTATGACAAAACTCGATCAATCTACAAACCAACATTGATTTCCTTAATTTTGAGGTTGTAACTCTACCTATACTCTCCTATGGTTTAACATAACAAAAAGAACATGTGAGGGGGATTATTGTAAGTCACTTGAGAAAAAAGCAGAGGTTTTGCTTAACTTGGGTAATCTTGTGAGATTTTTTGGTTTCTAATTTAACCAATTTTCTTAATGACCTCGTGAGATACAAATGTTACATAGTAAGGGAATCTACTCTCCTTGTTTTATAAGAAATAGTTGTAATTAAGTGGACCTCATATTGTCTTTTCATAGCAAGGGTTAACCTTTTCATCAATAGCATATAGTGATACTACTTTTACATTATAGATCATAATCATTTGATGCCATTCCATCCAAACTTAAATAATATTTGAAGATCTGAATAACATTTTTGCTCTTGATGGTCAAGATGTATAGCATAATATCATCAATATAAGAAATAAGATGCAATAGCACCTTGCATAAGATGCACGTAACCAAACTAGTTGACTGTTCCCAAACTATTAAAACTTTTGCAATCAAATATTTCTCTATATTTGCAATAATGCTACATCTCAACTTTTCCATATTCTTTGCTAGGAGAGCCATAGGTTGTTAAGAGCAAGAAATAGATCAATCACATCTATGGTCATGTTTTACTCCTAATGTTTGAGATGTTGCTTCTTCATAAGAAGCATTTGTAATATATGCCATGAGATAGTTTGTAATATGGTAAACATGGACTTATGCTAGGTAAGCAAGTCACCTTTTGATCTCATGTTAGTCAAATGTATATATGTTCAGGAAGATATTATGCTACATATAGAGTTGAGAATGATGATTGGGCCATAGTCTAGTTTTTGGAGGTTTGTCAACGACAACTCTGAGACCGATGTAGGGCTTCTAGTGCATCAAAGACTTTGAGTTGGAAAACAACCAACGTAATCGACCTAGAGGTTTAGGGAACAACTTAGGGCCTAATGTAGGACTTAGAGTGCAACAAAGACAACTTAGGACCTGCTACAGCACTATAATGCAACAAAGACTTTCAATTCGAAAACAGCCGTTGTGTTGGCTCCCACTAGGGTTAAGCTTCACTCGACTAGATATCAGGAAACTTGAGTACAATGCCAAGTCTTGCGAATCGCAAAGCAATAACTTTAGCTAAGGTTTGTACAATGCATTTGAGAACGACAATCAGTGTCATATTCACTTGTATATATTGACAAGCTAGTAATTCATGGAGGCAGCTGCATGACGTACCTGGTGCTGCAGAACTCGTAGACCTTGCCGGTGGGAGAGAATACTACGGCCGCCACGTCTGCGTCGCAGAGGACGGAGAGTTCGTGCGCCTTCTTGAGGAGGCCCTTCTTGCGCTTGCAGAAGGTGACCTGGCGGCTGCAAGGGTTCTGGATGCGCCGGATCTGGATCTTCCCACGGTGTGTGAGTACCGGCACATGTCTATCATCGGCCGCCTTTCTACTGGTAATACGAGCATCTTTCTGCACGTCTTCGCCACGGGTTTCTTGTGTAACCTCTGATTCCTTTACCATCTCGATGAGGTTAAGCTCCTGATGAGTATTAGTGCTCTTAGGTATGACGTTTATGAGACCGGCATAATCGTCAATCGAGAGACCAGACCCTGGCCCAAGGATCCTCCGAGAAACAGGTTTGCCCGCTGCTGCTGCATGAGTATTCTCATCCATGGCTCAGTTGACGTCGAGACCGTCGAGACCATTCATGAAATGATGAAACTTCAGCTGCTGGCCGCTTAACAAACGAAGGAGGCTAGAGATCTCATGTTTTCTGTGTTATTGTTAACCTAATCAGTTGGAGTACCTATAACCTGCATGCAGGCGAAGTTTATCGGTCTTGGACGATTCCCAGAGATCTTCGAGAATTCAGCTAATGAAAGGGTATTAGATTTTGAATCAATGAGACGGGCCTTTTGAGAGAGAAAGGAGAAGGGGAAGATAGACAGAGAGAGAGAGAGAGAGAGAGAGAGAGAGAGAGGCTGCAGAGTTTGTGGAAGATGTACCCGCGTACTTGATTTTCACAGGAAGAGCATTTTTAAAATACGGAAGTAACTTACAAGAGGACGTGATCACATGCCTTTTGGCCTTGAGTAACACTTGTTGTATACGAGCACATAATTTAGAGCTGAGGATACTTATCATTATGGTTCCGGTAACCCCATTTATAGTGGATAAAAGCACCCCCAAAAGGGGAATTGGTCTGATCTGATGGAACACACCTCAACTGGAATCGATATCGTCCTCTGCTAGACTAAACCTAACACACTCTGCTACCATTCCCACGTGCAAGCTATTGACACAATAAGGTTTGTCCAAAATTTTAGAGTGTAATCTTTATTAACATGGATGGCACGACTAAAACCGGCAGTTCCGATCGAATTTACCAAAAAGTATGGGCCTGTGGCAGGGCCCATACTGAAATCCATCTTCAACCCATATTTTGCAAGAGCTTTCAGCCATTGCTTATGCTAAAAATCGATTTACAAGACCCTTTCACCTTGTATAATTCTGCATGCTCGATGTGGAGGGCTGCTAATGAGTGGCAGAGGATGAATGGAAGGTGAGAAAAGGGAATATTCAATCAACCAACCAATTGCAAAATTCAATATCGGACTCAAGGTAAGAAAATTATCTCCCTTAAGAAAATGGCTAGGACATCTCTTGTTGACAATTAGAATGTCTACATTGTCGTGCATAGTGATGAAGATATGGAGGATGGCAAATATCTCTACTATGAGCACCCCATAAACTCTCACTTATTTCATGGAACATTCGAGGTGCATTTTGTGAAGCTACGAAAAAGGAGTGCATGGGTATGCTCCGAAGAGGAATACATGATGCCATGGCCTTGGAAGAGATGAAGATTCAAGAAGGGGAGTAGTTAGAAGGTGAATCCCAAGGCTACAAATGCTTCTTTTTGGCATGTAGGCATGGGAAAGGTGGTACAATCATCCTAATTCGAGACAATTTGAAGCTGAAGTATCTCCACAAGGACACCAATGGAAACTATCTCATAGCCTACATTCAACTGGGGAGTAAGACCATTCAGTTTGCCTCTGTCTATGCCCCCCACATGTCGAATGCAAGCGTGGAGAACTAGAAAAGGATTGAAGAGAACATGAGGGTTGCACCTATGGTCCTCATCAAAGACTTCAATATGACAATACATGGAGGGAGTAGGTAACATATTGTGACCATGGTTAACATGAGAGAGAGACATGCTCGGAATGCTTTGTTCCTCAAACACAACCTCATTGACTTGTGCCACTTGTAGTTGACTACACTAAAAAATGCTTCACATGGCCTAATCAATAGAAGGATGTGTACTAGCATGTTGCTAGGTTGGATCGTGCATATGCAAATCAAAGCTCTTTATGGATTGTACGTGGCCTAAGGGTTTGGGTACCATCAGAGGTTTGGCCAAGGGAGAAGAAGACCTCTTTGAAGACATCTACTACTAAATTATTGCAGCTTTTGGTGCAATGAATATGGTCTCATGGCCAAATGCTAGAGGCTTATGCTCATGGAAGCAAAAACTTGTAATACATGGGTTGGTAGAAGAGGTAAGGTTGACATAACGGATTTCCAATGGATGAAACTCAGTGAAGATGAAGCAAATGGTTTTCACATTCCAAAATACAAGTTTCTTGCTTTGTCTTGCAAAGTGCTACATGAGAGGAAATGGTTGCACAATACTATTAATGTGAAACTCCCTCTTGCTAATACTATTTTGGGCGGGTGAGGAAGGAGCAATAATAGCTACAAAAATTTGAATCAATGGAGAAAGAATGGTATTGTCAAAATCTAGGCTAAAAGGTCCAAGCAATGCCTCCTTCTTCTAACAGATGTACATGGGTATCTCTCTCTCTCTCCCTCTCCCTTAATGTGTGTGTGTGTGCGTGTGTGCGTGTGTCTATTAATAATAGATAGTTAATATCCTTCTTCTACTTAGTTGCAATAGCAAGTGCTCACTAGCTCAATGAACCTAACCCAAAAGCAAACAGTGGGGACGTTTTGTTCCCTTTCCCCCATTTTAACCTTACATGTGTATTAATGGAATTTTTTTTTCAAACCTGCAAATCTTGTATGGAGCCCCATCTAGGTATTTCAAGACCAAGATTAAACTCTATTTGGAAGCCTCACTCACAAATTCACTATAGGCCTTTGTGTATTCAATGCCAAGCCATGATAAAAGTACTTTGCACATCAAATGATTGTGTGAAAGTTTTTGTTGCAATTGAATGTTCATGCAACACAACATATATGGTTTTGTAATAAATATCACAAAACTATGTAGCTCATGTTTATGAAATTTTAATGAAGGAGAATATGCAACTTTCTTGTACACTCTCCAAAAAGTGTAGAGGTGAACTATACTTCAAAATGGTGGACCATGCAAATGATAGTAGAAGCTATTTACACCCAAGATAGACTCTTTTATATCATTATTTGTCTCTATTATGCCTATCCTTATCTGCCACCATCAACAATCATCTATATTTCCCTTTTCATCCATCACTATCTATGCATATTAAATCATTTCATATCTCTATCTTATTCTTCTCTTAAAGTAACATGTAGTAATATAAGGGAATTAGTTAATGATGTATGAAAAATGTATGCCCATTCAAAATAGACAATATTTTTGAGTAAAAGCACATGCAAAGGTCTTGAACTCCACCTTACAACTTTTAATGTATTCATATCGAATTGGCCGGTACCACTTAATAATTAAAGTTTTTCATAAAATTTGTCAAAAAATATTGATAAGGACTTAAGGATATGACTTCAAAATGACTATAATATATTTGTGGTATTGCTAGTATTATACAAAATACAAAATTAGTTTAAAACAAATCCTAAAATCACATATTACTTACTTAGATTTTATGGTTTAGAATTGATTGATAAACTTTATGTTCAAATCCAAGCTGTAGCCATTTGTGGCGATTTCAAAAGAACCTTGATTATTGGAACATGATTAGTTGGTTGAAAATAGTGAAATATTCTTTAAAAATGGCGTTGCTTGCAATTTTTCTATAGAATAAGAGCTCAGGGTCTAGGAAATAAAGAGCATTAAAAAGAAGTGGACTATTAGTTGGTAGGGATGTTACATTCATCTTGACATATTAAGGTGTTTCAGAGGTTTCCTTCTTTCATGTGTACTCTCACTAGTATCACAATTCATCCTAGAATTCTTTGCTAAAAAATTTAAGTGGTGCTTCATCAGTCCACAAACATAGATTGGACTTTCTATATGCTTCTCTTTGCCTAGGATCCCCACCATCATGAAGCTACTCCATTTCCTAGCACTACAATAGATGAAACATATACTCTTAATATCTCTCATAAAAATACAAGCAAAAAATGTCTTACTATGTCAAGCATATAATCAATATGGAAAAATAAAAATGTACGTCGAAATAGTCATCATTGTAATTCAATTTAAAATAATTGTTGCCATATAGCCACAAGTACACTAACAAGTATTGTTATGCATTTTTTGACATATATCCTAATGCTTATTTCCAAAATTGTAGGAAAATAATATTGAAGCTCATACTAGTGCATGCAAAGAAACAAAATATAAGGACTTAGCCCTCTAAGGGCTTGATCCATGCTGTCCAAGTCTCCTATCCTCTCAGTTTGGATTGTTGTTCAAGGCTATATAAAATCCAAACACCAATGAATGTAGCATAACACGTGAAGGGATAATAAGACAAGCATACTACAAGATCCTTGAAAGTAGGAAGACAATACCATGGTCCTAATAATATAGCATTAAATGTAATTTTAAGAATCCAAATGATATAACTACAAATAAAACAAGAGGATCTTATGCTTCCAAGATCCATGTTTCAAGGCTCGTTGCATCACCACAAAGCCCTCCATTTTCATAAAGCTAAGAATAACGGTTTGCTCTACAATGTGCATGAGTGCCTCAAATAACTTGAAAGACATTTGGAAATCCCATGACATTTTAGAAGAACGTCCCTCACTTTGGTCAATTATACACATGCCTAAAGACAGAGACTTCTTGAGGCAAAGCATTTGGCTAGGAAAAAATCACCCTCCTTCTCAATACTTGCCATATATATTTTCCATTCGAGGTTTCCTTCTAGCTATTGGATTGCCTCTACTTGGTTTACTAACCACTTTACATATGCTTTAGCATTTGAAGGAAACTTGACATGTGTTCTTCCAACTTGGATCTTTGATTTGATCTAGTTAGTGCACATTTCTTGCAATTGACTATATGTATTTTGTACAATCATGAATTTTCCACACAATCTTTCCCAGCTACTACATTTTTCCTTAGCAAATGTGTTGAATATGGGATGTAGTTCCACCTGCACAACCCGATCCTGCTTGATCTGTTGTACCCTATCAACTAAATCAATCTTATATGTGTCCTTTGTACCCTTTCCAAGTAATATCTTTTTTTGCATAATCTCTCTATGTAACATTCTTATATCTTTGTGTGTTAATCAAACAAGACAACGAAAGGTACTTACCATTAGTTTTTGCCTAGCTAGTTTCCCCTCTATTGCATTATCCAAGATCTTGAGCCATGTCTTATAGATATTTTCTTCAAACATAACCACGTGGGAAAACCTTTGCTCAAAGCCTTGGCCAACACTCATTTCAGCAATACTAACAAAATTTTTCATTGACACAAGTACAAGGATCAATTTGTTTCTCATAAAAGCTACATAAACAAGAAACTATAGATCAATCAAACTTATTGAGAGAATAGTTCATTAGAGATACTCACATCCCATTGTTGGCAACTTTCGGTGCACTTGGTTACACTTGTTGTAGGTTTTGAAGGTCTTCCATAGGTTATCCACTTGGATCTCAAGTGCTCTAAGGTACTCTTATAAGGTTGTTTCTCAAGGTGCTCATGCATTTCTTCATTAGACAAGATGGATATGGCCACCAATACCTCTGGAGGGGCACCCACAACAATACGTGCAATTCGCCTAACATAGTGTTGCTTAAGGCTCTCATTTTCATGCAAATTCATTTTAACAAGTATTCTTGCTACGTAAATTGAGTGTTGGCCACCCAGGATGTAGTAGTAATAATTGTCTAACTCCTCCTCTTTCACCAATTCCCTTGGCCTTAGAACAATCTCTCCATGATTATTCTTATTTATGGGCATCAAATATGCAAAAAAGGAAGTTGTAATGGACTCTAATTGAAACTTTCTTAGTAGATAATTTACATAGACATGCTCCTTTGGTGGCCTACAAATGTAATGCAGTGGAACTTCCCTACATTTGACTATAGGGATAGAGTATTGTCTATCTAATCCAAATGGAAAGTATTTTGCATATGCATTCAATCTTGGGGCCCTTGACTTCTTTTTGAGCTTTGCAACCTATCTCTTGTCAACTTTTGGTATCAATTACGGCTCTTGTTTCTTTATTGAATCTAGTGGATCACTTGGATTGATTGATACAAGTTCTACTTGTCCCTCTTTTGACGATTGCTATAACCTATTTCTTTCATGAGGTTTTCTTTTTCACACCGTCAAATGCTTTGATTAGCTCATCAATGGTTGATATTTCACTGTCACGTGTGAGTTCCCATCCCCTAGTAAACATTGTATCTTCAACATCTCACTGCATTTTTTCAACCTCATATAAAATATAATGGGGAACTAATGAATTTGCCAACACCCACATCAAGGCAAGACAACTCCTCTTCAGTTCTAACCCTCCCAAAAGCAATTTTCTTTAGTTGTTCAATATCATCCCATCTCAGCTCATCATCCACATGATCCAATATGAATAAGTGAGGCTTGTTGAGAAATACACTAGAAGGGCTGAATATGTCAATGTACCAACTCCTTACATCCAAGGATGCAAAGTTCATTGTAGGTGGCTCTTTTGCAACTGAGGCCTTTCTTTCACTGGTCATTTTAGAAGCAATCTATTTGGACACATTGAAAAAACAAACATATACAATGTGGATTATGATACTCCAAAAATATAATTTCACATACGACATGCATTATAATACCTTAATGAAGTAAAACTCAAATAAAAGCAAGATAAATTCAAAAAGATAAGCTTAATACAACAACATGTTGGGTTGTCCCTATATGCAATAATATTTCAACTAGTTTCAATTATGCGAACACAAACTAAAGTAGAGCATAATGTTAGGGACATGACACTAAACCCTCACAATTCAAATAAGTATATTCATATAAGACAAACCCCACCTTCTATGCTTCTCCTGATGCCTTGGGTTGTGGATCCTAGCCTAGCTCATATTATGCAACTGGCACATTGTACAAATGAGCCCTTCCCACGTATGGGTACTCAAGCCTAACTTGAAGGGAAAGGAGATACTAGGAACCTATCATGTGAAGCTCCTCCCTTGGAAAGAAAGATTCGATATAAGCTTGATCACATGCTCAAACTATGTCCAAAGATATTTAAGGCATTCATAGAAAAAGAATGTGTTGACACAAGCTTGAGCATGCGCTCAAGCTCTATCTCAGGGACACATCAATAAGAGAGGGGAAACTATCATGTTGCACTCGGAGAGATAGAAGGTGAAGAATATCATCAAACTCCTCCCCCATAAAGATATGGTTCATAGAGGCTTAAGCTTATGCTTCATAAGCTCTATTCAAAGAGGACCCCAAGGTCACATAAAAGTAAAGAGCATCTATATAGGTCATGATAGGCTTGAGCATAAGCTCAAGCTATCTCTCTCAAATAGGTTGGTTATAGTCTTGAGCACATGCTCTAACCATCTTGCCAAATGTCCCTCCCCTCTATATCAAAGTCACATCAGAAGTCATATCAAAGGTCATTGTAGGCTTGATCATAGGCTCTCTCTCTCTCTCTCTCTCTCTCTCTCTCTCTCTCTCTCTCTCTCTCTCTCTCTCTCTCTCTCTCTCTCTCTCTCTCTCTCTCTCTCTCTCTCTCGCTCTCTCTCTCTCAAATGCATATAAAAGAGAAATTAGGGTAAACGAGATACCAAGAACCTATCTTGTGAATCTCCTCCCTTGGAAAGGAAGGGTTGTTACGAGATTGAGTATCTCCTATGAAGCTCCTCCCTAGAACATCTCAATGAGAGAGGAGAAACTACAATGCTGCAGTCATAGATAACATTCCTTTATGACTCACATCCACTTGACTTTTCTAATACTTATTGCACAAATAATGTCAATTATGTAAGCGTTAGACCAAACTTTGCCTATGGCAATTGAAAAGATAAAAAGGGAAGTTATATGATGTAGATCTTCTTTGTGTGATATGACTTTAAGGTGTCTAAAGCACACAAGAGATGGTAGCTTGGTGAGATAATGGGAGTTTGGGGTCTCTTTTATGTGACTTTGAGGTCTCTTTAGGACAAAGCTTGAGCACATGCTCAAACTTGTGTCCACACTCTTCGCCAAGGAGGAGCTTGGTAATATTGTTTCCCATCTACCTCTCTGACAAGGTAAACACTCTTGAGAAGCTCCTCCCCCCATGAGAGAAATTCATATACAAAAGTCATCTCAATGAGAGAGGAGAAACTACAATGCTCCAGTTAAAAGATACAAGCCCTGCCCCTTACATACAAGGTACACACAAGCTTGAGCATATTATTAAGCTCTTTTCCAAAGGCATATGAAAAGGTTATATCATATAGATAGGGTTTGGATACAAGCTTGAGGCGCAGAGTCTAATAGTTGTCTCAATGAGAGAGGAGAATCTTTTTCCATGCCCACCAAGGGAGAGGGTAAACACTCTTGAGAGGTTCGTCCCCCCTAAGGAGAGGGTTTTTACAAGCTTAATAAGATGCACAAGCTACAACCCAAAGACATATCAAAGTGTTATATCAAAATTCCTAGTTTCCATGTGTCTTAAAGACACCTTGCAGTCATGGCAAACAAAGAAGATCATTATAGGCTAGATCACATGCTCAAGCTCTCTCCCTAAATGCATCTAAAGGGGATAGGAGTGGAAAGGAGACACCACTAACCTATCTTATGAGGATCTCCCCTAGTAAGAAAGGGTCGATACAAGCTTTAGCACATGCTCAAGCTATGTCTCAAAGATATTTCAAAAATCCATCTAAAAAACATATTGTTCAAGCTTGAGTAAGCGCTTAGGCTCTATCTCATAAACGCCTTAATGAGAGAGGTGAAACTATGATGCTGCACTCATAATTAGAGGGGAATAATGTTACCAAGCTCCTCCCCCATAGAGAGAATGTTGTTCTCAAAGAGATTTCAAAGTCAAAAAATGGAGAAGGTCTATATAGGCTTGAGAACAAGGTCAAGCGATCTTTAAATGTTTCCCTCCCCCTACCTACCTAAAATATGCATCACCAATCTCTAGCCCACCATGTTTACAAGTTGCCCTCCTCTCTATCTAAAAGGCATATCAAGCTCACATCAAACAAAGAGGGGAAAGAATGCTACCAAGCTCCTCCCCCATAGAAAGAATGTTGATGCATGCTTGAGCACATGCTCAAGCTTTATCTCAAAGAGATCTCAAAGTCAACAAAATGTAGAAGGTCTATATAGGCTTAAGCATATGGTCAAGCTCTACCCCACCATCTTTACTATTGTCCTCCCCTCTACCTAAAAGATACATCATCAAGCTCTGTCTCACCGTGTTTACAGATTGCCCTCCACTCTACCTAAAAAAACACATCAGACAACCCACATAAAATAAAGAGGGTTGCTATAGGCTCGATCCCATGCTTAATCTCTCACTCAAATACATGTGAAGGAGACAAGAGAAACTATGCACCTATCTTGCAAAGCGCCTACCAAAAATAAAGGATTGGTACAAACTTGATCATGTACTGAAGCTCTCTCTCAAAGACATGTTCGAATTCATACAAAAAAGATATCTCAGTTAAAGAGGAGTAACTACCACCCTCCTCTATAAATATAGAGCAGATACAAGCTTGATCAACCTCTTTTTCAAAGGCATATTAGAAATTCATATCAATAAGGGTAGCCCTCTCAATGAGAGGAGATAAATTTTCTCCCCGTCCTCAAGGGGAGGGGTGAAAATGCTTGTGAGAAGCTCTTTCCCCGTAAGGAGAGGGGTTTTACCAAGCTTGAGGATGTGCACAAGCCAGGACACAAAGACATATCAAAGAGTCATATCGAATAGACATGGTTTGGAAACTACCATGCTACACTTATAAATAGAGGGGAACAACATTATAAAACTCCTCATTCATAAATTGAGGGTTGATACAAGCTTGAGAATGTGCCCATGCTCTACCCCAAGGAGATCTCAAGATGACATAAAAATGGAGAGGGTCTATACATGCTTGACAATGTGCTCAAGCTCTCTCCCACTATCTTGCAAAGTTCCCCTCCTCTCTATCTCGCTTACACCTCGTAATCATATCAAACAAAGAAGGTTGACATGGGCTTAATCACAAGCTCAAGCTCTCCCTTGAGTACATCCAAACTAGAAAGGAGAAACTAGGAACGTATCTTATGAAGCACCTCCCACAAAAGGAAAGAGATGATTCATAATCGATATTATTCACGTGACAAGGATTAGAAAAATAAAGTGGATGAGAGTCATAAGGAACATGTTTGTAAGAAGACGACCATCTCAATGATGCAAGAGAAACTATTTTTCCATGCCTTCAAAGGGAGAGGGGGAGATTATCTTGACAACCTCTTCTCCCATAAAGATAGAGTTCATATGAGCTTTAGCACATGCTCAAGTTCCTTCCCAAAGAGGTCTCAAAGAAACATGATAAAGGAGATGGTTGATAGAAGCTTGAGAATGTGTTCAATATTTGTTTTCTCGGTTTCTTGCTAAGCTCCTTGCACCCAAGTGAAAGTATTGATGCAAGTTTCTTAATACGTGTTTTATAAACATCTCGGTGGAGGGGGATAACTTATACATTGCTATTTTCATTGTGTCTCACAAACCTCTCGGTGGAGGGTAATAAACCACATGCTCAAGCTGTATTCTAAAAGAGATGTCCCCTATGAAGAGAGGGTTGATATAGGCTTGAGCATGTGGTTGAGCTTGAGCACGTGCTCAAGATGGTACCAACACTATCTTTTTTATATTGAATTCCTTTCTATTCTAGCTGTATTTGAGAGGAAGCATGAGCATATGATCAAGCCTATAGTAGCCTTTTGTGTTTCATATGACTTTGAGGTGTTTTTGAGATGCAAGGAAGGGAAACTTGGCAAGATAATGGGACAGAGCTTGAGCATGTGCCCAAGCATATATAGGCCCGCTCCATTTTTATGTGGCTTTGAGTTCTCTTTGGGGCAAAGCTTGAACCTGTGGCTTTGAGTTCTCTTTGGGGCAAAGCTTGAACCTGTGGCTTTGAGTTCTCTTTGGGGCAAAGCTTGAACCTGTGGCTTTGAGTTCTCTTTGGGGCAAAGCTTGAACCTGTGGCTTTGAGTTCTCTTTGGGGCAAAGCTTGAACCTGTGCTCAAGGTGGTATCAACATTGTCTTTTTTGTGTTTACTTCCTTTCTCTTTTAGATGTATTTGAGAGGAGCTTGAGTAGATGATTAGGCCTATAGTAGCCATTTGTGTTTCACATGACTTTCAGGTGTCTTCTAGACATAAGGGAGGGATACTTGGCAAGATAATGGGACACAACTTGACCATGTGCTCGCATCTATATAGATCCTCTCCAATTTCATGTGGCTTTGAGATCTCTTTAGAATAGAGGTTGAGCACATGCTCAAGCTTGTATTCACCCTCTCTCTATTAGGAGAAGGAGCTTGGTAATATTGTTTTCCCTCTATATTTGAGATTGAGCACATGGTCATACTTATATTAATCCTCTCTCACTTTTAAACAAGTTTGAGGTGCCTCTCAAAAAAGGCTTGAGTGTGCTCACTTTTATCAACCCTCTATTTAAGTGGGAGGGCAAGGAACTTGGCAATATAGTGAGATTCTACAGTTTGATCAAGCTTGTATCAATCCTCTATTTAAGTGGGAGGGCAAGGAGCTTGGAAAGAAAGTGAGACAATAGAACTTGCTAGTATCAATTCTCTCTTTACTATTTGACTTGACTTGTCTTTGGAACAGAACTTGAGCATATGCTCCAGGCTCATATCAACCCTTTCTTTATGGGGGGAAGGATCTTGTTAAGAAGGTTCCCCCCTCTTCCTTTGAGGGCATGGAAAAGTAGTTTCCCCTTCGTCTATAAGGAAAACTCGGTAGTTTCCCCTCTCTCATTAAGCTTGAGCATGTGCTCAAGCTAGTATCAACACCATTATTTTAGTATAGACTTACTTTTTATTTTAGATGTATTTGAGAGGGAGCTTGAGCACATGATGAAGCTTATAGTAGCCTTTTGTGTTTCATATGATTTCAAGGTGTCTTTGAGACACGAGGAAGGGAAACTTGGCAAGATAATGGGACACAGCTTGAGCATGTGCTCAAGCTCACGCCTATATAGACCTTGAGCTAGTATCAACCCTCTCTTTATTATGTGACAAAAAGTTGCCTTTGGGATATGTTGAGAGTGGAAAAATACCGAATCTTTGACTGATTTTTGTTGTTTTTGAGGTCTGAATGATTGATTTTTGATGGATCTAGAGTGATGTATGATTGATAATGGAAGTGTTTGAGAGTGTTTTGGATTATATTGATTATGTTTTGAAAGATCATGATGATTCTTACTAGAGATATGAAGCTATGTGATGTTCTAATAGGTTCTGTTGAGATTCTGATTGGTTTTGTATACCTTCTGTAAATTCTATTTTGTTTTGATTTTCTTCTGTATGAAGCATGGATTGATGATTGATGAAGATTTGCTGAGAGTGGAAAAAGACTGAAATTTTGACTGATTTTTGTTGTTTTTGAGGTCTGAATGATTGATTTTTGATGGATTTAGAGTGATGTATGGTTGATAATGGAAGTGTTTGAGAGTTTTTTGGATGATATTGATTATGTTTTGAAAGATCATGATGATTTTTAGTAGAGATATGAAGCTCTGTGATGTTTTGATAGGTTCTGTTGAGGTTCTGATTGGTTCTGTATACCTTTTGTATAGCTTCTGTTTTGTTCTGATTTTCTTTTGTATGAAGCATAGATTGATGATTGATGAAGATTGAAATCTTTTGCAAGCTTATTGAATAGTTTTTGATAGTTTGGAATGGTTTGAGTATGAGTTATGAGATTTTGATGACCTTCTGTAGACCTTTTGTAGAGCCTTTAACTGTTCTGTAGCTGCTCTGGTACTGTACTATACTGAGGATGAATCTAAGTTCAAAAGAGCTAAAACAAATGGAAAAAGCAGTTGTTGAAGACTGAAGAGAAGACTGAGTGACAGTGACAGTAGTGAGCTGTGAAAAGACATTGTAGTGGTTCTGGTGACTCTTCATATCAGACATACCTCCTGGGAGGTGCATCCACGAACTAAGAATGATTATTGAGAGTTATTATGAGAGTATTGTAGTGAGGAGATGATGTACTATTGAGAGAGAGAGAGAGAGAGAGAGAGAGAGAGAGAGAGAGAGAGAGAGAGAGAGAGAGAGAGAGAGAGAGAGAGAGAGAGAGAGAGAGAGAGAGAGAGCCAGAGATAGTCAATTCTATCGAAACAGTGTAACTGTATATGAGAAATTGAGAGAGAAAACTATGAAGACATTGAAGATGAATACTATGTGATTGATTTCCATTCAAAAATGGTGTATTCCTTTATGTTCTTTGTTCTATTGATGGATTCTATGAAGGTGTTGAAGATTATGGTTGATTCTATCAAATCCGTGAGAGATATCTACTATGATGCTGCATGAAGAATTGTTGTTTTCTTTGTTTTGATGATCAAAAGATTGAAATAAAAGCTTGTTGAGGTTAGAAGATAGATTTTCTTGCAGTAGAATCCCTTTTTCCTTGGTTTTTCTCTTGGGGCTCCATGTTTTTGGTGTGCAGCCACCGGGGAAGCTTGCCATCAACAAGCATTAGAAGAGGCTGTAAATGAAGGAAATGGCATTGCCAAGAAAAGAAGAATTCAATGGATGTTTGCAAAGTTTCTTCCTCCACTGAAGAGTTAGAGATTTTCATTATCAAATCCACTTTCCACAAGAAGTTCATCCCACAATGGCGGAAACATATCACCATCATGATGCATGCTCTATGTGGTGGGCTGTTTCCTCTTCCTGTTGAAGCAGCAAAAACTTTCATCTTGGTGGCAAACTGTTTGGGAACAAAGTGAAGAGAAGAAACAGAGAGAATGACCATCCATGGAAGATTTGACATTCATTGAGAAGTTTCCAGACATCATCAAGTGGGAGATTGTGAAGAAGCTTCAGGAGTCATGGTCTGTGGAGATTCACGAAAACAAGAAGGAAAAAAGTTGGAATTTGTTCGTGGATGCTGAACAGTAGGATACGTGGAATGCTTGGTGCACTGACAATCTTCTGTTTGTCCAATTAGCAACCCACTGGAAGTTGGTAGATAGAGTGCTTTTCACAACATATATTGTTGAAACCCTCAGAAGCTGGCATTATTATAATGACACAACAACGATCCTAAGAAGAATGAGTTTTGATACTTTCAAAATGGAATATCTCCCCCTCTCTAGTGGTTTGAAAGCTGAATTCAGAGATGTTGAAAGGAAGGAAGTAGAAGAGATGTTGGCCAGAGAATCCCCGATAGATTGAAGCCCCTCTCTGATACTATCTTGTTGAGTACAGACCAACTGGTTGGAGCCAACCCCCTGATGAATGACGTTATCAAGAGACAAGTGTTAGAACGAGTCCAAAGGTACATGAGAAGGGAGAAGGAAAAAATCAAAGCTAAGAACGAGCTCGCATCAGAAGCCTCCTTTGACGCCCTAAAAGCACTCTTTACAAAAGTCCCCATGGCGACTCAAGGTCCCCTTCCTAGTCACATTTGTCATGGAAATATTGATGACA
This sequence comes from Lygodium microphyllum, assembly GCF_053477565.2. Classification (NCBI taxonomy): domain Eukaryota; kingdom Viridiplantae; phylum Streptophyta; class Polypodiopsida; order Schizaeales; family Lygodiaceae; genus Lygodium; species Lygodium microphyllum. The sequence continues at coordinate 21,865,418 of NC_141159.1, forward strand.
GGCTAGCAAATGTAGTCCCATTGCCAGTTTTTAAGGGAGAATACAATGAAGACCCTGATCTTCATGTAGTAGAATTTATGGTAGCATGTGTAGTTAACAATGCCAGAACCCCTGAGCATTGGTTAGCAATATTCTCCGCCACTTTCAAGGGCGCGATGTTTCAGTGGTATGAGAGACAAGCAATAGGAACTTTTGGCACATGGGACAACTTGAAGTTGGCCTTCCTCACTAAATTCAGGCGTGAAGGTTTTGAAGAGCGGATGTGAGAGGAGTTCATAAACCTAAGTCAGTGCTCTGGAGAAAGAGTAGAAGCTTATGTCTAGCGAATGGAATCCATCCTGAAGAGATGGACTAACCATCATTTGGATGAAGGCATCCAAAAAGGAGTGTTTCTCAGGGACCTACAACCAGAAGTTTGCAAGTTCATGGAATTGAGAAGACCAGTCAATCTGCAAGCTGCAGAGCAGAAGGTGTAAGATTGTATGACGAAGTTGAAGCAAGGCTATCAATGACTCCAAGAAGAGGAGTTCTACCTCCTCCCATGCTATGAATGGTATACCCACCAAATGCAGTCCCAGGGATAGTTCCCTATCCCTATCCCCAGATGCAAACAGTGCCACAGTATAATGCACCTAATCCACTGTGGTCACCACAGACGACAGCGCCTCAAATGATGGTTCAACCACAGCAATAGTGGCCTCAAACAGTTCCTCCAATGGCGACTCAACAACAATGGAATCCTACCAATAGGAATCAACAACCCCAAGTCTCAACAGGAGCTTTGAATCAGAACCAGAACAAAGGACCTTCTGGATTGACCGAACCAATGTATGCAGTAATTACAAAAGCTTCCCAAAATCCTACTACAAGCACTTCAGGAGGTGAAAATTTGAAGGACTACTTATCCAACTCAGTTCCAAGAATCAAGAAAGAGCTTCTGGATGTGATTACAGAGCAGCTACAGATGTTGAAGGTGAATACCGCCAATATATCCACTCCTATGGGAGTTGGAAGAGATGTGATGCGCTCTAATACATGGTGCAAAAAGTGTCATCAAACGGGACATTTAGCCACTGAATGTACTCGAAAACCAACCATTCTAGGAGCCTTCTGTTCCTATTGTTTGCAAAAGAACCATACCAAGGATATTTGCTCTCTGAAAGAGATGCATGAACGAAGACAGAAGGATGAAAATGCAAGATTTAACTTGCTGGAATCCAAAATGACAACACATGATATTGGACCAAAGTCTAGGGAATTTGGTCCTAATTCTGGTCCAAGGAGGTTTCCCTCTCAAAGTTACAGAGGTGGACAGTCTGGCAGTGGTCAGAGATCAAAGGTGGAATGTTATAGGTGTGGAGAAAAGGGACATATCTCCCCAAATTGTCCAAACCCTAGACGATCTATGGATTACAAGCCCTTATGTAGTGGATGCAAAGGAGAAAGCCACACTGCAAAGGACTGCCCAAGCCGAGCCTGTGTAAAGGCCAATGGCATTGATAGTCAACAGAAGGTACAAGAGCCTGCCTTCAATTTGGTAGAGTTGGAAGTTGCTTGCTGTCACACGCACCAAGAAGAAGGAACTAGTTATTCAGAACGAAAATAACTCTCCTACCAAGACTGTGAAGTTCAACTTGCCAACAGAGGGACAGAGCAGTACAAAACAGAACAATGCAGTATAGAGCACTCTAGTGCCACAGAGAGTTACAAAGAGAGTCCCAAAGACAAGACTAGAGGTCTTGGAGATAGATGATACAGAAGCACTTCCAGAAATAGAGAAAGTGCCGATGCTGCAATTACTAGAAGAAAAAGGAAAGATGAAAATGGGTGTAGCCCCATTCCTTAGCAGGTTGGAGAAGCCTGAGGATCCTATCAAAGATTATGACTTGGTCAAAGACCTAGACACTTTTAAACCAAACCTAACATTTCGAAAGTTACTGATGATGTCTCCCTGTTATCGAAAGAAATTCAAAATCATCTTGACAAGAAGACGTGGACTAAGGATCGCTCCTTCAATAGCAACCAAGACCAATAAGGCCTCGGAGTGTGTAAAGGAAGTAGATGTGGCTTATGCCTTCCTAGATCCTGGAACCCCAGAGATTAGTGTATGGATTGAAGGATGCTTCATCTCAGATGCATTGATTGATGGAGGCTCATTAGTAAACATAGTGACAAATGTGGCAATGAAGGACTTAGGGTTGCAAGGAATTCAACCTACACAGTGCCTTATCAGATTGGGAAACCAAAGCAAAATAAAACCATTGGACATCCTCCCATACATAAAAACAACCCTTGTAGGAAGAGATTATTAGCTGACATATTTGGTGGTTGAACCAAATTCTTATGGGACCTTATACCCTCTGTTGTTGGGAAGACCTTGGCTTTTTGAAGCGAGAGCCAGGACGAATTGGTTCAAAGGAACCCTGACCCTAGGTAGAGGACCCAACAAAGGAACCTTGACCCTAGCGAGAGCCAGGACGGACTGGTTCAAAGGAACCCTGACCCTAGGTAGAGAGCCAGGACGGACTGGTTTGAAGGAACCCTGACCCTAGGTGGAGGACCCAACAAAGTGGTGTTAAAGTTGTATTGATCACAAAAAGGCAATGGATCCACATCCATTGAAGTCATAATTGACTCCTCCAACAATGTAATAGATGGTACATCAGGAGATGAAGAGATTGTTAAGCAAATCTTTCCTAAGAAAACAGACGCACAGTCCCTAACTATGAAAACTGTAAGCCAACTAGCAAGGTAAGCAAAATCCTTGTCCACGGGAGAATAACTCCTGCCTCAACTAGAATTAATTTCTAAAATTACCTCTGACACTGAAATAGAAGCATGGATGTACTGTTCTCCCTGCTACATGAAAGTGGCAGAGACAAAATAGAGGCAAAACAGATACAGAGCAGTAATAGATATAGAGGCTGAGCATAGGCAAAATAGAGACAAAGAAGATACAGAGACAGTCACAAAGATAGTAATAGGCACAGAACCAGAGCAGAGCCAAAGGCAGAAGCAGATTCAGAAGATGTGATAGAAGCAAAAGTAGATGCAGAGGCAGAAGATCTGTTCTTCTCCTACAATGCCTCTACAGAAGCAGAGACAAAGCCTCTAGAGAAAGAGGATGAAAATGATGAGTAAGAAAATGAAGTAGGTTATGAAAGTATAGATAAAGAATTTCCTCTGATAGCGGATGATCTTGCTAATGTCCCTACAGAGACCTCAAAGGCCGAAGATCTCAAGGTGCTGTACGGAATGACCATGGTTCCATTTGGGTTGGGTAATGGACCACAAAGTATGCAGAATTTGTATAAGCAATGGATTAAAAGTATAAAAATTAAGTTCTCTAGTGGCTCTTGTTGCCCTGACTGTTCAATCCAGAGAAAAGATGATGATGATGCTCCTTGTCAACAAAAGCCAAAGCCCTCAGAGCCACGGTCTCTAGAAGGTCCGTACTATGTGACATTCCTGGACGTATCCTCTAAAGATGAATCCCTAAGTCCAGAATAAATTACCACTCACACAGAAGCAAACAAAGCTCTGATACCCTTCCAGCAACCTCAGTAGACAAATGAGTCATTTGTTCAGAAGGAGGACACTAGTTCTAGAGGAACATTAGATGAGGATACTACTCTCTTGAAAGAGTCGGACCTCTATCCAAAATTAATCTGTGGGACATTCATCCATGAAGTGGAAGGTGAAAGGCAAGTAATGTTCTTGGATATTGACGGTACTGAACGTCACTTAAAAGTAAGCCTCAATCTTCCAGAAGAAGAACTAGTGGTCCTACGAGACCTACTCAAGGAGAACTTAGATGTGTTTGCTTGGTCGTACAAAGACCTAAAGGGGATTGATCCCACAGTATGCCAGCATCACATTGACCTAGAGTCTGATGCCAAACCTATAAGGCAAAGACAAAGGCGAATGAATCCTAATTACTCTGCTTTGGTGAAGGCTAAATTATTGAAACTTCTTGAAGCAGAGTTCATTTATCCTGTGGCTAACAGTGAATGGGTTTCACCCATTGTGGTAGTACCCAAGAAGAACGGGAAACTTTGAATATGTGTTGACTTTTCGGAAGCTGAATTCGAAGACGAAGAAGGATCATTTCCCTCTCCCTTTTACGGATCAACTGTTGGACACAGCGGTAGGCCATGAGTTCTATTCCCTCTTGGATGGATTCAGTAGATATAACCAAGTCCAAATCGTAGAAGAGGACCAATCCAAAACAACCTTTACCACAGAATTGGGGACCTATGCCTATAGAGTGATGCCATTTGGGCTCTATAATGCTCCTGTCACCTTCCAACAAGTAATGATGGCTGCCTTCCAGAATCATTTGCATGATTTCATTGAGGTGTATATAGCTTAATTCGTTAGCATTGGGGACACCTAGAGCAATGTTTTGACATATGTCGAGAGTATGGGATTTCTCTCAACCTCGACAAATGTGTCTTTGGCGTCTCATCAGGAGTTCTTTTGGGCCATATTGTCTAAGCGCAAGGGATTGCAACAGACCTGGCAAAGATTGCCGCCTTAACAGCACCAACAAACCTCAAGCAATTGAGAGGATTTCTTGGCCATGTGGGCTACTACAAAAGATTTATTGCATATTTTGCAACCACGGCAACCCCTCTGCACAAGCTCCTAAGGAAAGATGTGGATTCCCTTTGAATTGATGACTGTGAAGAGGCATTTAATACCCTAAAATAGTGCCTTATCCAAGCACCTATCTTACAACCTCCTGATTGGACAAACGAGTTCCATGTGCACACAAATGCATCAATTGAAGGGCTAGGTGTTGTCATATGTCAAAATGGCCCCTCTAAATTAGATCAACCGATATATTATGCAAGCCGAAAGGTCACTGATAGGGAACGGAACTACACAATGAGAGAGCTTGAGTGCTTGGCAATGGTGTTTGCACTGGAGAAGTTTCGACACTATCTATTGTCAATGCATTTCAATTTCTATGTGGATCATGAAGTCATGTTCTTCCTGATGAACAAAGCAGATGTTAAAGGACGACTGATGAGATGGTTACTCCAAGAGTTCGATTTTGAAGTGGTCACTAAGCCTGGCTGTTCTCATGTCCTAGCCAATCATCTGCCACGGATCCCTCAAACAGAAGACGAGGAACAGGATGATCCAGACCTTCCTGATGCTTCCTTGTTTCTAGTTGAAATAGTTACTCCCTGGTATGGAGACATAGCCAACCTCCTAGCAACTCAACAGTATCCTCCTGGCATCTCAAGCCGTGAGAAGAAGAAGCTTCTGTTAGAATCAATCCCCTACACTTTGCTAGGCGGTGCATTGTACAAAAGAGCCAAAGATGAAGTGCTGCGAAGATGTGTTGCATGGGATGAAATTGGGATAGTATTGAAAGCATGCCATGACAAACCATGTGGTGGACACTTCGCAAGAGAAGCGACAGCCAGGAAGGCTCTCCTGTTGGCGGGATACTGTGGTCGACCCTCCACAAGGATGCATACGACTATTGCAAGAGATGTGATGCTTGTCGGCGAATGGGGAAACCCACCAAAACAAGTGCCATGCCACTGCAACCCATTCTTCCCCTAAATCCGTTTGAGAAGTGGGGGATCGATTTTGTGGATCCCATTGATCCATCTATCAAACGGAAGCAGAATAGATACATCTTAGTGTGTATAGATTATGTCACAAAGTGGTGTGAAGCTATAGCTCTGAAACAAGATGATGGAAACAGCGTAGCCCTGTTCATGTACGAGAATATTATCACCCGTTTTGGCAGTCCCCTTGAGCTGGTGAGTGACTGAGGTACTCATTTCCTTAACAAAATCATGGAGGAGCTGACAGAACTGTATAAGATCCGACATCACAAATCCACTCCCTATTACCCCAAAGCCAATGGCCAAGTTAAAGTCACCAATCGCATTCTCTACTCAATTCTAACAAGAACGATTGCCGCACATTGTTGTGGCTGGGATGATCATCTTACAAAGGCCCTTGGGCATACAAAACCTCTCATAAGGCAGCTACAGGACAGACCCCTTTCCAGCTAGTGTATGGTACAGAAGTTGTAATCCCTGTTGAGTTGGAATTGCTCTCTTTGCGAGTGGCAGTTAAAGAACGATTGGGAGATAATGAGTCACTGCAACGCCATCTCCTACACTTGGAATGCTTGGATGAGATATGGCGGATGGCCCTATAGCGCATGGAAACCACTCAAGCGTGACGCAAGGCCTATCATGACAGTTTCATTAAGCACAAGGAGTTCAAAGAAGGTGATCTTGTCCTAGCCTATGATTCGAGATTTTGCAAGTTTCCAGGCAAGCTTCAACAATGATGGATGGGCCCATACAAGGTACTTGTTGTCAATCCTAACGGCTCTATTTAGGTGCAAACCATTGATGCCTCTGATGATCCTTTCCTCATCAATGGCTATCGCTAGAAGATGTACTTTCCTCCCTGGGGATCTTGACAATCACAATTGATCTACCCTTTCCCTTTTTAGCGTCGCACTGTCCTTCTCGTCATGCTTCTGATAGCCCTTATGATTATCCTCATGAGGCGGTCTTGTTCTATTAATCCCTCACAGAAATATCTCAGCCCGACCTTGTTCTCTTCTCGTCTGATCCAACAATGATGGCGAGGTTGGTCCTAACATATGGTATTTCTACCATTTTCTTTCTTAAATGAAAAAAAAAAAGAAAAAAAAAGCAAAAAGAGAGAGAAAAAAAAACCAAACTGCTATGGGAGAAAAGGAAGAAATTCCTTATCATAATAGGCCTCGTTCCAAGAAAAGGTGGAAACACCCTTGGGCAAGAAGCTGAGTGTGGAAAAGGTGGCAACACCTTGCAGTTCAAGATAGCTAACTCATCACTAGCAGAATCTTTCGAGTATGCAATCTGAAGCCACATCCCTTGGTACGCTGTCTCCGCAATATCAGTCCGTCTGCCCTACTTAATAAACGACTATTCTCACAAGTCATTGAAGTACAAGATTTGTAGGCTGCCTCCCTAGGTACACCTTGTCTTTAAGATCTTGATAACAACAATAGTCGACATGATCTTTATCACCAACCCCTTGAGTGATGCAAGCTTTCATCCTAACAGGATGGGGACGTAAGCATGGGCTGCCCTCTGTATCTATCAGAGAGTGAGACAGAGAGTGGGGTGAGTGACCAATCTTTCCCTTTAAATCAAATGCGAGGTGAGATGTGTGAATGCCTCTCAATGCACAAAGCACGATTTGTTCATGTGCACTGCACCATAAGGCTCCCTCGCCTTCCTTCTTACACTGTATGACGGCATAGGGCGGGATGCACTGTTGCACCATCAATTGGGCACAAGGCATACAACCTCTACACAAGTGATAGCAAGGATTACATCAATGAGTTTTAGGAATGGGCTGCCCTTTGTGTCTTTCAACAGAGCATGAGACGGAGGGTGGGCTGAGTATGAGTGATGTTTCATCAATCAATTATAGAGAGGTAAGGATTAAGGGATGTTGCGACAATTGGAGTCAAGTACATTCCCGTTTCCCTATGCACCCACGGGATGGATTTCCGCCATCAGCAGAGGACACGTCACTGTGTTCTGTACATAGCACTACAAGGCTCCTTGGCCTTTCTCCTTGCACCTATGCCAGAGGGGTTGGACGCACAGCTGCACCATCAATTGTGCACCCTGGCATACTCTCTCTGCACCACTCCCTTGTCGATTCCGAAACAGGGTGTGGGATCTGGGTTTTTCCTCAGTATTTCCTCAAGTGATATTAGTAATGAGGGGAGTAATTGTTCTTTCATTCCATTTAAGTGATCGTGAGTTGAGTGCAATATCCTTCATCATTGACGAATTTTCTGCAATTCCTTCAACCACCTATCTCCCTAGGTGTTGCCGCATGGTCCCTACCACAAAGGACGTGTGCTATGAAGACACCTTGTTACCTCCTACAGCCGATAACAATACAAGACGCAACCTCGATAGTCAACATTCCTCCTCGGCAATATGGGCCAAATTTTTCTAATGCTGCACCTTCTGTTTTTCAGTAACGGTCATGTCTTAAGTGTGGGGACATTCGTAGTTGGTCTGATGTGTGGTACTAGGTCCCTGTTGTTCGATTTACCCTTTCTACTAAGGTTCTAAGTGTGGGGATGCGTCCTTGCGCGTCTAGGTTGTATACCCCCATGCATATACCCTGTTATGATCATGCATCTATGCCATGAATTCATTTTACCCTGATGGGGTCCCTTCCCCACTCCTCCGTTCTATTTCACCCTGTCCCTGGAGTTGTTCTTTGATCGTTTTCCTTTATTCTTTGTTTTGTGATTTTTCCATGTGAATATACCCTACGTTCACCGGAATCCCAATCCAACCTTACCGCCCTGTTTGTCCCTTTGAATTGTCAATTTTTTCTTTTTACCAACCCCTGTTTCGACAAACGATTTTAAAGTTATTAATTTTTGCAGCAATTCTTGTAAATTGGACGGTTTTCCATGCAAGTGCGTCTTTCTTGCTTTGGAACCCTGATCTGATGTGCCAGCCCTATCTTACCCTTTCCCCATAACATTTTTCTTTCTTATTTCATGTCCTTCCAATGTACTGTTGATCCATTATTGATTTTTGTGGATTTTTGGTCCTTTTCATGTCTATTTTTTACATTTTTCCATGTGAACATGCCCTATTTGTATCAGAATTCCAGTTTGATTTGACAGTCGTGTCTTCCTAGCCTTTTCCCCACTTTTTCCTTTTTTCTCCCTCCTCTTTTGACTGCCGAATTTTTAGTTATTAAATGTTTTGAGTGTTTTTGGGTGTGTTTTCCGTGTTTTTTTCCACGTGAACCCCTCCTAATTCCCTTTCAACTGCGTTTTGATGCGCCAGCCCTGCGAATTCTTTCTTTTGAACATTTTTCCTTTTTGATGTCCTCTATTCCGGCGCACGGTTCTTCTCGTATTAATTTTCGCGTTCATTTTTGACATCGTTTTTTAAGATTTCTCCCATGTGAACGCGCCTTTCTTGCTCGGAACTGTGTTTTGCCGTGATAGGTTTGTTGGACACATTTTGTTGCACACATTTTCTTCTTTTCACACTTTGTTCCGATGTGCGGATTTTCCGATATTAATACATGTTTGTGTTTTTTGGGCTTTTTTTGTGTTTTTCCCATGTGAACACCCTGATTTTGCCTCGGAACTGGTGTTGCATGTTTCCATCATTTTCCCCTCATCTTCTGATACATTTTTCATTTTTACAGTTTTTTGATCGGACGAACAATTTGGATTTTATTAATTTTTATTCATTTTTACCGTGTGACCGTGTTTCTCGTGTCGCGCGTGAAAACACCTATTTTTGGTTTTACGCACCTCAGGATGCCGCCGTGGCGTCCGTGGCTCGTGCATTGCCGTCCTTGCCCCGTTTGATCTCGTTATTGCAAATTTTTTTACTCCCGCACTACATATGCGCGCGGGACGTGATTGATCACACTCAACTAACTTACTTAACTTTCTCAGACTAAGCTAACTTACTTAACTTAACCTACTCAATTAGTCCCCCGTTCCTGCTCTTTCTCCTCTGTTGTTTTCCCACTGTGTACGGGTGTGCTAGCGGACGGTCACGCACAAGGACGCACTTCTAGTTTGTCCGTGCGGTGGAGTATTGCAGTCAGCCGTTCACACGCAGTCATCCTTCAATGTTCACATGCAGCCCCGGTATCGCCTTTTATTTTCAAACCCGCAAAATCCATAAAAATACATAACAATAAACATAAAACACAGAAAACTATAGAAATTCATTAAAATTCATTAGCCATTCACGCTGTTCATACGCAGTCCGGGTACTGCATTTTATTTCCAAACCCGCAAAATCCATAAAAATAAACATAAAACACATAAAAACTCTGAAAAAATTATTAAAATTTATTTAAAATTTAAAAAAATCACCAAAAAAATTCTAAAAATTTTCAAACATTGCTGAAATCCATTGGAATATTTTTTAAAGAGAAAATTTAAGAAAAAAATACAAAAAATTAAAAAATTGAAAATTTCTTAAAAAATACATGTAAAATGAGCAAAATTCATTAAAAATTAGTAAAAATTCAGAAATAAATCCAAAAAATTTCCACAAACCCCCTTGCCCCTTTTTTCACTAATTTATCAATTAGAAAATGCTTCCATAAATGGCCAAAATATTATTTAAAGACAAAAATCCTAATTTTGATCATTCACTTCATAAAAATTCATTTTAAATTCCAAAAATCAGTTGGAAAATTATGAATAAGTTCAAACACATTGTTGAAACTTGCTAGATTGCTGAAATTCCACCTTTACACTTCACAATATATTCATGTGTCATATATCCCGTTTTAATTATTTTTATAAAGTGAAAAAAAAAACTAAAACAAATCAATATATATACAAAATACAAACACACACAAAATTCAAAAATGAAACAAAAAAAAATCACAAATAAATAAAAGTAAAAAAATATTGTAAAAATAAAAATAAAATAAAAATCAAACAAAAACACTAAGGTGCTTTATTTTTTCTAGTCAGTGGTGTTTTTTTTTAAAAACTAGATTCCTTACATTTGGGACTACTCCGTACGCCTTTAGTCTATTGCATACACACTCCTACTAGGTATTTATTTTTTGAGCTTTATTCATTTTCATTACCTCTTAACCACAATTAATTGCTAAAATAAACTATATTCACCCACTTTTTCACACGCATTCGTGCTAAACACATAGTTTCTAATGATTAAAAATCAACCAGCCGTTCACTTTGCACGCGCTACGTGCGCTTAAGAGGCACCTTAATTTTTAATAAAAATGAACTAGCCGTCACAAAAAAACATGCGCTGGCAAAAAAACGCTCAACATCACCATTAATTTTTAATTAATGAATTTGCATTTAGAGATCCTAGTCTGGGAATCGTAGTTCAAGTTTCATTAAAGCACCGCTTCACCCTAATAAATTGTAATTAAAATTTTAAGAAGGAATTATCGTTTTCTTATTAAGGTTAATTACCTAATAAAATGTCACATATTGTTAATAATTTCTTAAAATGAACCCTTCATTAAAACAATTTTTTCTCACCGCGCTTTTTTTCATTTTCTCTAAAAATAAACACACTTCCTAGGATGGGCCCGTAAAGTCCTCTAAGTTGAAATTGTTGGTCAAGGTTATGGTCAGGTCTTGATTTACATTTTTATGGTATTATGGTTTGTTTATGTGCTATGATTACGAGTACGGTTTGTAGTTTTCTTTCTTTCTTGCCTGATATGGAGTTTTGGGTGCCTTCTTGTTGCATCGCATGAAGTTTTGAGTCGCATATGTGTAGAGGTCATGCCGAATTTTTTCTAGGATGTGGGTTTTTTGGGGTGGTAAATGGGTTAGTTACATCTTTATATGTGTGTGTTCTTATTTTGATTGATTTATTTTTTATAGCCCTTTGGTTGTTTTGCAAGCATTCTTTGTGATTTTCTGTGTTGTGGTGTGTGTGTTTTCCATTTAAATGGCGTCTCATGCTCCTCCTCCTATCCAGTATGTACCGTTGATCAGTAGGAATTATTCTTCCCTATTGGCTTTTGAGCCTATAGCGAAAGCAGGACTTGCGACTTTTGTGGTTGCTTCATTCCCATTGATTGTAGATGATCCATCCCTGTGTGATGAATTCCTTGCATCATACAGCAAGAAGTCGGGCCTGGTTCATGGTGCTTCCATGGTGTTGACACCCCGAGGGTTAAAGAAGGCTTTGTCTCTTCCTACAAAGGAGAGCCCTTTGTTATAGCTAGACAATTATTCTCCAACGATGAGATTTTCAAGCTGTTACAGAAGCAGACCAAGGAGATTCTAGATGTCAAGAAAGCGATAAACACTTCAGGAGTTCTTTTTCCATGATCACTGATCCTCTTTGAAAGTTAGTCTTCCAGTTTCTCCAAGACAAGTTTATGCCTGCCAAAACACCATCTCATTACTTGTCCAAGGAACTCTTCACAGCTTCCATGATGGTGTTAAAAGGGGTGGCCATTGATTGGAGTACTTGCCTGCTTACAAAGATGGACCAACATTTTGTCAAAGTAACCAGAGGGAATGTCACAAATGTCTCCTATGGTTCCTACCTATATGCTTTCTTGACATACTCAGGTCTTAAGAAGGGTGTGCTACCACCTCTTCCATATGATCCAGAACCCCCCTCTCTACCTTCAGAAGAGTCAGAACCTATTGACATAGAGGATCTTGATTCTCCCCCTCCACTGGTCATTCAGCGGAAGCGCTTGAAGCGTGTGGCAGATAAAACTCCCTCAATGAATCCTTCAATCACAGTACCTACTACATGTGGTAGTGACCTCCTTGCTTATCTCACATGTAACAATTTGTTCAGGGCACATAGAGAGGGTTCTTTGGAGATATCAGTCCCTTCAGTGAACAGTTTAGTGTCAAGAGATGCTATTCCATTCCTTTGTAATGACATCCAGAGTTCAATTGAACTTTCAGTGTTGACACCTTGTGCTCAACAGCTGTATGCTTCTTTCTATGAAGAACTGATGCAATGTAAAGACCAGTTGCATAAGACAACCTCAGAGTTAGCCTCTGCTAACGATACTCTTGTAGATCTGTTTAAGCAGATGGAGCAGCAAACCCAAATGATTGAGACCCAGAGAGAAGAAATATCTTCTTTGAAGATTCAATTAATAGAAGCTCAGTCGGAGGTCACTAAAGTCTCAGAGGAGAAAGAGAGGATGTCCAAAGACACTCAAGAGTTTCAGATTCTTTTGGATGCAAAATTGTCAGCCTTACAAACTACTCATAACACAGTGGAATCACAAGCTTCCCAGATTAAGCAATTGTAAGACCAACTGACACAGTCACAGTCCGTTCCTCCAAGCCTCAATGTTCCTATGATTCCTTCTATCTCTAAGCAGGACTTGGCAGTTCTCCAGAGACAGGCCACATTGCAGTCCAAGATGGATTTGTTATGGTCTACATTTGAGCACTTTCAGGAATATGTTCCTCTGGACCATTCTTTCTTTGTCCACTATCAGTTGCACAAGTTGGCCTTTTATATGAAGCTTTCAACGATGGATCTTCCTCTTCCAAAGGATGGTTGGAGTGGGGCTTGGTCTGCTTATTTGCTGACAAAACTGGTTGAAGATTTTGTGATGACGGATACCACGTTGCGGTCTTACATGTATCTACGAGGTGATCTGTTGATTTCAGATGATGTAGATTTGGCCTAGTATGTAGGGGATGTGGTTTTGCAAGCTGTCTTGTATGTCAACTATTTGGAGTTGAGGATAGATGACATATTCCAGTGTTATTCTTCAAAAGTGACTACTTGCCCTGACAATTCATGGCACTCAATGATTGATTATGTGGTCATGAATCAACGTCAGAATACAGCTTCTACTTATGTATAGAGCACTAACCAACTGAGGGTGGATCTCCTAACTTATCTTTCCACAAACCATCCATTTGATTCATCCTTTTTTGATGCCGATCGGAGAAGATCTGTTTTAGGTCTCTCTATTCCTAGCCTATTATACTATCAACAAATGGCTAATCGCTATGATACTTATCTTTCCCTTTATCAAACCAATTCAGGAGCAATCTTACCGCTTCTTTTCCAACCTCAACGTTTTCCTCAAATTCCCATATTTACCTATTGTTCTTTCATTGAAGATCGAGTATTTTCCCCTTCTCCACCATGCCCTTCACCATCTATCCATATACCTTCTACTTTTCTTGTTTACACATTTCCTAACTGATTCACTTAAATTTTTAGCCACTCCTTCTTTATCTTATTCCTCCTTTTATGATTTTTCCTATCCATCTCTTCATCCACTTTTACTTATTCCACTTCCACCTCCTACCACTTGTATTTCTCAACCCCCTCAGTTGGTTAGTGAATACAATGGATTTGATCAGCAGATTCTAAGAAGAAGAGGATGGAGCTCGACTAATTCTCTTACGCAACCATAGATAAATAGGCCAATAATTCCAGGGGATTGGACTACTGCCAATCAAGAATACCAGAATTACCTTCATTTTGCTCACCAATATTCACAATCTCTAGATCCTTCAGTGAGATTTACAGCTCATTTTGCTTGGTATCTAGCATACATGCATAGGCATTCCCATAATGATCAAAAGGCCATTCCAAAGCTTTGTATGAAAATCAATGTGAACATTGATTCCCAACAGTTGGATGTCCTATATTTTCATGCCCTATGTCTACCTAGCAGATACCTTGTCTTGCTAGAAAGGATGTGCTGTCTGCAGTTATTTCAAAATCCTCCAAAGACATTTGTGATGAGTCCTTCTCCATGGATCGTTTTTGGAACCACCAAGCCTTTAAAAGGGATCACCTTCATTGATACATTTGCAATGTATTTTGGATGATTCTTAATGATATATATATATCTCTTTTTTGAGGTGTCATTCAGATGCTTGTGTTAGTGTTTGTGTGTGTTGTAATAATTGTATGTGATGAGATCGTGTTGATTGAGAATAATTTGTTCGAGAGCTCTTTTCAAACCATTGATGGTGGATGGAAAGCCTATGGTGGAAAGCTGAAGAACAACCTCTTATATCCTTTACAAATTTATTATGACTTTTTCAATGATTATAAAATCAATTAAAGAATAACGAAGTTTTCCTTTAGTAGTTTTTAAAAAAAATATAGGTGATAAGTTGGAGTCGTGGTTAGAAGAGATTATTGAAGATCCTATAGAAGATAAAATTGAGCTCTTTAGTGAACTTGTATTCTTATTTTCCTTAGGTTGCGAGGATACTTCCTTTCTAAGTGTGGGGATATGTTGAAAAAAGACTAATTTTTTGACTAATTTTTGTTGTTTTTGAGGTCTGAATGATTGATTTTTGATGGATTAAGAGTGATGTATGGTTGATAATAGAAGTGTTTGAGAGTGTTTTGGATGATATTGATTATGTTTTGGAAGATCATGATGATTTTTAGTAGAGATATGAAGCTCTGTGATGTTTTGATAGGTTCTGTTGAGGTTCTGATTGGTTCTGTATACCTTCTATATAGCTTCTCTTTTGTTTTGATTCTCTTCTGTGTGAAGCATAGATTGATAATTGATGAAGATTGAAATCTTTTGGAAGCTTATTGAATAGTTTTTGATAGTTTGAAATGGTTTGAGTATGAGTTATGAGGTTCTGATGACCTTCTCTAGACCTTCGATAGAGCCTTTGTCCCTGCTCTGTCTCTGCTCTGTAACTATTCTGTATAGCTGCTCTGGTACTGTATTGTAATGTTCTGTAGATCTTCTGTAAGTGTTCTCTAGAATGTATGTGTGACTTTGGGAAAGTTTTTTAACTTTTGAAAAGGATGAATCTAAGTTCAAAAGAGCTAAAACAAATGGAAGAAGCAGCTATTCAAGATTGAAGAGAAGACTGAGTGATAGTGACAGTAGTGAGTTGTGAAAAGACACTGTAGTGGCTCTGGTGACTCTTCATATCAGACATACTTCTTGGGAGGTGCATCCACGACCTAAGAAGGATTATTGAGAGTTATTATGAGAGTATTGTAGTGAGGAGATGATGTACTATTGAGAGAGAGAGAGAGAGAGAGAGAGAGCCAATTCTATCAAAACAGTGTACCTGTATATGAGAGATTGAGAGAGAAAACTATGAAGACATTGAAGATGAATACTATGTGATTTATTTCCATTTAAAAATGGTGTATTTTTTTATGTTCCTTGTTCTATTGATGGATTCTATGAAGACATTGAAGATTATGATTGATTCTATCAAATCCATGGGAGATATCTACTATGATGATGCGTAAAGAATTGCTATTTTCTTTCTTTTGATCATCAAAAGAATGAAATAAAAGCTTGTTGATGTTACAAGATAGATTTTCTTGCAATAGAATCCCTTTTTCCTTGGTGTTCCTCTTAGGGCTCCAGGATAGAGCTTGAGCATGTGCTTGAGCTCATATCAACCCTTCCCTTATGGGGAAGGAGCATGCTAATAGGGTTTTCAATTTTTCTTTGAGGGTATGGAAAAATAATTTATCCTCTCTGATTTAGATTGCTTAAGCTAGTATCAACACTATTTTTTTAGTATTGACTTCATTTCTCTTTTAGGTGTATTTGAGAGGGAGGTTGAGCATGTGATAAAGCCTATAGTATCCTTATATGCTTCATATTATTTTAAGATGTCTTCGAGACATACAAGAAGGGAACTTGGCAAGATAATGGGACATGACTTGAGCACGTGCTCAATCTTGCATCAACCCTCCATCTACTGGGAAGAACTTGACAGTATTGTTTCCCCTCTACCTTTGAGTTCATGGAAAAATAGTACCTCTTCTCTCATTGAGATGGCTATGGGACAACATGCTCTCAAGCTTGTATCCACTTTTCACCGAGGAGGAGCTTGGTAATATTTTTTCCCTCCATCTCTATGGGAAAAAAGATAGTTTTCCCTTTCTTGTTGAACTTGAGCACGTGCTCAAGTTGATATCAACACTCTCTTTTTTATATTGACTTCCTTTATCTTTTAGATGTATTTGAGAGGAAGCTTGAGCATGTGACCAAGACTATAGGAGCCTTCTATGTTTCATATGACTTTATGAATGTCTTTGAGACATAGAGGAAGAAAACTTGGCTAGATAATGGGACATATCTTGAGCATGTGCTTTGTATCAACCCTCTATCTAACAGAAAGAGCTTTATAATATTGTTTTCCCTCTGTCTTTGAGGGCATGGAAAAATAGTATCTCTTATCTCATTGAGATGGGTATAAGGCAACATGCTCTCAATCTTGGATCCACTCTTCATTGCGAAGGAGCTTGGTAATACGGTTTCCCTCCATCTGTAAGGGCAATACCATAGTTTCCCTGCTCTAAATGAGCTTGAGCACATGCTCAAGCTGGTATCAACACTGCCTTTTTTTGTGTATTGACTTCCTTCTCTTTTAGATGCATTTGAGAGAGAGCTCGAGCATGTGATCAAGTCCATAGCAGCCTTCTATGTTTCATATGACTTTGAGGTGTCCTTAAGACATATAGGGAGGAAACTTGGCAAGATAATGGGATACAACTTGAGCACATGTTTGAGCTTATATCAACCCTCTACCTACAAGGAAGAGCTTGACAATATTGTTTTCCATCTATCTTTGAGGGCATGGAAAAATAGTATCGCCTCTCTCATTGATATGGTCATCTTCTTATATACATGCTTATTATGACTCACATCCACCTTACACCGTTTATAACCCTTGTCGCACAAATAATATCAATGAGATAGTGCTTCAGTATGTGCTCTAGCTTGTAGCAACACTATCTATTTGATATTTCTTTGATATGACTCAACACTCTCTTTATGAGGGAGAACCTTGGCAATAAACATTCATGATATCTCATTTGTCTCTTTCAAATGCATTTGAATTAGACCTTGAGCATGTATGCTAGCTTGACTCAACCATCTCCTTTTGGCAATAATTTTCAGATAACTATAAAAAAGAGCTTAAGTGTGTGGTCCAATTTGTATCAATCCTCTCCTCAATAAAGTATAACTCTCTCAAGCTCTCTTTGGGGCAAAGATTGGCCATGTGGTCAAGCTTATATCTCCCCTTTATGAGATATATCCCATAATGAGATAGCCTGAAATAGGTGTGCCATATGGCCAATCATCAGCAGCTAAAGGAGATTTACTTCATGATGTGGCAAGGCTTTCAAACCAAAATAAATCAGTTATTAATTTTCAAATTGGTCATGTGGTTGAGCTCAAGATATTAAGTGTCCTTGAGCTTAGCAAACTCTCATTGAGATGGAGATTTTCCATATGCTCAATTCGTTGTATTTTGATATTCTATGTTTGGTTATCTAGAAGATCTCTAATAGTTTCATTCTAGCATAGTTTAAGACATTTATTTGTGTTTTATAGATTATATCTTACAAGGTGGAGACAACGTTTATTTGCTATTGGATAATGTAGAAGTTGGTTTTGGTTCCTTATGCTTAGCTTGTTCAAATGCAATCTATGATGGATCAAAGATTGGGATGGACAATGTTTCTGTGATAGTAAATGCATGCTTCAAAAATGTCATGGTTGTGACTATTTTCTTTTTGCTCCCACACTATGAGTTCCACATTCCAATCCACTGGGAAGCAATCTTCTTGTCGTAGAATGGGTGCTTGAGTGGCCATTGATGGTTGCGATCTTAATCTTCTCTTTGCCTGCTCCAACATCCTCACCCTTTTCCTCTTGAGTTTTGCTTTTTGCTGAATAGTGGGGTCCACTTCTTGCTGCATCTCTAGTTGTGGAGAGGGAGGTTGCGGTCCTAGCTCCTCTTCAAACTCTAGCCTAGCTTCTAGAAGTGGCCTTTGCCTGTTAGCTTCACTCCTTGGCCCTTATGGTTATTTCTCCTTGAAGCTTAGTAGGTCCATCTCTTGGACCATCAACCGTGTCTTTAGCAAGTAATCCCTTTGCTTTTTGTGGCTTAGGCTAGTCCCTTTTGCCTATGATTGAGTGCACAACCCATATCTTATTGCTCTACGGGTAATTTCTAGCTTTTCCTTAAGGGACTCAATGGCCTCCTTCTCCTTTGACTCTATTACATCCATTACAATGTTGAGGAAGGCACATTGTTGGGCTTCTAATATTATCTGAGTGGCCTCTACCATGCTCTTCGCTAACACTCTATTTTCTCTTGCAAGGGCCAATGGCTCGCTACTAGGCATCTCACTCTTTCTTCTCTGTTGCTCACCAAGTCATCTTCGTTTTTCCTCATATCTTTGAGGCTTTTGTTGTGCCTATGGGCTAACGCCCTTAGCTATCTCTCCTATTCTTTGATTTCCCTTTCCAAGTGATGTTGTTCTTCAAGCTCCGAGGCTAGCCTTTGTTCTAAAATTTCTATATGCTTTAGGTGCCCTCAGCTTATTTCTTCTTTGACTACTGCTAGCTACTTTGTGGCATCTCATATTTTTTCATTTTATTTTTGTAGCTCCTTCTATGACACCACCAGATCATCAAAAATTTGTTGTAGGCTCATAAGGCTATGTTCTTCCACCCCCAGTTTTGCTTGCCATCTCTCATCTTCTCCTTCCTTGGCTTGGAGCTTCTCTTCTAACTCCTTGTTCTCTCTTTGATAGAGGGCCACTTGATGGGTTCTTTCCAATTGAGAGACTCAGCTATGGCCATCTTTATTTCTTCTTTCACATGTTCTAGCTATGACAGGAGTTCCTGCACATAGGCATCGTACGTTGTGGACAAGGGCAGTATAGGGGGACCAGTGGTTTTGGATGCTTCAATCCTTGGTAATTTGAGCTCCCATCGATTCTGTGTCTGCAGGTGCCTATCTTCTTGCTCGTGCCACAACAAGGGTTGCTACACTCGCACCTTGAGTTGCCTCCTTGTTGACCAAGTATTGCACCCATGCCACAAGATTGCTAGCATCTAGTGTGGTAGAGGAGACATGGGTGGGTGCAGTGATTGGGGTGGTGTGTAGTGATTGGGGTGGTAGGTAGTAGGAAGGTTAGGATAGGGTGGATCAAACTCTTTCCCTTTCCCTTAGTCTCTAGGGGTGGTAGGGTTTTGGGTGCCTTGGAGCTGGTGCTTGAACCTTCGTGTCGAGTGGGCTCATGGCCACCAACACTTCTTACCCTGAAGGTTGCTCCATTGAGAGGCAGATAGCGAGAGCTATGTCTTCTTTCTGCTTCTTCCTGAGCTCCACCGCCTCTTCCTCATCGCTCTTCTATTTCTCTCATCCTTAACTTTTTTGGATTCCTCTTTTATTCTCTTCATCTCTTCCCTTTCTTCTTTCTTTCATCGTACTTTCAAGCTTTTGGACTCACTTTGTGCTTTGTGTAGGTCTATTTGCTCCTTCCACTCCCTCTCTTCTTTGGCATTCTTCTTGTGCAAAGTCTCTTTCTTTGACCTTGTGGCCCTTCCTTGGCCAAATTGTTCTTCTTACTCTCCTTCGTCCTCACTCATGGTCTTTTCATTGGACTACTCTTATCCCTGGTGTGAAAGGGACCTGTCCGACATTTTAGCAATTGCCTCGTCGTCTTGTGCGTTCCCTAGTGATTCTGTTATGATCCAGTGTGGCTAAGGCTTTTTTCGACATCTCTATTGTCTTCCTCATGAATCCATTAAGGTTTAACTTGTCAAAGGACCAAGCAATAATGCTCTCTAGCATTAGTACATTGATTCTATTCATCAATGCATTATACCGCTATTATACCACTGACTGGAGAATAGGGCATGCACCATTTTGGCCTATATTTGTACCTCAAGGTCGGGGATGTCGACTATGCTGATGCCATAGTTTGTGTGGACTATCACTTTGCCCATCCCCAACATATCATACACTTCCACTTGTTTGGTAAGCCGAGTGCTTTCTGTACCAGTGCCTAAACTGCTTCACTAGTTGCTGGATGGTTGGTTCCTTCATGACTGTCTTCTAGATTCAAGATATACGTGAATTTGAGTTCATTATAGGCCCTCGTCTCCAACAAGAGGCCATATTTTTCTTGCTTCTCCTACAAGAATGGATGTTTGTTGCTTTTGTCTTGACCTACCATAGTGGGTACCTGTCATAATGCTAGAGTTCACCATTAGTGTTCTCAAGGTAATTTCTTGCAAAAAGGTGAGCAGGAATTGATTGTGCTTTCTAGGGAATAATAACATGCTTAACTACAAATAAGAGAATTTTTTTCGTTGATGAGTCCATTCATTCCAATGATTTTATGACTTTTCATTAGTTACAAGTTAACTTTTATCCACTCTCTTCCACTCTTGGTGGTCATTGATGGAGGTTTCATTCGTGCATTTAAATCACCTTGCATGTTCATATGTTTGGTTCCGCCTTGCCCTAGAATCCTTCATAGCATTAAGGTTTGAAGGGTCAAGGGTATTCAGGAATGGCTTGCAGTGGTTTACTTTTGCAGCATGAGCCAATCATAGAAGTTTGGAGTATATTCGAGATTAGCATAGCAGTCCATGTCGAAAGGACAAATACCTACTTGAGTGATGTAGGTGGGAACATCCGTGAGAAAGTCACCGAGGTCGATCATGCTAGCAATGTGTAACTCTTTCTTAATAAGGACTCGATCTAGGTAAGGGTGGCTCATGACATGTTCTTCCAATGATCGATTGTAAGCAATGGACAATACCCTAAAAGAGATAGGAGCTACGTAAGTGGCATCATACTCGGAGGTCTTAATGGCACGTCACTGCTCAGCATTAGTCATGATTTGACAACCTTCTTGTTCCCATTGGAGTTTGAGAGCATATACCACTTCCTCAAGAAAGATGAGTCATTATCGACTATCTTGTGGAGTTCAGCTTGTGGCAAAAACTCTGCTCTTGTTGTAGGAGGTGATCAGCCGTTGTTTGAGGGGTTGGTTTGGAGATATCTCGACATTTCTGATCAATTTCTCTATGATTTTGGAAGTTTTTACCATCACAAATTTGTATTCCTCCCAGGTGCATGGCATGGCACAGACTTCCAATGCTAAGGATGGATCAAGTAGACCTAGGTCTAAGCGTTCATAGCTCTTAGCAAGTAGAGTGAAAGTGGCATCTAAGTTCATGATGCAGGTGATCTAGTCATCTCTTGCATTCTCAGTCAGGTATTTAGCCAAAGTGAGGATTGATCATAGGATAGCTTAAGACCTGCTAGTGGGTAAGGGTTAACCAAACTAGATAATTTGGCAGCTAATGGCTACAACTTTGGTTTTTTCCAAGAGTGTGGTTAGGCTCCTTATGTGATGGGCTTGGTTAGAGTTAGCGGGGATGCTAGCGAGGTCATAGCAGCACTAGTAGGATTGGGCTGAGGCAATGTAAGTAGTAGGGTGCGGCTTTGGTCTATAGACTTGTTTAGTCTTTGCCAACTTCTTTAGTTGAGGCTCTGTGGGTTTTGCAGCTTGAGCCGTTTGTGGCATTGATGTCTTGTCTCTCACGTGGCTTTATGTGATTAAGATTGGGAGCGGCGTTGGAGTAGGATCCTTGGCCATTCTTGTTTTAGGTACCCAAATCCAGGTGTTATCCTCATAGTAGCATTTTGCTTGCAATAAGGTTTTTGGGACCCATCGTGACTTTTGACCATTCCTCTTTGCATGTATCGCCTACTCTATGGCCTCCTAGCTCTCATGTGTGATTCTTTTGTGTTGCGAGGTCGTGTGTGTACTTGCTTCTTCTAGGAGGTTGGCCTTTGTGCGTAGGCATCCAATTGAGTTGTGGTTCCTGGGCCTTGAGTCCGATTTTTGTGGTTTGTTGGGATTGTGGGTTGTGACAAGTCACAATCTCCCTTCTTAGGCTGAGTAGTGGGCTGCTCTATCGGTGGCTTGATAGGTTGTGATGGAGTTGAGCTACCCTTGCTAAAAGGTGTTACTATCCTAACATTGCTAATGGCAAGGTAAATGCACTATGAGTCATATTCGATCTTGTAGTGCACTTGTTTCTTGAATGCGCATCCCAGCAGTGATTCCTTACCAATGATCTTAGAGTTAGGCATCACATAGCAGATCACAGGTAGGCTAAAGATTGTTATTTTTCATTTTTGTAGTAGTGAGTAGGACCATCCTCCAAATAGATTGAGCTTAGTGGTTGTAGGCTAGAGTTGGGGTTGAACAATGAGAGTCTAGTGATTGTGCATTAGGATGTTACAGTAAGCTCCCTTGTCAATGAGTGCATCAAATACATGGTAAGCATAGGCAGGCAGGTGCCATGACTTCCTCGTCTTCATCTTCAATTTTTGTGATGGTGGCCACTCATACCTTCAAAGGGTTGGGTTGTCTATGCGAGCTTTTCACCATCATGCAGACTGGCACAGAGGGTGCATCTCTAGGCTTATCAGTTTTCTTAGTATCTTACTCATACTCCTCACTATGCGATAATGGAAGATCTGCTGTGGCAAGCACATGAGCACGCCCATCCAATCTGTTTCATCCTCGAGATATGGAATACACTTGGTCAATGGCCCATAAGATTTCTTCTTTTGCACATCCCCCTTTAGCATGGTGGAGATGGCATCCAAGTCAACAGGTATGGTCTTCCATGTATTCATCTCTACTCTTATTGCCTTTCTTCTATTTTGTAATAAGATGAAATTGTTGCCCAAGTCTTCTATGACCTATGCATCGCAACTAGGTCTGGCCTAACATGATGCCATAGTCCACTCCCTTCATGACTATAAGGTCAATAGAAAATTGGATTCTTGCAATCTTCAAGGGCCAATTCTTTAACACTCCAAATGGTGGCACTTCATTCCATTGGCTAGGGTGACATTGAACCGAGCATTCTCAACAAGCGGGTTACCCCAATCTTGGAGTACTGCATGGCTCAGCACACTAACTCCTGCTCCCGTATCTACAATTCCCTTTCTCATGCTGTCTCCCAAAGCTAGGACTGGTAAGTATACATGCCTTCTGATGCCATCCCAAAAAGTATTGACCTGAAAAGACTTGGACAATGATTGGAGTGTCAAACTTGGTATCTGAGTTATCGTGTTATGATAATGTAGATCACTTGCCCATTTCTCCATTTGTCCTTCAGCACACCGCTTTATTTCTTGCTATAGTGTTGGATGCTGCCTAAGTAGATCTCCTAGGCTTAGTGGCATCAAGGTGGTTACTAGCGTGGTGAGAAGGTCGTTGACTACTTTCCTCCCTTATAACTCTACGTTTCTTGGCCAATGGCCTTGGCTAGTTTGCTGGCCCATAGTGTGTAGGCTTTGTTTAAGTGATACTGCTTGTAGTACAGTTGTGTCTCTCGACTTTGGTCGTGGGGGGGAGACTGGTGTACTTATGCTTGAGATATCATCAATCTCATCTTCCAATATGGGCTCAACATCCCTTATGTGTTCTTGGCCTTCTTTCACCCACTCTTTGACCTTTTTGATGGCTTCAAGTTTGGGCTTTGCATTGGGGTACTCATGGACCTTTGCACTCCCCTTCTCGGTCATATTTGGAGCTAACGTTTTTGATTTTGTGTCTGTCACCTTTTTTTTGGTAGGTACCGTCGTGGCACCCTTGGTTTTTAGCGTGACCTTAGTGCCAACTCTCTTTTTCCTTCACCTATGGCTTTTTTTTCCAATTGAGGCAACATCCAAGTTGCTGGGCCTTGGCAATGATATGCCGACCTGCTTTGTCTATGTGCGGGTCATGATATGCAACAGAATGGGTGTGTCCTCTTAGTTAAATGTCGCAACTCCAAAGAGCCCCAATGGTACAAATAGCTCATTTGTTGCACTAGAGGTTGGTCTTCATCTAGGGCATTCAAATAGGTGAGTGATTCCACACTTTGGACATCTAAGATTCAAGTAGCCTACTCCCATTCGAGGCAGCATGAGGAGATATGTCCTCATTGTCCACAAGTCCAATACGAGATTGGTTTTTGGGTATGCCCTCAAAAGCCTCTACCTTTTCCTCTACCTAATGCCATCATCGCAGTATAGTTCGGTAAACCATAAGGATTTCATTGCCCTCTTTGTCACATACGAGATGTAAGGGCACACATAAGGCTCTTCATCATTCAGCTCCTCCCAATAGTGGATTGGAGTGTCGCTCAATGGATGGTTTACATAGGGTCCAGGTGGTCTAGGTTTACATATAGGGTTTATCTCTATCCTAGCTATGGCTAGTTAGGCATCATTGGGTGACGGGAGAGCTAATGGGGCTCCCCTCCCTAAAAAGTTTTGCAGCCAATTCACTAGGTAAGGCTTTCCATATGGTTGTGAGTATGGGGATCTCCTCGATAGTCTACAATTCATGACATTGTGACCAAACCTACCGCAGTTGGTGCAAGGTCAAGACCCCGAGTGTGGGCACTTGGCTGGTAGGTGGTTTCACCACAATACACCCATTGGACATGAGGGCATGTTGGTCATCTCATCATTTCTTATAATTTGGATAGTTGTGTCTTCATTGCCACTAACTCTTAACTTGCAACTGTGCCCTTCCCTATATCTTGAGTACTTGGGCCTAATCTTTTACTTGATGTTGAAACTCTCTTAGAGTTTCTAGCATTTATCTCCTCCTCACGTCGAGCTCTTGGAGCTTCTCTCTTTGAACTGGTCGTCCACTCTAATTACCTCGTCAGAGACCCTAGCTAGCACATCTTGCTGCAAGCTTGAATTTCCTGCCACCAAGGCCTTGTAGAGTTCCTCACTTCTTATCCCATTGATGAAGACTCTCGAGATCCCTCTTTTGGTGGGTTTCTCACCAGTTGGGATCCTCTTAAAGAGACTTTGCATGTGGATGATGTACTCTCTTATGTCCTCCTTGTCCTTCTGCTTGACTTTCATCAACCACACTAGAAGGTTTTGGAAGTACCCAAGCTCAAAGAATCTCTTAATGAAGAGACTCTTGAGGTTGTTGAAGTCAGTCTACCCAATGTAGCATCTAGACTCATGTACCATGTCCTACCCTTGTCTCCTACACTGAAAGCTCACGAGTGAAGAGTAAGATTGGTGTGGCCATTGGCCTCTTAGACTTGCTCAAGCCGCTTCACGAATCTATCTAGATCATCGTTTGGCTGGTACTTGTCTAATCGCTTAGCCACTATAGGAATTCTGGATTGGCTCTTAGATCCCTAGTTGACTCCTAAACCTACAAGCAATTAGGTTGCCATTGCAACAACACTCTACTCTTTACTATGACGAGTTGTCTAGTAGTCGCTTTGTAAGAAGCTCGCTCAACGTGAGATTGCCTTCCAGCGTTCTTTCCCTTTTTGTGTAAGGTCATGTCCTATTTTTGCTTGCTAGGGCTAATGTTGCACATTTCTATGTTCTATTGCAAGCTTTTTGCTTGTTGTTCCTGATTGTAGGTCACTTTGCCTTGCAAGGATTCGGGTGCTCGTCTCCTCTCCTCTTTGAGGTACGCTATGATATCCTTGGATGTCCTACCATGGTGGTATGTCCGGGTCTATAGGTCATAATTGGTGACTATCTAGTGGATTTCTGTCGGGAAACCGCCTAGGTCAAGCTTTTTTTCATATATGTGGTTAGTGATGACTGTATCATGTTTACGGTCTTGTGCTCCACTAGGTTGGCAATGAGATTGATCAAGTTAGGTAGATCCACTCCTCTAATGGTATCGATCTTTGCAACGTCTGCTGACTCTTAGGTCTCATTTGCTCCTATATTTGGGGTTCTCAATCACCTGACTACATTTTAGGATCTTCTCCTACTAGTGGGTTTGTTCTGATTGTTAGGTCTGAGTGACTTTCTTATTATTTACAAACAATCCTAAATTAAACTTACTTGGTGTGTGTGTGCATGCTCTCTTTTGTGCACCATGAAAAATCAAGCTTTTAGCTTTTCTTAAGTACACTTCAAGTGTTGGAAAACACAGTAGGTGCAAATACAAAGTGGCAATTGCAACTCTCACACTCTCATCTCAATTCTCGGCCTAATGGGGCTGTAAACTTGGTTCCTGGCCATTTCCTCTCGTCTCTCGGGTCTATGCTATGCCATTCAACTTGCTTAGGGTTCAGTGAGGTTTGTTGGTTAGCCTATGGCTTCAAGTATGTTGAATATGCAAATATGAGTGTCAACACTATGCCTGGCTGTTTGGTTGTGATTTCTAGGGTTTCATTTTCATGTAAGGCCTCTAGTGAATTCCCCTCTTACGGGTTGGTTTCTCTATCATTCTAGACCCACTAATTTTTTCAATTTTGATGTGTTAAAATCTGGTTCAATTTTGCAGAGTCCAATTCTACAGTGTACCTGGTTTCAAGAATCAAACGTCCATGTGATTCTGTATGGTCTAATTTTTGTGTCTAATTCTAAAATGTGCGATTTTGGGAATCGGACAGGGTGTGTCCAATTAGAGAGGTCAGACTAGTCCAATTTGAGTATGTCTAATTTCAAAAATTGAACAAGGTTAGGTTAGAGTGTCCTTAGGATCGGATGTGTGGTAGTGATCCAATTATTGGGGTGCTCGATTTTGGTTGGTCGGATCAACCAATCGTACCGGTCCAAGTCCAGAGTCTGAGTGGTTCGATTTTGGTTGTCTCAATTGTAGGCCGTCCAATTCTGGGAATTGGACAAACCCAAGGCATCCAAGAATCCGAAGTGTCTAATTCTGGGAATTGGACGCCTGCGAATCATGTCCGATTCCATCGGCACGTAAACCGCGTGCACAAAAATCACTTTGTGCCACTGATTTCTGGCCATGCAGCTGAGCAAGATTCGCCATGATCAAAGGTTAGATCCTGAGAAAGATTTCTACACACCTGATCTAAGCAATAAACTCTTGTGAATTGATTCGTTGGAAGCACCAAGTCGTGAACAAGCTCTCAAGCGCTCTCTCTCTCTCTCTCTCTCTCTCTCTCTCTCTCTCCCTCTCCCCCCCTCTCTCTCTCTCTCTCTCTTTAGTTACAAAACTTGAAAATAAGGTCTCTCTTTGCCTCCCATGATCTTAAACCCTTGATGGACTAGTAGTTTTGGATGCTTTGATCCCTGGTAATTTGAGGTCCCTTCTTGATTCTATGCCTGCAGGTGCCTATCTTCTTGCTCCTTCCACGGCAAGGGTTCGTACACTCGCACCTTGAGTTGCCTCCTTGTTGACCAAGTATTGCACCCATGCCACAAGATTGCTAGCATCTAGTGTGGTAGAGGAGTCTTGGGTGGGTGTAGTGATTGGGGTGGTGTGCAGTGACTGGGGTGGTAGGTAGTAGGAAGGTTGGGATAGGGTGGATCAAACCCTTTCCCTTTTCCTTAGTCTCTAGGGGTGGTAGTTTTTTGGGTGTCTTGGAGCTAGTGCTTGGACCTTCATGTCAGGTGGGCTCATGGCCACCAACACTTCTTACCCTAAAGGTTGCTCCATTGAGAGGCAAATAGTGAGAGCTATGTCTTCTTTCTCCTTCTTCTTGAGCTCCACCGCCTCTTCCTCATCGCTCTTCTCTTTCTCTCATCTTTAACTCTTTTGGATTCCTCTTTTATTCTCTTCACCTCATCCCTTTCTTCTTTCTTTCATCATACTTTCAAGCGTTTAGACTCATTTTGTGCTTTGTGTAGGTCTATTTGCTCCTCCCGCTCCCTCTCTTCTCTGGCATTCTTCTTTTGCACAGTCTATTTCTTTTACCTTGTGGCCCTTCCTTGGCCAGATTGTTCTTCTTACTCTCCTTTGTCCTCGCTCATGGTCCTTTCATTGGACTATTCTTATCCTTGGTGTGAAAGGGACCAGTCCGAAATTTTAGCAATTGCCTCGTCGTCTTGTGCGTTCCCTAGTGATTCTGTTATGATCTAGGGCTAAGGCTTTTTTTGACATCTCTATTTTCTTTCTCATGAATCCATTAAGGTTTACCTTGTCAAAGGACCAAGCAACAATGCTCTCCAACATTAGTACGTTGATTTTGTTCATCAATGCATTGTACCGCTGTTATACCGCTTTGACTGGAGAATAGGGCATGCACCATTTTGGCCTAGATTTGTACCTCAAGGTCGGGGATGTCGATATGCTGATGCCATAGTTTGTGTGGGCTATCACTTTGTCCATCCCCAATATATCATACACTTCCACTTGCTTGGTAAGCCGAGTGCTTTCTGTACCAGTGCCTCACTGCTTCACTATTTATTCAATGGTTGGTTCCTTCATGACTGTCTTCAGATTCAAGATACACGTGAATTTGAGTTCATTATAAGCCCTCGTCTCCAACAAGAGGCCATATTTTTCTTGCTTCTCCTCCAAGAATTGTTGCTTTTGTCTTGACCTACCATAGTGGGTACCTATCATAATGCCATAGTTCACCATTAGTGTTCTCAAGGTAATTTCTTGCAAAAAGGTGAGCAGGAATTGATTGTGCTTTCTAGGGAATAATAACATGCTTAACTACAAATAAGAGCTTTTTTTTCGTCAATGAGTCCATTCATTCCAATGATTTTATGACTTTTCATTAGTTACAAGTTAACTTTTATCCACTCTCTTCCACTCTTGGTGGTCATTGATGGAGGTTTCATTGGTGCATTTAAATCACCTTGCATGTTCACATGTTTCGTTCCACCTTGCCCTAGAATCCTTCGTAGCATTAAGGTTTGAAGGGTCAAGGGTATTTAGCAATGGCTTGCAGTGGTTTACTTTTGCAGCATGAGCCAATAATAGAAGTTTGGAGTATATTCGAGATTAGCATAGCGGTCCATGTCGAAAGGACAAATACCTACTTGAGTGATGTAGGTGGGAACATCTGTGAGAAAGTCACCAAGGTCGATCATGCTAGCAATGTGTAACTCTTTCTTAGTAAGGACTCGATCTAGGTAAGGGTGGCTCATGACATGTTCTTCCAAGGATCGATTGAAAGCAATGGACAATACCCTAAAAGAGATAGGAGCTACGTAAGTAGGATCATACTCGAAGGTCTTAATGGCACGTCATTGCTCAACATTAGTCATGATTTGACAGCCTTCTTGTTCCCATTGGAGTTTGAGAGCATACCACTTCCTCAAGAAAGATGAGTCATTATTGGCTATCTTGCGGAGTTTGGCTTGTGGCAAAAACTCTGTTCTTGTTGTAGGAGGTGATCAGCCGTTGTTTGAGGGGTTGGTCTGGAGATATCTCGACATTTCCGATCAATTTCTCTATGATTATGGGAGTTTTTACCATCACAAATTAGTATTCCTCCTAGGTGCATGGCATGGCACAAACTTCCAATGCTAAGGATGGATCAAGTAGACCTAGGTCTAAGTGTTCATAGCTCTTAGCAAGTAGAGTGAAAGTGGCATCTAAGTTTGTGATGCAAGTGATCCAGTCATCTCTCGCATTCTCAGCCAAGTATTTAGCCAAAGTGAGGATTGATCATAGGATAGCTTAAGACCTGCTAGTGGGTAAGGGTTGACCAAACTAGATACTTTGGTAGCTAATGGCTACAACTTTGGTTGTTCCTGAGAGTGTGGTTGGGCTCCTTGTGTGATGGGCTTGGTTAGAGTCAGCGGGGATGCAAGCGAGGTCATAGAGGCACTAGTAGGATTGGGCTGAGGCAATGTAAGTAGTAGGGTGCGGCTTTGGTCTATAGACTTGTTAAGTCTTTGCCAACTTCTCCGGTTGAGGCTCTGTGGGTTTTGCAACTTGAGCCGTTTATGGCATTGGTGTCTTGACTCTCACATGGCTTTATGTGATTAAATTTGGGAGCGGCGTTGGAGTAGGATCCTTGGCCATTCTTGTTTTAGGTACCCAAATCCAGGTGTTATCCTCATAGTAGCATTTTGCTTGCAATAAGGTTTTTGGGACCCATCATGACTTTTGACCATTCCTCTTTGTATGGATCACCTACTCTACGGCCTCCTAGCTCTCATGTGTGATTCTTTTGTGTTGCAAGGTCATGTGTGTACCTGCTTCTTCTAGGAGGTGGGCCTTTGTGCTTAGGCATCCAATTGAGCTGTGGTTCCTGGGCCTTGAGTCTGATTTTGGTGGTTTGCTGGGATTGAGATTTGGTGGGTTGTGGCAAGTCACAATCTCCCTTCTTATGCTTAGTAGTGGGTTGCTCTATCAGTGGCTTGGTAGATTGTGATGGAGTTGAGCTGCCCTTGCTGAAAGGTGTTACTATCCTAACATTGCCAATGGCAAGGTAAATGCACTGCGAGTAATATTGGACCTTGTACTGCACTTGTTTCTTGAATGCGCGTCCCAGCAGCGATTCCTTACTGATGATCTTAGAGTTAGGCATCACATAGCAGATCACAGGTAGGCTTTCAATCTCAATAAAGATTGTTATTTTTCATTTTCGTAGTAGTGAGTAGGACCACCCTCCAAATAGATTGAGCTTAGTGTTGGTAGGCTACAGTTGGGGTTGACCAATGAGAGTCTAGTTATTGTGCATAAGGATGTTATAGTTAGCTCCCTCATCAATGAGTGCATTAAATACATGCTAAGCATAGGTAGGCAAGTGCCACGACTTCCTCGTCTTCATCTTCAATTTATGTGATGCTAGGCATGGTTGAGATGGCATCCAAGTCGACGGGTATGGTCTTCCATGTATTCATCTCTACTCTTATTGCCTTTCTTCTATTTCCTAAAAAGATCAAACCGTTTCCCCAGTCTTCTATGACCTGTGCATTGCGCATCCAGGGCCGGCCTAACATGATGCCATAGTCCAGCCCCTTCATGACTATAAGGCCAATAGAAAATTGGATTCCTGCAATCTTCAAGGGCCAATTCTTTAACACTCCACATGGTGGCACTTCATTCCATTGGCTAGGGTGACATTGAACCGAGCATTCTCAACAAGCGGGTTACCCCAATCCTAAGTACTGCATGGCTCAACACACTAACTGTTGCTCCTATATCTACAATTCCCTTTCTCATGCTGTCTCTCAAAGCAAGGACTGGTAAGTCTACATGCCTTTTGATGCCATCCCAAAAATTATTGATGTGAAAAGACTTGGAGAATGATTGGAGCGTCAAACTTGGTATCTGAGTTACCATGTCATGATCATGTAGATCACTTGCCCATTTCTCCATTTGTCCTTCAACACACCGCTTTAGTTCTTGCTATAGTGTTGGATGCTACCTAAGTAGATCTCCTAGGCTTAGTGGCATCGGGGTGGTTACTCGCGTGGTGAGGACTAGTTTGCTAGCCCACAGTGTGTAGGGTCTGTCTAAGCGGCACTGCTTATAGTACAGCTATGTCTTTCAACTTTGGTCGTGGGGGGGAGACTGGTGTACTTACGCTTGAGAGATCATCAGTCTCATCTTCCAATATGTGCTCAACATCCCTTAAGTTTTCTTGGGCTTCTTTCACTCAGTCTTTGACCTTTTTGATGGCTTAAGGTTTGGGCTTTTCATTGGGGTACTCATTGACCTTTGCACTCCCCTTCTCGGTCATATTTGGAGCTAATGTTTTTGCTTTTGTGTTGTCACCTTTTTTTTGGTAGGTAGAGTCGTGGCACACTTGGTTTTTAGTGTGACCTTAGTGCCAACTCTCTTTGTCCTTTACTTGTGGCTTTTTTTTCTGATTGAGGAAGCATTCAAGTTGCAGGGCCTTGGCAATGATATGCCAACCTGCTTTGTCTACGCGCAGGTCATGATATGCAACGCAATGGGTGTGTCCTCTTAGTTAAATATCTCAACTCCAAAGTGCTCCAATGGTACAGATAGCTCACTTGTTGCACTAGAGGTGGTCTTCATCTAGGGCATTCAAACAGGTGAGTGATTCCACACTGTAGACATCTAAGATTCTAGTAGCCTACTCCCATTTAGGGCAGCATTCTGGACATCTAAGATTCTAGTAGCCTACTCCCATTCAGGGCAGCATTCTGGACATCTAAGATTCTAGTAGCCTACTCCCATTCAGGGCAGCATGAGTAGATATGTCCTCAGTGTCCACAAGTCCAATACGAGATTGGTTTTTGGGTATGCCCTCAAAAACCTCTACCTTTTCCTCTACCTAATTCCATCACCGCGGTACAGGTAGGAAAACCATACGGATTGCATTGTCCTCTTTGTCACATACGAGATGTAAGGGTGCACATAAGGCTTTTCATCATTTAGCTCCTCCAAATAGTGGACTAGAGCGTTGCTCGGTGGATGGTTACGTAGGGTCCATGTGGTCTAGGTATACCTATAGGGTTTATCTCTATCCTAGGAATGGCAAGTTTGGCGTCACTGGGTGATGGGAGAGCTAATGGGACTCCCCTCCCAAAAAAATTTTGCGGCCAATTCGCTAGGTAAGGCTTTCCGTATGGTTGTGAGTATGGGGATCCCCTTGGTAGTCTGCAATGCATGACATTGTGACCAAACCTACCGCAGTTGGTGCAAGGTCAAGACCCCGAGTGTGGGCACTTGGCTGGTAGGTGGTTTCACCACAATACACGCATTGGACATGAGGGCATGTTGGTCATCTCATCATTTCTTATAATTTGGCTAGCTGTGTCTTCATCGCCACTAACTCTTGACTTGCATCTGTGCCCTTCCCTATATCTTGAGTACTTGGGCCTAATCTTTTACTTGATGTTGAAACTTTCTTAGAGTTTCTAGCATTTATCTCCTCCTCACGTCGAGCTCTTGGAGCTTCTCTCTTTGAACTGGTCGTCCACTCTAATTACCTCGTCAAAGACCCTAGCTAGCACATCTTGCTGCAAGCTTGAATTTCCTGCCACCAAGGCCTTGTAGAGTTCCTCACTTCTTATCCCATTGATGAAGACTCTCGAGATCCCTCTTTTGGTGGGTTTCTCACTAGTTGGGATCCTCTTAAAGAGACTTTGCATGTGGATGACGTACTCTCTTATGTCCTCCTTGTCCTTCTGCTTGACTTTCATCAACCACACTAGAAGGTTTTGGAAGTACCCAAGCTCAAAGAATCTCTTAATGAAGAGACTCTTGAGGTTGTTGAAGTCAGTCTACCCAATGTAGCATCTAGACTCGTGTACTAGGTCCTACCCTTGTCTCCTAGACTGAAAGCTCATGAGTGAAGAGTAAGATTGGTGTGGCCATTGGCCTCGTATACTTGCTCAAACTGCTTCACGTATCTATCTGGATCATCATTTGGCTGGTACTTGTCTAATCACTTAGCCACTATAGGAATTCTGGATTGGCTCTTAGAGCCCTAGTTGACTCCTAAACCTAGAAGCAATTAGGTTGCCATTGCAACAACACTCTACTCTTTACTATGACGAGTTGTCTAGTAGTCGCTTTGTAAGAAGCTCGCTCAACGTGAGATTTCCTTCCAACATTCTTTCCCTTTCTGCGTAAGGTCATGTCCTATTTTTGCTTGCTAGGGCTAATCTTGCACATTTCTATGTTCTATCGCAAGCTTTTTGCTTGTTGTTCCTGATTGTAGATCACTATGCCTTGCAAGGCTTCGCATGCTCGTCTCCTCTCCTCTTTGAGGTACGCTATGATATCCTTGAATGTCCTACCATGTTGGTGTGTCCTGGTCTATAGGTTACCTTATCTTCTATGGAGATGATAAAGGGAAAATACTATATCCCCATTCCTGTCCATGCCATCATTTGTGCTTAAACAAGCATTGGAGGAATTAATCATAAGGGACCAAGAACCCTCAATGGATTGGTGATTGGCAAGAAAAGTGCAAAAAAATAGACAAGATGAATTGAACTCAAATAAAAAGGTAATGGCATCTCCTCACTACCACCTATTATTGCTATCTCTAATGCCAAAAGTGTCACTATGGCACCATCTAGAGAAAAAGAGAAGCTAGCAACAAACTATGCTTATCTAAACCCAGCTCAACAATTAGCCACTATTCAAAAAATTAAGAAATGCATAAACACCCAACATGAACTAAAGGAATCATAGGATAATGAGATGATTAACCTCTCTAGCTTGTCTCCTATATCTAAAATATGCAACCATGAATAGACAAGGTAATCAGATAAGTGCAGTGCACCACTGAGCCATTAGGTGAGCCGCCACCCTTCGATCAGGGTCTATCTCTTGATACAAGTTGATCATAGTTTCCTATGAGCATATTCAATGTGCAATAATTTCCTCACTTGCATCAACACATGTTAAGATTCCACTCGGAACTCTGCTAAAATGTAGCCCAACTATTTGGCAAGGATTAAAGGTTTGGGTAGAGGGTTTAAATCCTACCTCATCACACCATTCTATTAACACAAACAATAATGTACTTTCAATCCTGAGTGCCCTAGGGATCAACACATTCTAGGAGGGTGTTGAATGACATGCCATACTTCTTGTGGAAACCTTTGGGGATACCATGCATCATGGAATAGTGGATATTGGGGTTGATGTTAGTACAGTTAACCATAATCTCCTCCAAGCATTGGATAAGCCACCCATAGAGCTAATTCATTTCAATATAACGATTATCACTTAATTGTCCATGGATGCACAATGCACGACTCACTGAAGATTGGTCAATGGTCTAGTCTTTCTAGGAAATAAAAAAGAAGCAATATGTGTTGGGAGGCAAACTTGGAAAACAACCTTTGTTGACCTTGATGCCATCTCAGTCTTGTTGAAAGGAGACTCCGTGGATCCCACAACCATAAAAGCATTAACTAGATATCTCCCTTTCTCAAGGATGAGTAGGATTGGATACACATTCTCACAACATTAGAATTTGCATTTATAGAGAAAATAGACTAGCATTTAGCCTATGAACACATGAGTTAGAAAGACACATGTGAAGCCACAATTGTCATCCCTTCAATGCCTCTTTTTATGATGTCCTTTGAGTCTACACTGTGCTCATTTCAAGCTATTTTAGTCCAAAAGATAGAATAGGACTAAGAAAAATTCTAAGTCAATGGGATGCCATGTTCCATGATCATCTATATTCACATATTCCACCATCTTGATTATAATTCAGGGACCATGAAACTTGCTAAGCATCTAGTATCTATTCCTTAGGTTGATATTGTTTTCTCTTGCTTGAGACAAAAGAGCTTCTAGCTTGATTTCTTGAGAGAGAATGAATGCGAAGGATCCAAGATGAGAGGTACTGAGATCATCAGAGTATAGAGAAGATCTTGAAGAAATAAAAGCTCCATCCATGTCCCATTATGGTTAAGTCATAATTTCACCATAGCATGTTATTTTAATAGCCAGAATAATAGATGGAGTGTATTATTAATCTTTGGCTAGTTCCAACTCCTTATGTCCTTATGGAATAAGAAATGCCAATGTGCTCCTCCTCAAGCCCTCCCCTTGATGCTAAATTGCAAGATGCCCTAAAGAATATTACCAATACCCCCTACTCACTGGCACCACTAACTCTACATCTTTTGAATCATCTACCTCATGTTGCCCTACCCACTCTTCTCTCCTATCTTCATCTATGCAATATGCACCTTGGGTCTTCATCGTAGTATGAAGAACCAACCCATTCTATTAGAAGAATACCAATCATTCATAGTCAACTTCACTTCCTTTCCTTTTTACCTTTTGATGTCAAAGTTCTTCATGAAGGTTCTTTCTTTCAAGGACATCAACGCATTAATATTAAGGAGTGGCCTCCTAACCAATTGTTGCATTAGTCAATTCGACTCTATAAAGTACCATGTATGTTGTCACAATATCCAAAAGTGGAGTCTTTTGTCAATCATACTCCTAAAAGTTTATTAAATGCAATGACATTTCTAGGCACAATCCTATTGCTTACTATAGTACATCTATCAACCAACAATTTAATCCTTCTTACTGCACATAACCCTCACCATTCAGAGACATTCTACAACCCCTCCAAATGCCACTAAAACTTTCCCAAATTTTATGATATTTATAATGACACCACGCCCTATATATTCCAATCTTCTAATGTTATACATTCCTTCATCATCTTCATCCGAATTCCTTCACTGATCAACCTAGCCTTAACACCATAAACACTATGATCTTTGCTTAGTAATCTTCTACTTAGTGAGATTAGGACTTGCTACAAGAACTGCATCCTTGCACTTTTTCTAAATAACAATGGCAATATAGATGCTGGAGTATGAATCACCTGTATCTTTGAGCACTAATTCTCCTCACTTTTTACCTAGCCCTCGTAGGTGACATGAGATAGAGTAGTTGTTCATGACTTGCATTCATCCATTTCGCCTTAGCACACCTCTTTGTCTAAGGATATTACAAAAGGATTATATGCTTAGCCATCATTTCTCATTAAAATCCCTAGGATATAATCTTCCATTACCTAACAACCTAGCGTTCTCCACCCCCTTGTATCAAAAAACAAAATAAATGATAGATAAAGAAACAATAAAGCATCTAAGACCAAAATTAGCCACTACATCTAGAGGTTATTAAGTTAATGATGGTTGGTGATCTATTGGAGGCCACCTCCTTTGTTAATATCCTAGCTCCCTCCCTACTCAAGATCAAAATTCCTAAAGTGTAGGGCATGATTCTAACTTATTGTGCATACATATTTACCTCAACACCACCCCACGCACTCTAACTTCTCATCAATTAGGTACTTCATGTTTGTGTATATCTAGTAGGTTTTCCAACCTAGCATTATAATACCCTCCAAATTGCACATACATACATACCCACCATTATGTTGTAGACACATCCCATTTTAGGAGTGGGGCATCACATCTACCAACCAAAAAGAAAATAAAAATAGAACTCCTTCAATCCTTAATATAGTAAATGAAGGCAATATTAGCATGATTCAATGAGGAGGTATTGCTACTAGGACTTTGAAGCAGCAACAAAGTCAACAAAAGAAGATGACAAAGACATTAAGCAAATAAACATGAAGCAAAGGTAAGTAGAAAGCAATGAAATAATAAGAAATAATCATGGCAGTTAGTGCAATCATGACAAGAAGATATAAAAAAATGATGGCACAATATTTTGGAGCTATTTTATCTAAAATTTGAGCATCAACATCTCCTTGTCATGCAAATGTATCAAAGGATAATTGAAAAACCACATGATCAAAGCTAGAAAGGTTTGAAGGGTGGCTAGAGACTCTAAGCATTATAAATAGTTACGGGAGGCAAGACGGTTTTAGGGCTACTCATCTAGAAACCATACGTATTGAAAGTTTGAAAAATAATGGATGAATACAAATCTTATGAATGATAGCTTTTGGAATTTATTTTCTATCTATTTCTTTACTTCTTCATCCACCATAACTTGTGTGAGAGAGAGTGTGTGTGTGATGGAAGGAGCTCGAGTGAGTAAGTGTGAGAGAAAGGGATATTCTCTCCTCATCTAGTCATTTCTTCTTCGCTTACCCTATTTTATTTCTTTCATTAGAGATTACAATTTGTAGCATTTGGAGGTTGGCATTGTGTAGTTTGAATCATAGGAGATTGTAACCATTGGAGGTCACATGAGGATTGGGAAGCATCAATTCATTAATCACATTATCCATACTATAGTGAGGGAGAAATGAATTTGGTAAGTATCAAGCTTGTTTTCTTGAGCTTAAGTTTGTTGGGTTGATTACTTCATAATAAGAATAACCTAGCATGCTTTCCTTAGATAGAGAATGGATGCAGAGCACCAATTAAGGTATGGCATGAGAATGTAAGAAACAATAGGAAGGAAATAGGAGAAAAGAGAATTGTGAAGAGCAAGATAAAGGTAATAGAGAAACCAACATGAATGATGATGGAAATTAATACAAGGAAATCCCTACACATATGAAGGTATTTGACCAGCGCAATGGAAGCATGAAGGCTATAGTGATAAAGGCAAAGTCACTAAAAGACTCACTACAAGATTGATAAGATATATTGATGTAAGTTTCAAATAATCCCCCTCCATTGCATGGGACTTGGAAGAAATGGATGAGTAAACCAAGGATCAACAACAAAAAGCATATGTTGATCTAGGAAGGAAAGAGTGGACATTCAAAGAAGGAGACATGGTCTCTATCCATGTCCACCCTAAGAAGAGTTCCTTGTATTTAGGAGAAATCAAGAAACTAAGCCCAAGATATTGTGGGCCATACAAGATCCTCAAGTATTTAGGACTTAATGCTTACAAGTTTCAACTCCCTAAACATTCAAAAGTTCATAATGTAGTTCATGTTAGCCTATTGAAATGTACAACCTTGATCATGTTCTTGATGATTAACAATGTAATGCCAAGCCAAGGAGTCCTTGAGATTCAGCTTGAAAGGATACTTGATGTAACAAAGAGAACCCTAATAAGAAGGACCATTACAGAATGCCCGTTCCATAGAAGGACTATTGTGGAGAATATGCCAATTGGATTGATGAGAAAGCCTTATGTAAATAACATCTCTAGTTTCTTTCAAGATGAGAACATCTTGATTCATCTAAGGAAAAGAGAATGTAATGTAAAATAGAAACCCCTCTCCCTATGTTGTGACTTAGGGCTAGGGGGTGACTTTAAAGGGTATCACATGCACACATAAGGAGAGAGAGAGAGAGAGAGAGAGAGAGAGAGAGAGAGAGAGAGAGAGAGAGAGAGAGAGAGAGAGAGAGAGAGAGAGAGAGAGAGAGAGAGAGTGTGTGTGTGTGTGTGTGTGTGTGTGTGTGTGTGTGAGTGTGTGTGTGTGTGTGTGTGTGTGTGTGTGTGTGTGTGTGTGTGTGTGTGTGTGTGTGTGTGTGTGTGTGTGTGTGTGTGTGTGTGTGTGTGTGAGGGAGGAGGAAATAGAGAAGAGGGAGATAGAGAAAAAGAGGAGAGAAGGAGGGCATAGGGGAAAGAAGAGAATAAGATAGAAGAAAGAGGTAAAAAGAGAGAAAAAAGATAAAGAGAGTAAGGAAGAGGAAGAGATAGAGAATAAGAGAATAAGAGCAAAGAAGGATAGACTCAAACATCTCAGAACCCAACATTCTAAAAATCCCATTATCCCACAACTCTCAAAAGATAAAGAGAGTAAGGAAGAGGAAGAGATAGAGAATAAGAGAATAAGAGCAAAGAAGGATAGACTCAAACATCTTAGAACCCAACACTCTGAAAATCCCATTATCCCACAACTCTCAAAAGGTCCTACCATCTGTTAAAATGGCCCTAACGTCCCTCTTCAAATACCCTATCTCATGAAGGCTCTATCATTGCTATCCTAGATACTCAAAGCTAGATGGTGCATCATCAAGACCATTGAAATTAAGAGCATCATATTACATAAGGAGCTCTCCATCCATTATGGCCCCAAAGAAGCAAAGCTTTGGAGTTGGGAGTGGTTTGAGCCTCAAATGGAACTACAATCATGGATAATTTCCCATCACTAGTCAAACAATCCCAAGTTCTCTTTTTGTTAAGTTTAGTTAATTAAAGGAAAATGAAATAATACTTTCTTTCATCATTAAAAGGTTGCTTCCTAAGTTAGGAAATATTTTAGTCTATAAAAATAATGAAGTAATAATCTAGGATTATTGGATTAAGACAATTACCATTTGGAAAAGGAAAAGTTACAAATTTTTAATGCTAGATTAATATTTTTCTTTCTTGGACAACTAAAATTAAAAAATAGTAGAAATTTTCTTGAATCTAGGATCAAATGATAAGAAGTCCATTTTAGCTAGAAGTATTCAAACTTAGAATAGATAACACCTAAGAAAAATCAAACTAGAAATTTTGTATAAATTCTGAACTTAGCTTAAATAAACTTATTATAAATTTGGGGCATTTTAAATCATCTAGAGAAATGACAAGAAAACTTACATTAGTTAATATGCTAACATGATGTTACAATAATAAATAAACATGTTACCTTATGGAAACATAATTTGAATACTTAGGTTTCCTTTTTATAAGATAACTCTTACCTTGTTATCAAAACCTTGTGCCCTAAAGTGAGCCACACCAAGATACTAAGGGTCTAGCCTAGATGGAGTACTAGGGGTACTTCAAGCCCTCTTGCATGGTTTTTGAAATAGCATGATTCATAGATAGTAAGGGAAACTATATTAAATGCATGACTGAAGCAAAAGAAACACGCTACTGATTCAGCAAAAGTAGGAATAGATGTATCCATAGCACAACTGGTAGAGGGATTATGAAAATCCTCTACCTCCCTAGCCTCATTTTTTCATGTATCTAGGTCCTAATCCTACATTGCACAATCAACAAACTCTATGAGTTTCTCAAGGTACAAATGCCTACATAGTGCCATCTTGGAGATACTAAATAAACCATGTAGTAAAGTGCAAAGAAAAATTGGAATTATTAAAACCATGTACTTCATCACATTTTTTACATTTAAGAACAAATTCTAAAACATCATTCTCATCCTACAAATTTGACTCTCCCTAGACCACAACCACATCAAACATCTTCTACTACATGGGAAATGTAGAACTCTACAACAACTGAAAACTTTTAGGATTATCAAGGTGAACCTCTGGACTCTACTTCTTGTTGTGAACTCTTGAATCAAAGCCATAATCCATAGATTTAGAATATGGCACATCCAAAGATTTCTCATTCAAAGCCTCAAACTCAACCAATTGCTTCTATAAAGTATCAACTTTTTGCTAAGTATTAAGCCTTGCATCTACTACTTTTTGAAGTTCCTCCTTTATCAAGACCAAGTCATTGTACTTGTCCAATTTGATTGTAGTGATCCTCATTAACTTTAAGTAATATTTAGCATCTTCAAAAATAAATTATCCTTGTAAAACTTCATAAGGATTATCGAAAACTCCTAGTCGAGCAACAATAGTGTTCCAAGTTTGTTTGGCGGTGTTCACAACTTATATATATAATTTCTTATGATCAGTTATCTATGAGATCACCAAACCCTCAATCTCCACATCAAGATTATGAAAAAAGCATCTTTCAAGTTACTGCAGTGGCATTAACTATGTTTTCAATATCTGACATTTAGACAACAATTCAACATTACTTTGAGTCAAAATTCAACTCTTTCCACCATTGCTTGAACAACTTCATAGTTAATTTGGTTTGAGCCAACTACTTCTCTAGCATGTCTTGAGCTTTCTGCAGTGACTCCCTCTCTTTTGCATGATCCATGTTTACTTGTTGTAAATATGCAGAGAGTTTCAAAACCTTTGGAAACTCATGATCAAACACTATACTTAAGCTCACTGTCGATCGACATATCCACTGATACCCTACATGTCAGCTACTTAATGAAAGAGTGAACTTCCTACAACTTCCCTAGAATCACTAAAATATCTATATCTGACATTTTAAATTTCTACACTATAAAAAAAGAACTGATTCACTTATCTTCTGGTCCCCAAATTCCATATACTGATTTAACATGTTGGTGTTGGTCTAAGTATAATGGTAGACATGATGTCCAAGTTGATCTTGGCAAGCTTCAAGATTTCTTAATTGCAAAATTTGCCACCAATGCTGAATCAAATGCATCAATAGCCACATCAACACTTCGTCCTTAAAGGTGACTGTTGTCTTCAATAAAAGGATTACCTCCCACAGCATCCCTATCATGTTTAGGCTGCTCTATAGACAAAGGCTACAACTTCCTCTGCCATTTTCTTGCTACAAGGGTGGTTTGTGAAATCTAAGGTTACATTTCTCCTACAAAATCATACAAAGCCCCTAAAATCATACCCAAACAACTTCTGTATTCAAACTTCCTTGTTACCCCCTACATAAAGCCCCTAAAATCATACCCAAACAACTTCTGTATTCAAACTTCCTTGTTACCCCCTACATAATTTTCTCATAAGCCACACTTGCCCAATTAGAGATTCATTTATTCTCAGCATACCACAAGATCTTGTATGTGTCACAACCAATAGAATGTGTTTTCATGAGCTACATAATCCTTTCCTTGAAAAATTTGAGATGAAGCTTCCTATGTGGTGACAGTTCCTTTTAAGGGTATAAACTTTTATTGTCCTTGTAGCCTCTCCAAATTCCTCTTACATCTCTCTTATTGAGCATTTCCATTGTCTAGGATTT
The DNA here is from genome assembly GCF_053477565.2 of Lygodium microphyllum. NCBI lineage: Eukaryota > Viridiplantae > Streptophyta > Polypodiopsida > Schizaeales > Lygodiaceae > Lygodium > Lygodium microphyllum. The sequence goes on from NC_141159.1 coordinate 21,907,672, forward strand.
TCATTACATTGAAACTTCAAAATTTCATCGACGAGGGTAGGAGTCAACTCCACCAAACTACCTAACTAGCCCTTCGATTCCTTGAGATAATCCATTTGTAGTGCTATTGCATAAATATTTTGCTAACATTTTACCCATGGAAAATTGGTGTATTTCCAAAGAATAATTTCTTTTAGCCACTACTTTGTCTTGGGATTAGATAGGTGGATGATACTAAGGAATCTTGAAAGGATTGTGTACTAGATGGAGATGGGATGATTGGTGGTCCTCCTTGGCTCTAGGACTCTTCTTCCTCCCCTGTCAACAAATGAGAAGATGTCACATAAGCATCCTTCTTGTTCTCCATCTTATAGCTTCCTTTTCCTAGTCATTACTGATGGTGGTTGCACCTTTCACCTGCTACTACCATGAGAGTTTGATGCCATAGCTACTGCTAAATTCCTCAAATGGTTGCAATGCTACAAAGGAGGAAGTACTTCTTTTTGCAAGGAAGACAATAACCTTCATTTCATTGGAGAAGAAGGGCAAGATAGACCATCATGGAAGAGAGCTTCAAAAGATTTCTCCCTAGATATTTAGAGCATATTTTTGCATTTGTGTGCTGCAACACAATGCAATGGGATAGAGGGTGGAAATGTTTATTTCAAATTGAATCCATCAACCACTATCTTTAGGTATCTACCTACAAAAAATTGCAACAAAAATATACCCTAGCCTACACCCTTATAATGACATAAGGGCCAAAATAGTGTAGTTTCAACTTACTAGGATGTTTTCCCAACTTGGAATTATACATCACGACACAATTACCCTCCTCCAAGTTTTTCATTTCAATGTGTTGATTCACCCAAGTTGACCTCCTGTATTGCACCACTTTGGACATGTAGGTTGAAATAATTCAATCTTCATCAAGTTGTCGGAGCTACTCCATTCTACACCGAATAGAATCTTTTGGATCCATTTTAAACTTTCTAGAAATACAAAGAGATAGTATTACATATTCCATGGGAACCACTTCTTTCAACCCATATACTAAGCAAAGCGGGGTCATTCTTGTAGTAATTTTCTATGCTATGGAAAAAACCCATTAATCAAAATGTAGCTTTTGATCCAATCTATTCTATTCCCTTCAAAATTACTTTAGGATCCACAGAAAGTTCTTATTCGAGCTTTTGACTTATCCATTGGTCTATGCATATGATAGGAAGTATACTTTTTATGCAAAATCATATGCCTATGGGTTAGCTCCACAATTACTTTGTTTAGGAAATGATTACCCTAATCACTAACAAGCTCAATAGAGCATCCAAAGTGTTTCATTATGTTAGAATACAAAAATCTAGCAACATTTTGGCAGTATTATCCTTCAGGGCTTTTGCTTCCACCCACTAAGTATAGTAATCCATGCAAACAAGAACATACATATTCGGCATATAGCTTGCAAGTTGTTTGATTATGCGTTTAAAGTAAATCCCCCATTTTTGAAAGGGTTCTATTGGAAGCACGAGCCTTCATACAATCCCATGGTTGAGACCAGCCTTTCTTAGCATAAATCAAATGTGATTTAGCAAATTGATATGGATCCTTCAGAATTGTAGGCCACCACAACTCGGTGTGCAAAATCTTTTTACCTCTAACTTCTCTTGAAAAATTCCCTCTTGAAAGGCTGACATGAGCTTCTTTAAGAATTGCCCACTATTCTTCTCTAGGACACATCTTCTCAAAACATAATCAAGTCCCCTTCTTATGTAGCTAGCCAAAAATAACTTGAAAAGACTTACTCTATAATGCTAGCATTTTCTACTGATCGAAACTTAACAAATCAAACATACTACCTAGGTGTAGAAACTTCACGAGTTGATCATAATATGCATGAGGATTATAAACATGTACTTCAAAGAGGTTAGCATCAGGTAATTGATCATCAATGCTTGTTTTCTCCTTTTGTCCACATCAAGTCTTCTAAGAAAATCAGCACAACTTCATCCTCCTTTCAAGGCGTTCTCGTGCCGCTACATGTACACAGTGTGAAAAATCCTAGAGTGCATCCTCATTCGGCTTTCTTATTGATCTAGAGGATCAATGCCATATTAGTCATTAGCGTCAATGTCTCTAGTATGGATGGTTCAAAAATACTAGATTTTTGACAAGTTTAGCCTATTTTTTATATTTTGGATATTATTTCTTATAAATATCCAAAAGCTGTAAAAAACTTCTAGAATAGGATGACACATAAAAAAAACAAGACGTGGCTTTCAGCCATTTTTGGGGGATTTATGCAAAAAGAAGAATTAGCGAAGTCGCACGATGTGTGATCTCACTTTATAGGCAGCAAACAACACTCCAAACTGGGAGAAGAAGAATGAGTGATCAAGGAGAATTCTAAACAAGTGTCTTGGTATTTTGCCCCCCTTTCATAGCCAACATAGGTAGTAGATTGGTGATTCGGGTAGCAAAGAAAAATCTACTATTTAATGCATCTTTTTGGTCTACAAGGGATTTATCTTCTCAGGATGATATAGAAATAAATTGACTTTCTTCAACTCTATGAGTATTCTTCTACATCTTCTATTTCTTTGAACCCCTTTTCTTTCATCAATTGCTTTCCCTGAATCTCCCTCCATCCTATTGTCTCTTACCCTCATGGTAAACTTTCAATCCCAAATGCTCTAACAGTGGTGAACCCGATATAAAAGTTGGTAGTAGGTGTTGTAAAGATGGGGGATTCTACAGGTTCAAGTAGTGGTGATGCTTTACAATAGATGATTGCTTTGTTGCAACAACAACAACAACAACAAGAGTTGTTATTATAACAACAGATGTAAACTCGGTAGGAAGCATAAATAATTTGATTACTTAGCTATGAATGCATTGCATGCAGTGGGACATGAATTGAAGTATTTTAAGGGTCGAAATGTTTTGGTCTTCATCTGGTTGTATGAAGAAATATGTTGTTTCATGGGATATTGTAGTATGCATGGAGTCGACATTTCTCCCATTTAGCCATGCATGCATTGCATGATCAAATTGATGAGTTACATAAGAAGAGATGCTCATTAGGAAACTTTTAAGAAAGCTTCGAGAGAAAATTTTTCTTGGAAGATGTAGGATTGGTAACTAAAGAGACATTTACAGATTGGATTGAAAAGCCCAATAAAGCATTGATTGCTACAACTTTGCTCTATGAATTTGAAAGTCGATATGTGTAGTTTGATGCCAATGAGCAATAATCATTGGAGAGTCAAAAAATTATTTGTTTAAAAAAGGATTAAGATCCTTCTTGTATGAGAAGCTGACTAATTATTTAGAAGCTACCTCTTTTGAAATGGGGCTAAAATAAGATTGGACTAATGTAACTGAGGTAGTGCATATGTTGGTAAGGAGAGAGCGGATGTAACTAGGATAGGGTACAAGCACCACACCTGCCAGCATTCACAAGGGGGCTAAAATTGCAGCGAAGGCACTTGTGGCTATGACTGGCTATACCTATTGGTCCAGATCTTAAAGGTGATGTTGTGGATGAATGAATCAAAGGCATGCATGATTTGAGGCTGAATTTGACAAAAATCTATGCAAAGGTCAAAAAATTGGATGTCAAGGTAGAATAGAAGGGTCCAAAGGCTGTATAGAGAACAATACAAGAGGAGTTGCATTTAGTGTGATAGTTTATAGCATGAAAAGTGAGATTGTACAGCCTAACGTAAAGTAGAAGCAAAAAGTTTAGTCTTTTGGAAAGATGTTAAAATACATGCAATAGAAATTGGTCTTCCAATAGAGATAAATTTTGGGAATGGTAGCATGCAGAAGAGGTGGCTGCAAGGAAATCATTTGCTGCCATCAATGCAGCCACATATGGGTTGAGAATTGAAAGGATTGATGAAGCTCATAAAGGAGGCATGGCTGAAGAAAAATGTTGCATTTGGATACACGCATTAGATTGCATGGAAAAGGGCAAAACAATAAAGTTTGAATTGGCTGATGCAAGTCAGATTATACGAGGAAGAATATGATGGAGTGCACTAGTGGATTCATTTTTAGCCTATGCTTATTTGGCTGAGGTTCATAATCAAGAAGCTTTTGTGAAAGAAAATAGAAGAAGAGATGAGGACATTTCTGGTCCTTCCTCTTCAAGCCCATCTAAATGCATAATACAAAGTAGAATGGAGTAGCAACAGAAAGAGGCTGAAAAAGCCATACCTGAGCATGTTATGGAGGATGCATCTCAAGACAAGAAACAAGAAGGGAAGAAAAGGGGCAAGCAACTCGGTTACAAGTTATAATTGGATCTTGAGTCTTCCAAAAACCTTAAAAAGGTCCTAGAAGATTGCATACTTGGCAGTAGAGTGGAATTCACACTTGGCAAAGTTCTTGGAATCGCAAAGCGTTTCATGATGCAATCATTGATATGTTGAAGCAAAAAAGACAATTGATGGTAAAGTTTTGCAAGCATTGATGCTACAAGTTGACAAAGATAGAGAAACAACTTCAAACGGAATATGATGATGCAGTAAGCTGATTTGGAGAAGGTTGATGTTGAAAATGGGTTAAATGGGAGTGTAGATAGCAAGATTGATGCTAAAATTGGTCTTATGGGTAGCAATAAGCATAGAGAGAAGGCTATGTATAATGGGGATGCCCATCAATAAGTACATAAAGAAGAAGATGCTCATTTTATTCCAAGCAGTCATTATTCAGGAATGCATTAAGATTGTGCTAAAATATAGACAACTGTTAAAGTGGGAGAAAGAGAGATGCCTCGCATAGCTCTCTTGGATCATGATTTTGAAATTAATGTTATGGCACGCAGCTTGTATGAGAATGGAGGTTGGCCGATTGATGTAGATCTGGGATGGCACATGTGGGCAACAAACAATTCATCAAGGGATCTTTATGCGGCTTGTCCGAATGTGCCCGGGACTATTTGAGATATTAGGGATGAATATCATTTTTTTGTGCAAGATTCATATAGTTATCCACTGATTTTGGGACAACCCTATATTTCAAAATCAAGGCTAGAAACAAAAGCCTTGGATGATGGTTCTTCATATGCTCGAGTTTGGAGTGAATACAATACAAAGGCAATACCATTTCTCACTATTTGTGTGAATCATCTCCGCAATCGAGATAGGCTACGAGATAATCCCATGCCACCTAATGCATGAGAGTTTAAGGGTTTTTAAAAAGCACTACTGTAAGTGGAGGCTATGGTAGTGCCTTTAGGAAGATAATTATGCCTCCAAGAAAGGGGAAAACTGTGTTGTGTCCGGATTGGAGGAATGGACAACATGTAGTCTTGGTAATTTTAAGAATATTTCAGCCATGTGCACAGCTGAAAAGAAGTATGTAGGATGGGCTAAAAAAGAGCTGAAGACATATGGTTTGGTGGCTGCAAATGAAGGTATTTCAGGGTTTCTTTTAGGGCTGGTTGATGTTGATATAGTGGCTGAAATTTTTACAACAATTAAAGCTAAAAACAGAGAAAAAAAAGAGGTTATTTATGTTGACACTTTAGAGATGTATGAAGTCATTCAAGAGTCTGTTGAGCATGAATGTTATGGGTTGAAAAGGAGGGCTGAAGCAAGGTTGGATACAAAGTATAAAACAATGGCAAAGAAGGTTAAGCATGTGGCTTTCCCTTTACCACCCGAAAGTGATGAGTTGACTGAAAAAGTGACTCAGCAGCCTAGTAAATGGGATCCACATGGACTAGGATATAAACTTACAGCTGAATCTTTAGAAGAGCTAAAAATTGGTGATACAAGCTTCATTTTCCTTGCAAAAAGAGCTTGTTTCTTTCAGATGTTGGCAAGGCATGGGAAAATCTTTTCGTTTCAGCCAGATGAAATTGGATGTGTTGATTCGACCATAGTTGCATCTATGGTGATCTTTACAATACCTCATGTGCCATGGAATTTAGAGCCTATTCCAGTGCCTTAGGCATACTTGTCAAAGTTGCTCGAGCTTTTGAATGAGAATATCAGAATGTTGATTTTGGAGTCTTCTTCAACTCCATATTTGAATCGATGGTTTATTGTTCCAAAGAAGAATGGTGCTTTGAGGTTTATATAAGATTTACAACCAGTTAATAAAGTCACCATAAGGAATGTTGGATCACACCTAATAGTGGATGAATTTGCAGAAGCATTGCAAGCAATGCAATTTACTATATGGGTGATCTATATTCAGGACATGATCAGTTTCAACTTGCATTGCAAAGCCAGGATATCATCACCATGAAGACACCACTTGGATTGGTTAGGATAAGTATGCTTCCATAGGGAGCAACCAATTCAGTGGCGCATATGATGAATGCTATGCATAAAGTTTTGAGGGAGTATATTCCTCAATTGACCTTACCCTTTCTTGATGATGTGCCAATCAACGGATGTGATATCTATGAGAAGAATGAAGAGTTGAATGAGCATGGATGTAGAAGATTTGTGGCTCATCATATTGCTGATTGTAACAAGATTTTGAGCTGCCTTGAAGAAGTGCATTTGACTTTGTCAAAAAAGTTGATTTTTGGACTAAATGAAGTATTAGTTGTTGGGCACATGTGTGGACCATATGGGAGAAAGCCCTCACCAGTAAAGATTGAGAAAAGGGAAAAAGTTTTGGTGGGGTAAACAACATACGAAGGCAGTTCAAAGTTTAAAGAGCTTATTGATTTCAGCCCCAACACTAAAGAGAGCAAATTATGAGAATGGGTAGCCTATTATTCTCGTCATGGATACAAGCCCAATTGGCATTGGTTGGGCACTAGTCATGATGATGCTGATGGGAATAGGTATGCCATTTGGTTTGGAGCAAATGTCCTCCATGAATGGCAATGACGGTATTCTCAAGTCAAACGAGAGCTTTGGGATATAGTGACAACCCTTAAGTGTGATAGGGAGTATTTTATGGGAGCCCATGTTGTGGTAGAGACTGATTGTCTACCTCTATTGGGCATGATATAAATTGCTCAACTTCTGATATTGCCATGTTACAGTGGATTACATATATAAAGTCACTTAACCCTAATTTTCAACATATTGCAAGTAGAAAAAACCTCGTGGCTGACATGCTTTCACAAGCAAGGTTTGAAGATGAAGAGGAGTTAATGGAAGATGAAGAGGACTATGTGATAGGTGCTGAAACCACTTTATGACAGCAGCTAGAGAATGAGTATGTAGCTACTGTTACTACAAATATATATCTAAAAATAGCAAGTACAACTATCATTAATGCATGACAACTATCATAACAACAAACACAATAGGTGTACAATTGTTGTAACAGGGATTTCAAAAGTAAGAATGAACTTAGAGCCATGGAGAAGAGAAGGGCAGTAGAGAGAAATAAACATCAATGTTATGCTTCAGTGAGAACACCATTTTTGGAATATTTGTATGAGGATGATTGGCTAAAAATAGGCCAGTATCTCAGCCCCATTAGAAAGAAGGCTAAGTGGTCTAAAGCTAAATTCAAAAGGATTAAAAGAAAATATTATGGGTTTTTCTTTTAATCCATGGTAAAGCATAGAGATGGGTTGCAACCGACCTATCCATTGTCTATGCATTGCAAATGGGTAGTTGATTTGGTTATCATGCCTACAGGTTTATGGAATATGAGATATCTTGTACTTGCATGAGAAGACTTGACAAATCAAGTGGAAAGTCGAGCTCTTAGTACAAAGACTACTCAAGCAGTTTGGAAGTTCTTATTAGAAGAAGTCTTTTGCAGGTATGGTTGTGTTGGTAAAGTAGTTGCAAATATAGGAGAATTGGATGTGAATGAGACTTGTGACTTCTTTTCACGATTGGGTATTAAGATGGCTTTAACTTTAGGCCACAATCTTGAAACAAATGGAAAAAGTGAAAGAGGTCATAAGCTTATCATTATGGATTATGGGCAGGATGAAAGAGTGGCAAAGAATGGAAAAACCCTAAATCCCTTTTTGGGCAGTAATCCCCTTATCCCCTTTTTTACATGGTATGGCCTAGGCCCTTTTTCCCATTGTTTTCCTATCTTCCTACCTTTCTTTCTGCCATCCATCTACCTTGACAATTTGCATAGGAGGGAGCTTGTCACTCTTTTACAAAAAGTTTTAGGGGTGCATTGCATTTGAAAATGTGCTTTTGCCTTTGACTTAGCTTTTGATGTCACCCCCCTTGCACTTTTGGTTGTTTCTCTCCCTACTTCTTCCGTTGTGTTAAATTTCCTTCTCGGCCACCTCTTTTAGGTCCATTGACTTGCGCTTTTCTACATTCTTCACCAACTTGCGCTTTTCCACATTTTTTGCTTTCTTCTTATGCTAAGCTTAACATTAACCCCCTCTCCTAGCCTAGTGTCAGTCCCATGGCACTAATGGGTAGCAGTTGGAAGGTGGGATGGGTGTAGCAAGATGGATTTTTTGAGTTTAAATGCAATCCCTTGCAGGGGATAGTGTTGGATGGATCGGCCATTGAAATTGACTATGGTGTTGGGGATCATCCCTCCTTGATGCGGTGACAGTGGGTGGATTGGTCCTTTGAAATTTAAGATGGTGTTGGACAGATCCCCCTCTCACTTCTGAGGTCACGATGCTACGAGCTTGACATTGGTTTTCCCGATCCCTTCAAGTTGCCTTATCTCTTTACTTATGTTCCTTGAGACTTTACCCCTTGCACAGGAGGAAGCCTGCACCTCTTATAAAATGAAATACATTGTGCCTTACACCTTTCTGGCGAGAGCCTTCAAATGTTCTCCCTCATCCTTGAGAGCACCTTGCTAGAATATTTAGGGCTTACCTCCATCTTGGAGTGGGCATCCTTCATCCTTTATATGACCTCCCTCATCCTTGAGAGGACCTTGCCAAAGTAGTCGGAACTTCCCCACATTTGTTCAAAGATTTCCGTCTCCTCCACTGTGCCGAGGCCAAAGCAAGATAAGCTTTTTCATTCACTTTTTGACAGGGGATTTTTTGGTTTTCCTTTGCGTCGTGTGGGCTTCATGGTGATATATCATGTAACATTACCCCCTCCTAGATGGTTGCAAGTTCCATGACACTAGCAGCTTTGAGTTGATGAAGATTTTTTGAATGAAAAGGACGATCGTGTGAGTCAATGATGATGGGGTCTCATGGGGATTGGTTTTGGGGAGAGGTCGATTAACCGGTTGAGGTGGTGGGGACCAAGAATGTATTGCATGGATGATGGGGCCTTTGAAGTTGGTGGGTTGCAACCTTTGTTTTTACTTGAAAAGAAAAGAATGTGCACTACTTGGGGGTGTGTCTACCTTACCATCTGGTGCATTGTGCTCGTGCTAGTGGAACTTGGAGTTGGGTCACAAGCCTAGGTGTTGTCTCACACTTGAGGACCTAGTTTGTGCATTATTGGAGGTGCAATGCACGGATTAGGGAGATAGGTCTGGAAGTCCTACCCTTGAGGGGCCCTAAGCGTGATACGGAAAATCAAAATGGGATAGGGGGTTAGGGACATAGCGGGCTGACCAAAGCCATTGAACATTGCTAACTTGAGGACCTCTAGGTGTAGTGTCTATGGCCTACATGGAGCGAGATTGTTTGGTTGCTCTTTTTGTGATTTCCTTTCGTGATCTCTTATGCTTTTTTCTTTTCTTTGTCTTTTTTCTCCTAGTCTATTCTATTCTTTTCTTCTTTTTATTCTTTTTTTAAAATAATTAAATAACAAATAGACAAAAATTCAATCCTCGTCATCAAAGATATGAGAGAGAGGGGTTGGAGGCTTAATGGATTTGCTAAGATTTTATCTACTTTGGATGTATCCTTTTAGGCCTAGTCAAGCATTAAGAGGGGTGGTGGATATGAAGGGATGCTTGTAGCTAGTGAAACGACTATGGGTCATATTCTCTAAGAGGGCTATGCAAAAGGAGGGTAGCATGCATAATTAGCCTAGCCATTACAAAGTTATCTATGCCAGCATTGAGATAAAAAAAGAGTGGTGAGAGGTGGTGCTCTTGTGGCGTAGGCTCTTGACTAAGTAGTACCCTAAGCAATCTCAAATAATTACAAGTAGTAATAAAGATAGGTTGTTGATTCAATTGTTTCGGCATGGAAATCAAATGGATAGGTTTAGCATAAAAGAGTGAAGATACCAAAGGCTGCATGTGAGAAGGAAAAATCAAGCCTACAAAACATGAAACTTTAGTTCATGAGCACATAAAGGGTAAGTAATAATGCCTTCAATATCACGTTTACTTAAATTATATTTTGTTAACTATTGAGTTTTGACTACAATGATGTCAATAACATTCAAATTTCATTAAATATATTCTAGTTTTCATTTGAATTTATGTAAGTTTTTTTTACAGGTTTTATTTGATATTTTGTGTGTTTGGCATAGTTTAGCAATGTAACCCTAAACCAGTACTTGTTGTGACTAATTTGAAGGAGTTCCTATTAGTCAATGGTGTCTTAAAACACCACCCACTTTTTCTTGAGAGTTATTACTAAAAGATAGAGTTTCCAAGTCTTGCAAGTCCAATATACTTCTCATCATATACTATCATCAATGACCTTGCTAATATTGATATTCACCATAAAATAACAATATTAGCTAGTAATAGTATAGCAGGCTAATTATATTCAAAGCATAGATGTATGGCCTAGTTACCTAGCCAAGCTCAGAACCAAAAGATAATAATACGCATACTAAAAATGATACTTCTCAACCATATTATCCCTTCCTGGCTCATAAAACTAGATAAACTTACTATAACAAATGTTGACCTTGGAAAATTTAATTTTCCCATAACATGGGATTTTTTGCATTTTACCTAAACCACTCTTATAACCTTGCAACAATGGATATCTATGTTTAGTGCTTTCTAAAATGAAAATTGTACATTCAAAATATTGATATGCCATCATGATAGTTTTGATTCATACATGGGGATAGGAGTAATGCCTACCATATATAGTTTTGAGTCCTTTCCTCCTGAAAGGAACATGATTGTAAAAAGTTGGGAAGATATATTTTAGTGACAAATTATCTTTTTGATAATAATAAAATTATTGTATCTCATCTCACCTCCTTGCTCACAACTTCCATGCCTTTTCTATTCTCTTTCCTATCTTTCTAATAGACTTTCTATTTTCTCATTACTCATTATCTCTCCTCCCCTCTTCTTTCCCTCACCTCTCAACCCTCTTTTTTACAAGTGGTATTAGAGCTTATGCTTTGATCCATTAGGTTTTCTCATTTTCAAACATATTTTCTATATTTTTCACAATTAAATCTTGGAAATCAAGTACAAGAGACACATGGTACGTACTTGCATGTATTCCGCTTGGAGTAAAGACTAATCTTGAGGCTCTAGCAAAGGCCTTAGAGAGACTTAGTCAAGCATGGCTAAAATAACAAGTCGTGGACAAATTTTTGCATATTTAGAAGAGCATTTTGGAGAACTATGCCTAACTAGGGTCAAAGGAGTAGTAAGTCTTGGTTACTTTTCAAAGTGAGGGTTCTCTTTCTCCTTTCTTCAAGATCTCCTCTTTATTTCATGGATTTTTCAACAAAGAACTCGTTCTATCTCTCAGATCTTGATTTCTGAAGGCCATTCATCACTTGCATAAGCTTCCTCTCATCATTCCAATTAGGGATACAACCAAACTTAAAAGCTTTAGTTGTTCATCCCCTTCCTGGAGTATCTTTTTAAAATGAATGACACAATTTTAGGGGCTCTTGCTAGCCATTAAGTTATTTTGTGTTAACCTCAGCACAAGAAGAAAGCGAAAAAAGTGAAAAAGTGCAATTTGGGACCTAAAAGAGGTGGCCTAGAAGGAAATCAGACACAACGGAAGAAGCACGAAGGGAAATGACCAAAAGCGCAAAGGCGGCCTCAAAATTTAAGTTAAAGGAAAAAGCTTATTTTTAAATACAAGGCGCTCCTAAATTTTTTTTAAAAAGAGTGCTAGGCTCCCTCTTGTGCAAATTGTAATGGTAGATGGGCAGTAGAAAGAAAGTTAGGAAGATAGGAGGACAATGGGAAAAAGGGTCTAGGTCACAACCAGCAATGTAAAAAAGGGGATAAGGGGATGATGACCTGAAAAGGGATTTAGGGTTTTGTATATAAAGTTGAAAAGTGAATGAGGAGCTCATTCTTTGGTGTGTGGCAAAATGGACTCATCTTCTTCTCTCCCTCTTGCTTGCTTGTGTGTGCTTGAGAGAGGGAGTGGAAGAGTGTGTGAGAGTGAGGGATCAAGGAGAAGAAGCTCTCCATCATCTCCTCTCTTCTTCTCTTCTCTTGTCTTCTCTTCTCTTACATGTGGCTATCGAGGATGGAGCTTAAGGTGGAGGCTTGAGGTTGCTTGAGTTCGCATCACGAATCATGGAGCTACCGATGTGCTTGAGGGAGGAGGCAACTCACTTGGGCATCAAGGTAAGCTCAATATACCTCGATAGGATCGAAGGTGTGTCAACTAGGTGAGAGATAGCCATAGGTATTGACTTGAAATGTTTGAAAGAATAAGTGTTCCATGGGTTTTGGTGGTTGAGCATAAGCTCACCTGTACATTTTGGTTCCGTTGCTGGGACCAATGGATTCAAGCTTGAGCACTTGCATACATCAAATTGAGCAATAAAATAATGGTTTCATCCTCAAACTGGAGCTTGAGATAGGTAGGAGGTTTTGGGTTTTTAATCTCTATAACAAGTATTTTGGTTTTTTGATGATTAGGCAAGTAGGAGGAAGAATTTTAGTTTTTTGTTTTTTATTTTTGTTGCATTTAGAGTAGGATAGGACCAAGAAACTGAAGGAAAAGCATTTAGGGTTTCTACTATTGAACAAGCCTCAACAGGGCACAAACAGGGAGAAAAATAGGAAAAAGGAGTGCTTGGAGGTGTTGGAATCACATGCGGAGTGATCGAATAGATTAAGGTTGAGTCCATCAAGGGTTTAAGACCATGGGAGGCAAAGAGAGACCTTATTTTCAAGTTTTGCAAAGAGAGAGAGAGAGAGAGAGAGAGAGAGAGAGAGAGAGAGAGAGAGAGAGAGAGAGAGAGAGAGAGAGAGCTTGTTCACAACTTGGTGCTTCCAACGAATCGATTGAAGGCCTTTGTTTTTGCAAGTTCTTTGGTCTTATGTCTAATTGTTATTAGGTTTGCAAGATCTTTAGAACCCCTGTGGTGACATGCAAGGTGTCTAATATGCTTGATATGCATGTTTCCCTCATGGAATCTTACATAAAATTTGAAAAGTATAGGGCCTCCTAAGGGTGCAGGTGACCCAAGTTGTAGTGAATGCTAATCAACGAGATATGGATGCTCTATGTGTTATGTAGTCTATGGTGATTGTTTTTAGATGTGGCAAACTTTACATGTGTGCATGGCTACACCCATTTAGTAGCTTGTGTCTCATTGTATTTTATTGTATGTCTAAATCACTTGATGCACTCAATGGTAATGAGGTTGCTTCTATTGAGGTGAATGTAGTTGACTACTCCACATAGTCTTTGAGTGGATACACATTTGTGGGTTAACAACAAGATGAATGAATGCACTATTGTTACCTTAGCTAGATTGGGTTCTCATCATATGGAGAAAGCACAATGTAGTGGGACAAGGATGGATTCACGGTGATGATTGCATAGTGAAAGATACACTTCATTCGATGCACATTTGAGAGTCGAGGTTCTATATATGGGTGTGTGTGGAGGTGAAGGGGCGAAAAGGATGTAGACGCATATGGAAAGATGTAAAGCTATGTGGGTATACAAGATAGATGCACTTTGAGTAATTGGATGATATGGATGCTTCCTATGCATGATTAGCTACATGCTATGTATAGTCAGCAACAAACTAACATACGTAAGGCTCATTACACATAGGTTTCACCAAGCACTTTATTTGATCTAGAATTTGGATAGAAGCCATATATAATTCTGAACACCCCCTTGAAGTACAATCTAGGGAAAGCAGAGTTTGTGTGGAGAAGGTCACATTTAACCACCAAAAAAGGAAAGGGGAGTAAAAGTAAATAGAATAAGAAGAAAAGGAGAGATGAGAGGAAATAAGAACAAAAGAAAAAGGGAAGAGGAGAAGGTAGTGAGACTTGAGCAAGAGAGGTTCATAAGCAAGCAAGACTAAATGAGTAGAACAAAATATTTAGGGATTTATTGAAACTTGAGTCTAATAGTAGTGCAAGGATAATATAAAAATTACTACAAGTGGTAGTGAATCTATCAAATAACCTCACCAATATTCCCACAAAGAAACAGTACTCTTGCATATGCAAGGACAAGGAGACTAATGCAAGGTTCAAGCTCACATCAAATTAGAATTTGTTCACATTGCTAAAAAAATTCTCAACATTTTACACTACAAGGGAATGGGGCAATATCAACTATGATTTATGATGCAAATAGCACCCTCGTTATCTGCATCACTATAAGTATCACTATACGTGTTGCTATTACTTGTGACACTAATAGTGACGCTTTACGACACTAATAATGATGCTTAGTGACACTTATATCAATGTTTACTGATGTTAATTGCAATATTGGACCCACTTACACATCATCCATTTGTTGGATCCCATGCATATTTTCAAGAATGTGGGTAGCTTATTATGGGACCATATCACAAGAAAGAGAGACATTGTAAGGGCACGGATGGATTTGAAGGAGGTAGGTAAGATAGAGGTGATTTGGTCATTATCAAGTTGTGATAGTTGCCTCCAACTATCTCGTGCTCCTTGGGTCCTATCCATTAAAGAAGAGTGCATGGTAAATAAAATTATCAAGTCATCTGCAACCTGATGGGTATGATGCCTTCCCTTAGGTCTTCTTTTTCTAAAGATGACCAACTATGAGGGTTGAAATGTCATGATGATTGGTATAAGATATGCCATGAATATCTTGATCTTGATAGCAAGTAACCTCAGTATTTTCTATTTAGTGTCTATTCAATGTTTGTAATGCTTCAAATTTTTGATAGTTCATACTACCAATCACAATCGTAGGATGTCTGACTCTAAAAATATGCTTGATGATTTATAGTTGTCGAGTTTAATGTAATGGATCTCACAGAAGGGAGATCAACACATCCTCTATTCAATCCATAAGGCAAGGAGTAGTGGAGATGTTCTGTCTCTTTGAGAAGCACCTGACCACAAGCATACTCACGATATAAAGTCATGTCGTGGTACATCTCGTGGATGAAGTGGAGATTGTGGGACCCATCCATACGCGATGGATATTCTTCTTAGAACACTTCATGAAAACCCTGAAGGGCTTTGTTTGACAATGAGCTTGGCTAGAGGCCGAAGGTTTTAGCTAGTGTCAAATGCATTAGTGTATATTTTGGAGTGGCTATCAATGGTGGGTTCATACAACAATATACTATGGTTGCTAAAGAACAATGATAGACTAACCAGAGATGTGGTGGTTGGAAATGGGGTAGAAAAAAGGATGGATGGTGCCATGGAGGAGAAAGTGAATCATTTTTTTATGTTGCATAATGCATCCATGGAGAAGTGGCTCACTAGGTACGAGTAGGCTAGAAGAGAGTGGGAGGGAGCACAATCAAAATTTTGACACAGTACACACCATCAGTGAGTGGTTCAATATCTCAAGTGCATGGAGGAGATGCCGTTGTTTATGTATTTGCAGTGATTGCATGAAGCTTTGATTGAAGCTTCTCGCAAGGCAATAGAGGTCTTTACCAAGGAGTGGGAATTCTTGAGGGGATGTAGTCCAAATATGACCACATGGTTTATTTGCTATCATATCTAGATTTTAGATGCAATAACTAATCTAACCATTTTGGTGTACAATAAAAAATCTAAAATGCAATGTGGTCACGCTAGTGACATTTTCAAGTCGAGTGCATCGATAGATGTGCTCCACAATGGATTGTTCTACAATGGCGAAGTCTGGAGCAAGAGAGCTAGCAGTTGGCCATGGGTACAAATACTGTAGTAGATGAGATGGAGTATTTTGGCAACTTTCAAAGTGTTATCTTAGGGGATTACCATAGCTTCTCCAAGATTATACTCAATGTATAGTGGTAAAGTGGTATTGGAAGGAGCTCAGGCAACACGAGGTCAATCTGGATTTCTAGAGGTAGATTCGGAGAAAATATGAACAGATATGTGGTGACATGTTTATCGTGTCAGGTCATTGTGAACAGGTGCATAATCTTTTTTATTAGTTTTTTCATGACACAAAATAGTCATAAATATTGATTTGCTCTTATATGTGATATTGAATAGGATATCTTCTATCCAAATCCCCGACAACCTAGATGGTGGTATGTTGTGCCATCAACAACTCAGAGTGCAGGAGTGTATGATGAAAGAAATGTCCCCAGCATGGATAAGGAGAGTATTAGTGGCTACATGTTTGAAGAAGGGAGAGTAGGTTGACATGCTGAAGTCAACCAACTAGGGTATTCTTGGGGAATTGCTGATGTGTTATGTAACTAAGGGTTGGCTACATGTCTAGAGATTGGAGCACTTATATTGGGGGAGAGACGTATTCTACAAGGTTGGTTTTGAAGTGAGAGCATAAAATTTTGAGGGATCCTTAATGTTATTGCAATGGAGAGAATTTTGCATGTGTTTAAAGGGAGATTGGTGGTGCCTAGTAATTTGGAGCTAGCTTATTTGTGCCTTAGAGAGAGTAGCCAAGATGAAGCTTATGGAGGGAATGATCTTACTAATCATGATTGGAGTGTTATTTTCCATGATGAAGAGGATGTCATGAACACAATTCCTCTTGGTAGTATCCAATAGCTTTACCATGAAGGGCAATTTGTCAAAGCTCAATTGGTTGTCAGCAAACTTCAAATGTTAGCAAACTTCAAAGTATAGGAACAACTCTATCGTGAATGTAGGAATAGTTGGATATGATGTGGAACCTAGGAGAAACATCAAGAAAATAGAGAGTCTACTGTAAGAGAATGTATCTTGTCACACCAACAAGCATGTTCTTCATATTTTAATCAATCACAAGAAGAAAAAGAATACCACTCTTTGCAAATCTTCACATAGTATCATATAAAAACTCTCCCATGAGTTTATCACAATAAATCTTCAACATATTCTTCATAAAAACTATCAAAGAGCCCAAATAACACAAAGCAATGATCAACTTTAAATGGAATTCATCACATCGTATTCATTTTTCATCATCTTCATGTTCTTCTTAGTCTTTCTCTCATGTAGATACAATGTTTCTCATAGAAAATTAGGTATCTCTCATACACTATCTCCTTTATATATTATCTCTCTCAATAGTATATTAAAATTTAAAAAAAATAGTCTCAATCATCCTCTCTTGATCATCGGTACTCCTCCAAAGAGGTATGCATGTTATGAAGGATCACCAGAGCCATAATAGTATCCCTTGAAAACTCTCGAGTGTCATTGTCACTTCACTCTTCACTTCAAGTATTCTTCAGCTACTTCTTTTACTTCTTCAAGATATTTCAAACTTGTATTATTTCTCTTTCAATATTGCAAAAAAATTCTCAACCTAAACATCCATCCATCAAAACATATGTAGAAGCTAGCATATGCTTACACAGACTAGATATAAAAGCTTTACAAAATACTACAAACGATCAAGAGAAGGCATAAAGACCATACAACTCAAATGAAATCCACTTCAAACCATTGAAAAACTTCTAACATAATCTTAATCATTTCTCAAAATACTCATTCACAATCTTAACCTCACAAACATAAAGAAAACATACCAAAATAGAGGTAAAACAAACCCTATCAAAACCAGATAGATATGCCACAGAACCTATTGAATCATCATATATCAACCAGAAACCACTATGAGCTTCTCAAACCTTCTAAAACTATTCCAACACACTTCAAAAGACTTCCAAACTCAACAAAAATCAATCAATCCATCACAAAATCAATCATTTAGCTCTGGCAAAAACAACAAAAATTAGTCAAAAAAACAAGTAATTTTAGCCCTCAAGATTTCTCCACACTTAATTAGGGAGGGTTCTCATGACCTTGAAACGAGGAAGAATATTAAGCTCGAAAACTAGCCCAACACTTGTTTCTCAAAATTCGATCAATGAGTATCCATGAACCAACCTCAACCCCATCGATGTTCAAAATAACTTGGATCTATAAAAAGGATTGACAAAAGGAAAGCACCTTAAAGCATGAACCAATGCTTACCTAACAAAATATAACCAAATAAATTGGTAAAGGATACAAGAGGATTGACCATTCCTTTGCAAGTCTTCAAAACTTTAGCCACATCCATAAATCAACATCTTCAAATATTTTAGCTTTCTTAAACCATATCTCTAGATGGATACAAATAAAAAATATCCAAACACTAAAACATAATGTAGGAAAATCTGAATGAAACCCCAATAAGAGAGAATGAAAAGAGGTTCCATTAAAGTTCAATTACCTAATACATCCAGAAAGAAACCATCGATGAAGATGTTTTTTTTCAAATGCTTGATGATTTTGGAGCCTATCCATGGAAAGGGATTCATCCACAAATATATTGGGAGGATTTTGAAAGAATTGTAAATAACACATCCTCTCCACAAGGATAATATATCTATTCGGAAGACAAAGATCATGGAAATACAAGATATCCAACTAATGGGAATGAATATTCACATTGGAACTCATATGCAACTTTGATACTAGCTTCTAATTATTGTGAGAATGATGATGCATGTATGCTAGATACCAAGAAAAATGAGTAGCTAATCTAACTAAATAATCAATAGATTGATGATAGACCTAGGCAAACTACAAATAATTTTGATAAGCTTATATAAAAGTTTTCCAATCTCCTTGAATCACAAACCAAAATATGAGATGCCCTATCAATGAATCTATTTGACTCCACCCTCTTCATCTAGGTATTTGCAAATCAAAACCAGAGTGGCTACTAACCACAATTGAGGGGGACTCGAAATAAAAGATGTGGATGAAGGAACAAGAGCAAATATTAAGGGATGAAGGGATGGATATGCAAAATTGTAACAAGAATAAAGGATTAAAGATTGAAATCTAGGTAATTAAACTAAATTAAATAAGAAAGGAGTTAGGAAATATGTAGAAAAAGTGGAAAGGAGTGTGGTGGACGGGGAAGGAGAAGGAGTAGGATAGAAAACACGATCCACAATGAATGGGCAACGAGTAAAGATAGGAATTTGGGGAGCGCGTTGTAATTGAAAAAGAAGAGAAGAAATAACATAGAGAGTTGATCGAATTATGGATACATAAGAATCAAATCTATGGGCCATCTATTTAAGGAAGGAAACACACTAATGGACCTAGAATAAAGTGATGATTGTAAGCTCCAAAGAAGAAATTGTCAAAAGGGGATTGTTTAGAAATATTGGCTAAAGAATCCTCCCTCACTTGGTTAGCTTTTTTAAATCGTGTAAGATCTTTTAATTATCTTTGATTTAATACCACATACTATATCGTAGAATGCCAAGAAACCTCAAGATATGCATCCACTTTTGAAGAATAAGCTTGAAAATCTCATCCATCTTGGCAACTCCAAGCATTGGACATAAAGAAAAGCTTGCCAAATAACGTCCTTCACGTACCAAGACATATCCTCATTGTCTAGAACTAGAAAATCACCTCTAAGATACATATAATATATAAACATGTATAATTAAATACACAAAGACCATTTGGGCAACTTGTACTAGGAGATTTGAGGATCAAGCACCACTCCATCCATCCTCTAAAGGATGCACATCCATAGTGGACAGCTTCATATAAAAGGCCAATTTTTTTTGTTGATAATGCAAAAAGAAAGAATAATCTGAGAAGATATATTCCATAACTCAAAATAAGACCACAAAAGGTCCATTCTAGATTGAGGTCTTTTCACCTTAGCTTGGAATAAAGGACACAAGATTGCATTATATTGGAGAGGAGCCAAGTTTGTAGTTGAGAAAGAGGAAAATGATGGTACATATTAAGGCTTGAAGAAATAGAGCCAAGTGTTCATTTAACTCCTCAATCTTGGTATTTTGATGCTCAACTATAGAATTTGTTGACTATGACTCCACTCTTTGGGCAGCAATTAAAGCTTTAAGCTCTTGGTTTTCCTTAAAAAGATAATCCTTATCCTTACCAACAATAGCTACTAAGCCATTGCTTTAGTCAATTAGGCCATCAAAGAGGATATTTCCACTTCTAGGCTTCTGCTATTTTTGTTTGTGAGTACATTTATTTGAAAATATCGGAAAGAGCTTTTTTTAGTAGAGGAAAGCTCATAATATTAGCCATATATATAACCCCTCCTTAGATTGATGCATCTCCTCACCGAAAGAAGAGTACAATTGTTGAACAAAGGTTATAACTAATATTTTTATGAAAGTTTGAATGTCCTTACGTAGAAAAGGAATAGCATCTCCTGTAACTAGGTAATGAAGAGAAGGAATTGGTATGTCCAAACTACCATCTTTATGTGCCTTGAATAAATTGGTAGACTGTACGGCAAGTAGGAAGAGTACTTCCGGATGTAGGAGGGATTGACACTGGAGGAACTCAAGCATAAATTTTTTCAGATACACACTTTAAGCACTTCCTTTGAATGACCAGAGGAGGAGGGGAGTCATGACCTTCATGGGTAAGTTCAAAATGATCAATAGAAGGAGGGGGAACCACTAGAGGATTTTGAGAAGGTGGTGAAATTCTATTTGTAGGGGTAGAGTATGTCATGATAACATATAAATAAGAACCATATGTGACATTAATCACATTATCCATAATCATCATGATAAAGTGCTGATCCATTTTGGCAAGGAGATAAAAACTCCAATTAATGGCCATGCCCTGAGTACCATTTTGAAAGCAATAAATACTTCCTTGGACATGTAATTAGACAAAGTCTTAGTAGGTATAAACCTACCCTGAAGGAACTGACACAACTATTTTCAAAAGGGATCAAAGATCGTGAATATACAAACTCCACATGTAATGATGACCCATTTAACATCCAATAAATCCTTGGTCTATCTCTACAAGAGCTTCATAAATTTCACATTGGAAAAGAGCTGGGGGGCCAATGGAAAGATCTCCCCACAATAGGAAAGAGACAAAGCATTCCCCGATCCTCACGGTGTCATTAGGACAATGGTACCACCATGAACAGAACTAGACTACTTGCTATAAGAAGTTAAGAATTCATTACATAAGGTAGGATTGTCAAGAATGAATGGCAATTAGAGAGCCAAAAAATGGGATAGGTCACCCTTACTAAATAAGGTTTGATTCCAAAAATTGAGAATAATCATGACTGACTAAAGGAACATATTGGACTGGGGGAGGAGTTCAAGGTGCCATCTGGATAAGAAAAAAACACACACTCTACACAAACAGACACAAAGGAGACCTATAAAGCAAGAGAATAAAACAAATAAGATCTTATCAAAGTATTAGTTCATCCACAATACAAAAGACCATCCCAAGTAAACCATGTCCTAGCCGAAATTCAACATAACCTACTCACACATGTGATCGATAGATTCATGCTTGATCCCCATACCAAGCAAGAAAATAAAAAGGAATATATACACCATAGCCCAAACTACATCACCGTGACCTTCAAAATAGAAAACATACCACAAACTACACTAGACTTGATACAACTAAAACAATGCCATTGAAACCCAACAACATGGACTGAGTAATACTTAACAAACTACCTCACCCTTATTCCCATGTATTGCGTTCATTGAGTAGATTATAGATGTGCAATGTAAATGGATTTAGATTTATTGGTAGGTGAAATTTGCTATTTAGTAGCATTAGGTGAATTTTTTAAGTTAGGTGATCAATTCTCAAAAGAAAATCGCGGTTCTTTTTATCATTTAAGGAAAATTATTACATGTTCACCATGCATTAAACGATAAGCAAACTTCGAACCCAACTCTGAAGGTCTCTAAATGTACATTCATTTTTACCAATTATTGTGTATAGAGCACTTTTTTGCCAACATGTGCAAGAGTGATAGCTCATTCATTTTATTACACATTAAACATATATATGTTTAGCACTTGAAGTACATGTAGTATAAACAATAGATTTATTTTTTGTATTTAGAATGATGTGTATTGAGCATGGCTATGTGTGAGAAAGGTGATCAATTGATTTATTTTAGCAATTAAATAGGACTTGTAGTGCACCAAAAAGAAAAAAAATTAATACATATAGGATGTGTGAATGTATGCTAATCTGAATGAGTACACCAAAAAAATCAACTAATGGAGAAAAAATTGTAGCCATGAAGCAATCCAAATACAATCCCACTAAGCTAAAAATTTGCAACATGAGGAATAAATACAAAAAATATCACATGTAAAGTTTTATTATATATGTTGGATTCTGAGACATTTTAAGAAATTTACATGTGATTTTGTTGGTTTTTGAATTATATTTTTGTGCAACTAACAATCAAAGGATTAAAAAAGGATCATTAATTTTTTTGATTTAATTAAAAAATTTAGTGTAATATTTAGCTACTTTTTATTTTTAGAGATTATTAATGCATTTTTAGGGTTTTATCAAATTTTCAAACATTTAAAAAAATTGGGTAATTTTGAGCTTGTATTTTTTAATAAATTTTTAGCAACTATTTGTTTTTTTATTATTTTTGGAAATGTTCAAATTTTATTTGAATTTTTTATGGTTTATTTGAAAAATTTTAGTGTTTTTGCTTTTTTAGCAATTTAAATTTGTAGAAAGGTGTGCACCATGATCTGTTATGCTACTCGTGAACAAGAGTAGCTCAACGATACAGATGAGATGCCACACGCATCCTCCCACATGCATGGTAGCATAAACAACACACTCGCACTGGCCAATATAATCCTCGTGCATGAACAACTCTTAAAGGAATGAAAAAAACCATGCGTAAGGCTTTGCGTGAGATCGCATATCCACGTGACAAGGGGTTGCACAAGAGGTCAAAGCTAGATTTAGGTGGCAACTGCAGCATCATGTGAAGTAGCTTGGTTACACAAGCTGCTTGGTGATTTGGGGATACTAATGGACAAGAAGGTTATCATCTATTGTGATAATATTAGTATCATTCAATGGGCTAGGAGCCTAGTGTATCATGCGCAAATCGAACACATAGAGATCCATTACCATTTCATTTGAGAGTAGGTTTTGGTTGGTGATATTGACTTGGTCTATATTAGCATAGCACTTCTTGTACTACTTGGATAGCCTTGAGCAACACATTTAATTGGATTTCTTTTCTATTCTTCATTTCAACCCATTGATTTCATGTCATTAATTTTTTATAATATTTGTATGTATATTTTTTATAATTTTCCATGAAAATGTACCCTCTTGCCATCGCAACCACATTCTGACCTAACATCCTTGTCAAACACTATGCCCTTGACATTTTCCTTTTCGTTGCATTCTATTTCAATTAATAGATCTTCTCAAATTAATATTTGTTCCACTTTTAGTATGCATTTTTGTCATTTTTTTGCATGTGATTGTGTATTTTTCATGCTGGATGTATCACTCATATTGGCCATCCTATTCCCTTGTCATCTCCATCATTTTTGTTGCATATTGATTCAAGGCCTAGATCTTTTTGAATTAAAATTTCCATGAAGTTCTCATCTTGTGGCCCTACATGTCCATGTAGGCACTTGATTTTCACCTTGAAATGGATGCCATTGGGTCCAACGGCCCACCCGTGCCCCTCCCCTTCCATTTATTATTAGCACCACAAATTCTTTTACCGTCCCCTGTGCCCCGTGCTTTTGTGCATGGTAGGAGGGACAAGGGGGGTTTCATATTTCTCTTTAAAAAAAGAAAAACAAGCCTCCCACTGTTTAGTTTCTCCCTCTTCTCCTTCTTCTCCCTCTTCTCCTTCTTCTTCTTCTTCTTTTTCTCTCTTCTCCTTTCTCTCTTCCCATCTCTACTTTCCTCCTACTTCTCCATCCTTCTCCCTCCCCACCTCCACCCTTCTCTTCCTCCCCACCTCTCTCCTCCCTCTTTTGCCTCCTTCCCCTTTGTGCCCCTACTTGGCAATGTCTACCCTCTCCCTCTCGCCACATTGCCTCTACAACGCCTCATTGCACCTCCTCTGTGGCCTCTCGGTGCTCCTTCCTCCTCCTGTTCACCTTACTTTCCCCTGCCTTTACCCTTGCCTATAGTGCCTCACCCCTCGCTCTCTCCTTATCCTCTTTATCCCCTCAACGCCACTGCTGCTCTCCCCCTTGCTCACCTAGCCTTCACCTCTTTCCTCCTCCCTCTCCCATCGCCTCTTTCCCTTACTCTATCATCCCACCTGGTCTCCTACCCTCCTCCTCTGCTACCACTACCCCACTGCCACCCCTTCTTCCATCCTCCCCTCCCCCCCCAAAAACACCACTACCTACCCCACCCTCTCCATGCCCCACCACCCTCCCCCACCCCATTTCCCCCTTTCCCACCCCACCCCCTCAGAGACACATCCTTCCCCCCCTTGTCCCCCTCTCGCAAGCATCCCCTACTCTTCTTGTCCCCGATTCCTCCTCAGTTCACACACCAAACCCCTAAATTCACAATCCTAAATCCTATTTCAGGGAGATTGCTTCCCAGGCTAAATGTCACTTTGCAAGTTTGTTAGATAGATAGGATTTCTTTTTCATTGGCAAGTTCCACAAGCAACCTAGATGTATGTATTGTGTCTACACCTAATTTCTTGGCACACTTTGGTGACATGCATGAGCGTGTGCTTTCTCTTTAGTACAATCATTATGGGAGAGACTCAGTCCATGTGCTGAACCTCGTAAATGAATCCTGCCCTTAGAAGCTTCTAAATTTCTTCCTTGATAGCATGAGCATGCTTGGGATTCATAGAGTATGGTCATTGTTGCTTGACTAGCATTGCATCGGGGGTCATGGGGATATTATGAGTTACAACCCTCGGATCTACCCGCTTCAGCTCATCAAGGGACCAAGCAAAGACGTCCATGTACTCTCGCAAGAGAGTAATGAGACTTGCTTCCTCTTCCCTTGCCCTTGTTGTTTGGCTCTTAGCAAGATCACTACCGTATCACATTTCTTAAACTTAGTAAGTTGCTTTGGCAGGTCTTGCGAGTTCCTTTGCTCTTCAACCCATGTATCCCTAGGTTGCTTGTGTCGTTCTTCCTTCAACCTTCAGTGCCTCAAGTAGACTGGCAAGTCTCTTTTGGTGTGTTTGGTCTTAGGCGGTTGTGGAACCTCGAGATCACTGTTTGAAATCGCCTCCGACTTAGAATCAAACTCTCCATCTTTGCTAGAAAAGTGAGGCCAAGGTGTAGCTAGATATGGACTTACCATGCACCATTCTCATATATAGAGAAAGAGCAAGCTCTATTAGTTTCTCTTTAATTTCTCTTGGACATTCCAAGTCACTATATGTGCCACATGGTTGACTATAGGTTTTCTGTAGATTTTTCATATTCCCTTCCCTTGGACATCTTCTATCTCACATGACTAGTCTAATTTAAAGAACAAATAAGCAACCTTCACCTGTCTATATGCTTCATCAACCCTCAAGTAACACAAAACCTTAGCCTTGCAGTAATATTTAGGAAAATCTATTAAAAAATGTGTTAATTGATAGGCAGGAAAAGTGGAAGGAATATGTATAGATGGGAAAGGACAAGATAGAGAAAGGGAAAAGATACGATCTTCAATGAAAGAACAATAAGTAAAGATCGGAATTTGAGGGGCACCTTGAGGTTGAAAAAGGAGATGTAAAATAACTATTGAGTTGGATTTATAAAGGGAAAAATAAGCATCATATCTATGGGCCATTTTTCAATAATAAGATAAGCTAGGAACTAATGGAACTAAGGTGGATCATTGATGATAAGCATCAAAGAAAGAAGAATCAAATGGATGTTTTTTGGAAAGATAGGCTAAAAGATCCACCCTCAATTGGTTAATGTTCTGCACATAAATATAGGCTTTATTTTGTCTTTGATTCAGGATCACAAAGTCAATCATTGTACGCCACAAAGTTTCAAGGCACTCAACCACTTAGGATGAATAACACTGAAACATCTCATCTATCCACAACTCCAAATGTCTGACATACAAAGCAACTTGTAGTACCACATCCAAGACATACCAAGCTAAATCTTCAGCATCTGGAATCAGTAAATCACCTCTCAAATACATATATAATAGAAGCATTGTATCTGAAGTCATAAAGTCTTAAAAAACCATTCAGACTACTTCAATCAACAAGTTAGAAGACCAGGCCCTACTCCATCCATCCTCTCGAAGAGGTAGATCTATCGTTGAGAGCATAATATAGAAGGCCAACTTCTGCTGATAGTGCACAAAAAATGAGTCATCTGTAGGAACATATTCTTGGAACTGCTCAAATGAAGACCATACTAAATCCATTCTAGACTGAAGCCTTTCCACTTTAGGCTAGAAAAAAGGGCATAATGTGGCTTGTCTTTGAAGAATTGCTAAGTCTGTAGGGGACAAAGAAGGAACTGGTTGCACACGACTCTATGAAGAAGAGCAAGACTTAGCCAACTGATTGTTAAGTTGCTCAATTTGAATGTTTCTCTATTCTAGGGTGGTATTAGCTAATTTAAGCTCCTCTATTTGGGCACTCATCAAAGCTTAAAGCTCTTGATATTCCTTCAACAATCTATCCCTCTCCTCTGTCACATGAACCATTTGGGATTTAGTGTCAGCCAATTGAGTTTGCAAACTAAAAAATTTCACTTTCTAAGCATCAATAATCTTAGTCTGCTGCTCCATTTGGGTACAAAGATCAGAAAATATTTCTTGAGAAAAAGATAGCTCATCATTGGTTTTTTTTTGCTCTGCTTTGGTCTATTGAATTCATAGCAAGAAGAATAGAGCTACTAGATACAAATAGTCACCAAGAGCTCAATAGAACTATGTATATCTTTGCATAAGAAAGGAATTGCATCTCCCACTACCAAGCATTATACAGAAGAATTGAAAATCTCTAGAGTACTATCAGGATGTGCTCTAAAAAGATTCGGTGTTGCAAGGAAAGCTGGCAATTGACTACTAGATTGAACATGAATGGAGATTGGAGGAGGAACTAGGGTTGATTCAACCACTCGTTTAAGGAGTTTCCTATGAATTACCATGGGAGGGATAGGAAGAAGATTCTCAATGACAACATGAGTGCTTGCAGTAGGAAAAGCAGCTTTTGGTGGATCAACTGGCAAGGTACGAACTTCCTTCAGAGGGATAGCATATGCTAAGAAGACAAAAAGATAGGAACCAAATGTAATATTAGTTACATTACCCCTTGTGGCTCTAACAAAGAGTTGATCCATCTTTGACAAAAGATAGAAACTCCAATCAATAGTTATGCCTTTGAACACCATTTTCGAAGCTGTAAAAAACTCCTTTGAAAGGTAATCAGAGGGTGTCTTGGCAGGCGTAAAGCTGTCCAGAAGAAATTGACATAACTGCTTCCAAGTGGGATTAGAGATCATGGATACATTGATGCGTAGTAATAACCTTCTTAGAGTCCAACACATCCTATGTCTGCTTCAACAACAACTTAAGGATATCCTCATTTGAGAACAATTGTCGAGAAGTAGAGAAAGAGTCTCCTCGATAGGGTAAAGATAGAGAACCTTGCCCAAGCTTTCACACGTCAATTGGATAATTGTTTTTCTTATATGACATCACCTCTTACTAAAAGAGGCTAGAAACTTATCGCAGATATCAGTATCCTCTGGGATAAGTGGCAATAAAAGTGTTACAAACTTGGCTAAGCCTGCAGACATTTTTATAAGATCTTAATCTAGTAATAAAGAGTAGTCATGAGACACCAATGAAACCTACTGAACTAGGGAAGGAGTATGAGGCACCATTCGGATGGATTATACACACACCACACACACATAGAGTAACAACGAATGTCTAAAAAATAACAAGATAGGAATAAGATATCGATCTGAATAAACTTATACAAATGCGACCGACTAACTAACTACCCCAAGTAGTCTACATCCTAAGAAAAATCCAGCATGACCTCTACACACGTGCGATCGAAAGCTTCATGCAATGTAATATAATTAGACACCATGAGTCCCCATATCTGGAAGAAAAGAAAAAGAAAAATACATACCATATCCTTGACTCATCAACATGAGCAAAACAAAAATAGATACTCTTATAAGAACTGGTCAGCCCAACATGTCACTCAAATTGTTTACCACCATCGACAAAAGGGACTAAACAAGACTCCACTGTTCCAATCCCCATGAGTCATGTCATTAAAAAGGGAATGTGTAGTGTAGGGGAAATAAATATAATGAAGGATTATTTTTAATAAAGTTACTAATAATGGGTGAAATTTTATTAGGTTATAAACGTTTAAAAGAAAATGATAGTTCCTTGTTATCCTTTATTTAAAAATTATTAAGTTGGAAACGTTGCTTTTTAACGTAACCTAGACTTCCAACCTTGACTCGTGTTCTCTAAATGCAGATTCATTTATTAAAAATTAATTGTGCGTTTAGTGATTTTTTGTCAGCGCATGCTTCTTGGTGACGATGGGTTCATTTTTAAGTAAAATTAAATGTGTCTATAGTGCATGAAACATGTGCTAAGTGAACAAAGGGTTGATTTTAATTTTAAAAATATGCGTGTTTAGTGCAAATGCACGTGAAAATGTGGTGGTCATGATTCCCTTTAATAATTATTTGTGGCTTTTGGGGTAGCAAAAATAAAAGAAAATGAAAAAAATACATGGGGGAGAGGTGTATATACAACTAAAACTTAGCACACTCGTCCACTGATGTGATGCAAGCACTCACTAAATGCAACCACAATGAAATGCAACAAGCATGCAACTAGCTAGAAAATTTAGGACATAAGCAAAAAAAGAACGAAACACTATATAAAAATTTTCAACATGCTTTTAATGTGGTGATTAGATTTCCAACGACGGATCTATGGATGTGGTATAGAATGTGTAGGCTTGGATTTGGGTTTTTCTTTTGTATTTTTGATTTGTTCTGATGATGTCCTGATAGTGTCTGATTGGTTCTGAAGAGGCATACCTAGGGAGGTAGCCAACAAGTTCACTACTTGGATTGCATAGGAGAAACAATGTTTGTTGTTGGAGAAATTAGAAGCACTTAATGAGGTTACAGGATTCCGTGCACCAAGGGAGGTAGCTTGGGAACTTCTATTGCCAAAGTTCTACTAGAGATTTAGCTATATTGGACTGCATGGTGTGACCCCCTTTCCCACAATCAACTTCATGTCCAAGGGTATGTGCCACCTTTTCTTAGAACGAGGCCTGTTATGGTAGGGAATTTCTTCCTTGTCTCCCATAACACTGTTATTTATTATTATTATTTTCTCTTTTTCTCTTTTCTTTTGACCTACTCTTGAGGGTGTTTTCACCTTTTCTCACAGAATAGGTCGGCATGACAGGGACCAAAGTCCTTTTCTCCCATGTTGACTGATCTTTCTTTTTATTTTGTTTTTTTTTTTTCTTTTCTGTTGGAAGAGTAGGATGACAAGAATGCCATGTATCGGAACCATCCTCGCCACCTTTATTACATCAGACAGAAAGGAAGCCAAGGAGGAGGGGAAGGTAGCTGTGAGGGGCTAACAGAACGAAGCTATATAATCAAGATCAACATCAAGAGGGTTATCAAGAGCCTTCAGCAGAGTCGTATCGATCATTGTGCAAGGAATGAGGAAGTTATCGACAGTGATTGTCAAGATCCCTAGGGAGGTAATACATCTTGAGACGATAGCCATTAACTAGGAAGGGATCATCCAAAGCATTGACGATTGTTTGGACTTTGATAGAGCCATTAGGGTTGAGGTCAAGTACCTTATAAGGGCCTATCCAGAATTATTGAAGCTTGCTTGGAAACTTGCCAAATTGTGAATCATAAGCTAGGACTAAGTCACCTTCCTTAAACTTCTTCTACTTGATGAAGCTCTCATGATAGGCCTTTCTATGAGCTTGCGTGACTTCCATGCACTGTAGGGCCACAATGAGAGTCTCATCGAGACATTCCCAGTGCAAAAGATGACCTTGTAGAGACTCATCATCTCCCAAGCGTTCTTTGATAGCCACGTTGTGCCGCTACGCACACACCGTGTAAAAAAAATCTAGAGTGTGACTTTCTTTTTGATTTAGAGAGCCAATGCCATTTTAGACATTAGTGTTAGTATCCATGGTTCAAAAATATTAGATTTTTGGACAAGTTTTAGCCAATTTTTGATACTTTAGATATTATCTCTTGTAAAAATCCATAAAACTGTAGACAACTTCTAGATTATGATAACATGTAAAAGAAAGCATGTAGCTTTCAACTAATTTGAGAGGATTTTATGTAAAAAGACAGATTGACGAAATTGCCCAACGCGCGATCACTGTTTTCAGGCAGTGAACAACACTCTAAAGTGGGAGATGAAGGAGTGATGTGGCTGAATTCTAGTCAGTTGTCCTGAGATTTTACCCCCCTTTTGGAGCCAATGGAAGCTAACAGGCTTTATACATGTTTTTTTCTATTATTTTATACATGTTTTTTTCTATTAGAGTTTTATCTTCTCATAATGCAAGAATAAACTAAAAGGCTTTATCTCTGTTAATATTCTTCTACATTTTCTAATTCGTTTTGGGAGTATTCTTCTACATCTTCAATTTCTTTGAACCCCTTCTCTTCCATCTATTTCTCTCACTGAATCTACCTTCACCCTGCTGTCTCTTACCCTTGTGGTGGACTCTCAACACCAAATGCACCAACACCGTGTTAGGGAAATTTTATGCTATCATCAAAGGTGAATTCTAAAAGATATTTGGGCTGATTTGGGGCTGATATCTTCAGTCATATTCAGAGAATTAGCTACAGAAGTGTTCTTTTACTTCATTTCTTACTCTACAAAAGACATCTTGTCAAAATATGCAAGTATTATGTTCCCCTATGGCAGGGCAATGTTTGTAGGTCATTCATAGACGTTTTGAGTTGAATTGAGAGGAGCTTTTTCTCTTATTTCTTGGTTGTGGTAACTTATCCTTATCAGAAACTCAATTTGAAACTCTCCTGAAGCAAGTCTCTTTGCCCTGCAAGCCTTATAATTGACTCATAAGCTTTTGTCCCTAACAGATTACATTGAATGTAATCATGCAAAGTTGATTCATGCTATGCCATCATGTATGAATGATGGGATGCAGAGTTGTTTATGATACATGACAACATATTGTACTTGATTTTATAATTTGTGATTGCTCTTACAGTCAAGAAAACAAGCTTGATTTGAGTTAGAAATTATGAGATAATACTCTTGTGATCTTTGCTAAGAACATGCAGTTGGAAGCTCTATCAACATCTTCAAGAGCTTGGCTTGAAGCCTTCAACCCTTCTCTTACCTCTACCATCTTTGGAGTCTAAGCTCTTGAACCCCCATACATTCTTCTCTCTCAAACCCCTGTGATTGACCGTGAAGTACCTCTTGAACCTTTAAACATTCAATGTAATCTACGTATCTTTTGAAGACACGTCTCCATCTATCTTGTCTAGATTTTTTGCCAAACCCGTGTGGTGACCTTCAACCCTACGTGCTGCGACAACACGCAAAGAGGATACCTCAAGTTTAATAAGGAAGATGGATTTTGTTCCCTGCACCAATTAGAAAGGGATTTGTCCTCTAGTAGTCTTATGGGAGGTTCTATACGGCCAGAGGGCCTTTTTAAGTCAATCATCCCAATCATGCTGATATGCAGGTATCCTTCTTGTCAGAATTAAGTAGAGGAGGATGAGATTGGTAACTTCGACTTGGCCATTGGCTCTAGGGTAATAGGGTGTGGAATTACGATGACTGATCTTGTATAATCTTATTAAGAAAGTGAGTACCTTTGTCATTGACGAGCTCTAGAGGACTGCCAAAACGGGTGATGATGCTCTCGTATAGGAACACAGCCACACTATTGGATTGCCATCATCCCACTTCAGAGCTTTGGATTCACACCACTTTGTCACATAATCTGTACAAAGCAAGATTTATCTATTCTCCTTCCTTCTAGTTTTTGGTGGATCAATGGGGCCAATCAAATCAATTTCTCACTTCTCGAATGGCATTAGGGAAAGAATAGGTTGCAGGGGCATGGCACTCAATTTGGTAGTCTTTCCCATTCGCTGGCAGGCATCCTTGTGGAGGATCGGCCACCAATATCCTGTAAGTAAGGTCTTTAAGGCTGTCACTTCTCCTACGAAGTGTCTACCATACACATGGCTCGTCATGGCATGCTTTCAACATGATTCCAATCTTCTCTCCTAAAACACATCTTTCCAGGACCTTGTCTTTTACTTTCTTATACAGAGCACCTCTTGAGAGGGTGTAGGGAGCTAATTCCAACAAAATCTTCTTCTGCTCAAGGCTTGAGATGCTAGGGGGATAGTGTTGGGCTGCCAAGAGGTTAGCTATGTTTGCATACCATGGGTTAAGAGTTTCAACTAGAAAGAGGGAAGCATCAGGGAGGTTTCTGGATCATCTTGCTCTTCTTCATCGTCGTTGTGAGGGATTCGCAACATATGATCTCAGCTAGGACATGAGAACAGCTGGATTAGGTAACCACTTCAAAGTCAAACTCTTGAAATAGAATGAGTCGTCTCATCATTCTTCCCTTCACATAAGCCTTGTTCATCAAGAAGGACACGACTTCATGGTCCACGTAGAATTTTAAGTGCATCGACAATAGGTAGTGTCGAAACTTCTCCAAGGCAAACACCATTGCTAGGCACTCAAGCTCTGTCACTGTGTAGTTTCATTCTCTATCGGTTACTTTCTAGCTTGAATAATAGATAGGTTGATCTAACTTCAAGGGGTCTTTTGGCATAAGATTGCACCTAGGCCTTCAACTAATGCATTAGTGTGCACATACACTCCTTCATTCAATCGGGAGGTTGCAGTATGGGTGCTTCAATCAAACACTACTTCAAGCTATTGAACGTCTCATCACAATCATTGATCCATGTAAACTCTGCATCCTTTCTTCTGAGGAGTTTATGCAAGGGGACTGCCTTTGTTGCAAAGTGTGCAACAAATCTTTTGTAATAGCCCACATGGCCAAGAAATCCCCTTAATTGTTTGAGATTGGGTGGCGCTATTAAGGAGGCAATCTTCTCAATCTTGGCAAGATATATTGCTATCCCTTGTGCAGAGACAATGTGACCTAGAAGAACTCTTGATGAGATATCAAAGACACATTTGTCGAGATTAAGAGAAATCCCATACGCTCAACATTTTTGAAATCAGTGATCTAGGTGTCTTCAATGCTCATGGATTAGGATATAAACACAGAAGTCATCAAGGTACACCTCAATGAAGTCATGCAGATGGTTTTGGAATGCAGCCATCATCTTGTTGAAAGGTAGTAGGGGCATTACAGAGCTCAAAAGACATCACTCTATAAGCATAGGTTTCCCATTTGGTTGTGATGTTTGTTTTGGATTAATCTTCTTCTACA
Organism: Lygodium microphyllum; assembly: GCF_053477565.2. Taxonomy (NCBI): domain Eukaryota; kingdom Viridiplantae; phylum Streptophyta; class Polypodiopsida; order Schizaeales; family Lygodiaceae; genus Lygodium; species Lygodium microphyllum. The sequence continues at coordinate 21,941,138 of NC_141159.1, forward strand.
ATTTGGACTTGATTGTATCCTTTGAATCCATATAAAAGGGAATAGATCTCATCGCCTGCCATTGTGTCGAACAATTGGTATGTAAAAGGGATAGGAAAATGATCCTTCTTAGTCTTGGCATTCATCTTTCAAAAATTCACACATATTCGCAGCTTTTCATTCTTCTTGGGTACTACCACAATATGCAAAACCCATTCACTATTTCCCACTAGATTGATAAAATCAGCTTCAAGGAGCTTCAGTAATTCGGCCTTCACTAGGGCAAATTAATTCGGATTCATACGCCTCTATCTCTACCTCATAGGTTTGGCATCAAGCTCTAGATCGATGTGATTTTGGCATACTATGGGATCAATCCCCTTCAAATCATTGTAGAACCATGCAAACACGTCCATGTTCTCCTTTAGTTTGGCACGTAGGACCACTAATTCTTTGTTTGGAAGATTGATGCCCACCTTCAAGTGACGTTCAATCCCTTCAGCATCCACAGATGTTATTTTCTTTTCTCCTTCCACTTTGTAGATGAATGTCCCACGGACTGCCTCTGTGTATAGATCGAACTCCTTCAAAGAGTGGTCTCCTCTTCAGATGATTCACTAGAGCCAAATTCCTCTTTCAATGGAGATTTATCTTGCTCCTTGGGAAGATGAAAGGGTATTGGAGTGGCTTTGGTTTGAGGTTGAGTTACATCTTTGCATGAAGACTCATCTTTTGAGGATGCATCCAAGAATGTCACATAACAAGAACCTTGTGAGTTTTATTTAAGCTACAAGGCTAGGGGTTGTTGGAAAGGTGCATCATCATCATCTTCTCTTAGGAAGGATAACTTTGGGCGACAAGAGCCACTGTTGAAGGAAGGCCTATTCTTTTTAATCCATTTCTTATAGAGGCTTTGCTTATGATGTGTCTCATTAATCAACCCAAAGGGTACCGTAGTCATTCTCTGAAAAACAAAGGGATCTTCTCCTTTTGAGGCTTCTAGAACTTGTGGAACTTCTTCCTCATCTCTGCCTTCTATGAGTAGGATAGAATCTTCTACCTCACTTTCATAATCTTCTTCTACATTATCAAATTCGTCCTGTTCAAATTCTATTTATATCTCTGTGGAGGCTCTATAAGAGAAGAATAAACTATCTATTATATTCTCTACTTTTGCTTCTGCTTGTGTCTCTATCTCTCCTTCTGACTTTGTCTTTGCTACTACTAGGTAACAAGGAGAACAATACATCTTCTAAGGTGTCCGCTAGTCTCAATCCCACGGCACACCTTTTAGTAGTCCATCAGTAGGTTTTCTGTAAATGATGCCGTCTAGTGCTCCCTTGGAACATCACGGGGTTTGCCACTTAGGCCCTATCGAGTCTACTTCACAATAGGAGAGTTCCAGCTGAACCCACTAGGATCGACCTGAAGATTTGGGTTCCTAAAATCAGATGGGTCTCCTAGCAGCCACCTAGCATTAGTAATTTCGAGTCCCACTTTTAGAGGATTGCTTGATCTAAAGTGGACTTGTCACTGCACTTGGTTCAAAGAGAATGGGAGACGGAGGGGAGTGCGGTATGTCAACCCTCTTTCCCATAAGGTAAAATCCCATTCCGTCCCCCTAAAACAATGCAAGTCGATTCTAGCTAATGACTAGTTGGCCGTCTTCCTATTTCTATTGCCGATTTAGAAAAGCTCCCAGCTAACTGGGACCACCCTACCATTAGACGGACCCGTTGGGGGTTATACCCACCCGCTTTCCTTTGATGATGGGTCATCTTTAGTTTTTTAATTACCTACAACACATTTATTGGAACATATACAGTAATCTTACTTAATTAGTCCATTAAGTCACAAGTTCCTTCACATAAATTATCTCACCAACAGGCATACAATTCGAACAGTAAAGCAAACTTCTTTATTATATTGGAAGTTTATTACAATTTCCATCATTTCGTCTCAGCAGAAGATACACAGAATTTCATAAGAATATTATGTCCTTCCACCCTCATAACTAGTATTTAGGGTTTTAGGATTCCATCCTCAGTCATGAAGGGGCTCGTCAGATTCTTGAAACAATACAAGATTTACAGCTAGAGCCCCCTCTGGCACCTACAATTCCTATTTTCCGAGACTATCCCTACTGACAGACCTTTTGTCTACGGAGCCAGTCCAAGCCTCTCGTAGCGATAATCATGACCCCCTTGGAGTAGGGTCTCGCCGCTAGCTTGGGGATAGCCTAGCGCGATCCTTCTTTTTATTCTATTTGACAATAATTTCAATCAAAAATCTAGATTCTAGCAAACACAAACAGTCCTTTCAAATGTGTATCAAATGATGCAATGACAATCACCCCAACATGTAATTCACAGCTTTACATAGCTAAGGTAGACCTTATCCTAAGGTAACCTTACATTCTAATGAGGATTATCCTCCACATAAAGAAGTGTTGGGTACATCTCTTATAACATGTTAAGCAAGGCATGAATTTCCCATTTGGGTTCACTTATCCAATATAAGCAAAATTCCTTAAAGAAATATATTGTGTCAATAACTCAATGCGATTACCTATAGAACTCTTAAATAGACAATCAGTTTCTATAACCGTCTCTAGTCAATTCTTAACCTTGCCACATTTTTCCATAACTATATCGGATGCGCATAAAGACGTATGTACAATAACCTTTGGCAATTAATTCCAACCTGGTTCTATGACTTAGAATCTCAATAAATCTAGTTGCAAATCATAGTGATTAATTGTTTATGCTTGTATTAATATGTTTTCTAGATGAGTTGTCAATTTGTGTAAGTGAAGAATATGGAAGCTAATATCTTATGTAATTATCTTATATAGCAAAATAATAATCTAGTAATGAATAACCTGGTTTGGCAGCATGACGACATTAGGAGCTTTGTCTTTACTCGCGCTCGCATTAGCCACACCCGATGTTCCATTGGTAGTGGCAACTCCCGCAACCTCTGGCACTCCCGTATCATTAGCAATACCCGTTGCTTGACCGGTTGTGTTGGTTCCCATGGTTTTTCCACTTTGTCGCTTTGGAGCCATCGTCCAGGAGTGGTTCAAGAGATAGGGAAGGTGGAATAGATTTGAGATGAGAGAGCGTAAGAGAATATGGCTTAGTTAAAGATCGAGACAAGGGATTTGAGCTAACTCTATCTCTCTCTCTCTCTCTCTCTCTCTCTCTCTAGCTTCTTCTCGCAGCCTCTTGAAGGAGTATCCTTCTTTCTCTCTTCTTCTCTCTCTCAGCCTCTCGGGTCTCCTTATGCTTCTAAGTGCCCCCCCATGCCTCTTATTTATAGTGAATTGGAGAAAAAAGGTTGTGGCTGAGAGGAGGAGATCTTTGTGGAGGGGAATCTTGGAAAGATCAGTGATCTGATGCTCAGATCATAAATCTGATGGTTCCATTGGCTTCGAAGAAAGGGGGGTAAAACCCCAAGATGCTTGGTTAGAAAGCTCTCAGCTCACTCCTTCTTTTTTCTATTCGAAGTGTTGTCTACTGCTTGTAGACTACAATCACAGTGTGTGCAATTTCACAAGTCACTTTTCTTTATTTTTCTTTTTATAAAATCTTCAAACTAACCAACACATCACTTGTTTTTTCTTTTAAATGACATCTAGTTCTAGAAATCTCCATATCTCTCTCTTTTTTTTTTAAAAGGATAGTATCTAAAATATCTAAAATACTCTAGTATTGTCCAAAAGTCTAATATTCTTAGACCATCCTTACTACGCACATTAACATTAGTGATTAATATATCTCATATCTCTTGTTCACGTTATAACTTCCATGAAGGGTGGCTACAGTCCTTGTGTTAATTCATTAAAAATATCAATTTATGACTCTCAATTTTATTTATTTATTTATTTATGTTAATTATTAATGTTAGTTAATTTTTTTACTTTAGTTAGTAACCTTACTAATTTATTAATTGACTAAGTAACTTTTGAATTAACCAACTAACTTTTATCGCCTGGGAATATTACACATCCATACTTCTATCTCACTACCAAAGGTAATTTCAGAAGTCAATTCGAGTTTAGGTAGGAGGTATTCACCCCATAAACAATGACTTTTTCTTCCTTCGGTAGTTGGCTTACAATGCCCACTATCAAGGATTGTGCCTCTATTTTCTTGGGAAAGATTTGTTTGACAGCTTTTTCATCTCCTGATCTATCGAAAGTGGATCCATTATCTTTTTCTGATCCATACAACTTTAGCAGCACCTTGTTAGATCCTCTGCCTAGGGTTAGGGTTCCTTTGAACCAATTCTTCCATGCCCTTACTTCAAAGAGATAAGGTCTTCTCAAGAGCAGAGGGTATAAGGTCCCATAGGAATTTGGTTTTGACCACTAGATATGTCAACCAATAATCTCTTCCTGCAAGGATTATCTTCACGTATGGGAGAATGCCCAAAGTCTTGATTCTACTTTAGTCTGCCAATCAGATAAGCCACTACATAGGTTACATTCCTTGCAAGCCTAGATCCTTCATTATCACATCCATCATTATATTTATTGATGAGCCTCCATCAATGAATGCATCTACTATAAAGCATCCTTCAATTCATACACAAATATCTGGGGTACCAAGATCCAAGAAGTCATTAGCTACATCCACTTCCTTCATAGGCTCTAGGGCTTTGATGGACGATTGCTATTGAGGGAGCAATCCGTAGGCCTCTTCTCCTTTTCAGTATGCTTTTGAATTTCTTTTGACAATAGGAGACAACATCAACAACTATCAGAATGTTAGGTTTTTTTAAAAAGTGTCTAGTTCTTTGACTAAGTCATATTCTTTGACAGGATCCACAGGCTTCTCTAATCAACTAGGAAGTGGGGTCATACCCACTTTTATATTCCTTTCTTTTTCTAGGAGCGGCAACCTCTATGCTTCTTCTTCTTGAGGAGGTACTTTGGCATCTTCTATCTCATGGACCTATCTCTGCAACTATCTTTGTAGCTCTATGTGGCTTTGTGGTGCTATGTACTACATTATTCTATGTTGCACTGTTCTATTTCTCCCTAGGGAGGCTGACTACATAAGGACTTGTAGTCCATGGACCTTCTAGGGTTTAGAAAATTTGGTGAGATATGACCCTTTTCTCCAATATTGTAACACTCCACCTTTGATCTTTAGCTACCTCCAAACTGTCATCCTCTGTAACTCTAAGAGGGAAACCTCCTTAGACTAAAATTAGGACCGAACTCCTTAGGCTTTGGTCAAATGTCTTGCATGGTCATCTTGGATTCCAGCAAGTTGAATCTTGCTACTTCATCTTTCTTTCTTCTATCGTGCACCTCCTTCAAAGAGCAAATATCCTTTGTATGGTTCTTCCTCAAATAGTATGAACAGAAGGCTCTAGGAATGGTTGGTTTTCATATACATTCAGTGGCTAAATGTCTTGCTTCATGGCACTTTCCACATCATGTATTAGAACACAGCACATCTCTCCCACCTCTCACAGGAGTGGATATGGTGGTAGTACTTACCTTTAGCATTTGTAGCTTTTCTGTAATCACATCTATAAGCTCTTTCTTGATACTTAGGACTGAATCAAACATATAATTCTTCAAATTTTCACATCCTAGAGTACTTGTAATAGGGTTTTGGAAAGCCTTGTGATTATTGCATACACTAGTTGAGTTGATCGAAAGGGTCCTCTAGTTTTGGTTCTGATGATTCAAGCTCTTGTTGAGACTGGGGGTTGTTGATTCCAATTGGTAGGATTCCACTCTTGTTTAGTCGCTGTTGGGGGAATAGTTTGAGGGAGCTGTTGTTGTGGCTAAACCATCATTTGAGGCGCTATCATATGGGCCACTATGGATTAGATGCACTATAATATGACATTATTTACATATAGAGAGGTAGGGGTAGGGAACTATCCGTGGGACTACATTTGGTGGGTATACCATTCCTGGCATGGGAAGAGGTAGGACTCCTCTTCTTGATGTCATTGACAACCTTGCTTCAACTTCATCATACAGTCCTGCACCTTTCATTGCAACTTGCAAATTGATTGGCCTTCTCAATTCCACAAACTTACGAACTTTTGGTTGTATGCCGCTAAGAAAAACTCCCTTTTGGATGCCTTCATCCAAGTGATGGTTGGTCCATCTCTTCAGTATGGATTCCATTTGTGAGACGACATAGGCTTCTACTTGTTCACTAGAGGACTAAGTTAGGTTCATGAACTCCTCTCGCACCCACTCTTCAAAACCTTCACACCTAAATTAGTGAGGAAGGCCAACTTCAGGTCATCCCATGTGCCAAAAGTTTGTTGAGATATTTGCAATCACACCTACTTTTGTCCCTTTGTGAGGAGCAAGAAGGGCTCAGGACCAGAATCCCATATACACAGTAGGAGAAAGTACCACCACTCAATTCCTATAAAGCACTGTACTTGCACTCTTTTTATAATGCAATGATACTACTCTTTTCTTTCCAGTAAAGTGTCATGTCATTGTCAATACACAAAATTGTGTTTATGAGTCCAAGTCTCAATCTTGGAACCTAATTCACTTATGCAACAATTTTTCCTAATCAAGGTTAATGTCTTCATGAGTTTCTTTTTCCTCTTTCAACCTCCATAGCTTGTACATCTTCCATGCTCTAGATCCCACTTATTTCACAAAGTTCTTACTGCTTGTGTCTCAAACCACTGAAGGCCGCGCCTTTGAAAGTGGCGGGGTCAGGGTCTTCATTGTACTCTCCCTTAAAAATGGGCAATGGGACTATATTTGTTGGCATGTCATCAATATTTCTAGGATGGATTTGACTAGGAAAGGGACCTTAAGTCACCATAGGGACCTCTATAAAGAGTGTTGCTAGGGTGTTGAAGGAGGCTTTTGCTGCTAGCTCATTCTCGGCTTTGATTTTTGCCTTATTTCTTCTCATGTAGCTCTGGACTAATTCTAGTGCTTGCCTCTTGATTGCGTCATTCATTAAGAAGTTGGCTCCACCCAGTTGGTCTATACTCAATAGAACAGAATCAGAAGGGTCTTTAGTCTTAGGAGGACTCTGTGGCCAACATCTCTTCTACTTCTTACTTTTCTACGTCTCTGAATTCAATTTTCAAGCCACTATAGAGGGGGAGATATTCTGTTCTGAAGGTATCAAAACTCATTTTTTTGAGGATCATTGTGGTGCCATCATCATAGTAATGCCAACTTTTGATGGTTTCAATAGTGTATGTTGTGAAGAACACTCTTTCTACTAGCTTCCAATGGGTTTCTAATTGGAAAAAGAGGAGATTATCAGTGCACCATGTGTTCCACGTGTCTTGTTGTTGCTGAGCATATATGAACAAATTTCAACTATTTTCTTTCTTGTTTTCATGAACCTCCACTGACCACAACTCCTAAAGTTTCTTCATGATCTTCCACTTTATAATGTCTCAAATCTTCTCAATTAATTCCAATATTCTATGGATGATCATTCTCTCTATTTTTGCACTTCAGTTTGTTTCCAAACTGTTTTCTACCAAGATGCACGTCTCCATTGCTTCAACAGGGAGAGGAAATAGTCTATACACAGAGCCTGCATCATGATGGTAATATGTTTCCACCATTGTGGGATGAACCTCTCGTGGAAAGTGGAGTTAGCAATGAGAATCTCCAAATCTTTAGTTGTAGAAGGAACTTTGCAAGCATCCATTGAATTCTTCTCTTCTTGACAATGCCATTTCCTTCGTTTTTGGTCTCTTCTTCTGATGCTTGTTGATGGCAGGTTTCCCTGATTGGACACAAAAAACATGGAGCCCCACGAGAGACACCAAAGAAAATGAGATTTCTACTGCAAGAAAATATATATTGTATTATCAAAAATCATTTTTTCATCTTTTATATGCCCACAACAAAGAAAACAACACCATGAACAAGAAATCTTCACATAGCTTCATAGAAACATTTCTCCCACGGCTTTCACTTTAACAAAATCCATCATTCTCTTCATATTCATCATATAATTTTTTGATAGACATGGAAAATAAAAAATAATACTCCACTTTGAATGGAAAAATATCAGAAATGATTAATCTTCAAAGTTTCCATAGCTTTCTCTCATAGTCTCTCACTCATAGATACATTGTTTGGCATAGAATTGGCGCTATATATATATATATATATATATATATATGAATACATATTACATAATCTCCTCACTACAATACTCAATAATCCCTCACAATAACCCTTCTTTGGTCTTGGATACCACTCCCAAGAGGTGTGTCGAATATGAAAGGTCACCAGAGCCACTATAGTGACTCTTCATAGCTCATCACTATTACTTCACTCTAGTCTTCTCTTGAGTCTTCAATAGCTACTTCTTCCACTTCCTTGAGCCCTTTTTAA